>NC_057800.1:393552814-393897411 GCF_018294505.1 Triticum aestivum | reverse complement strand
ATCGAGCCGGTTGGGGCTGGATGAACAGGACCCCGTGGAGGGCTGGATGAACAGGACCACCCCGTGGAGGGCAGGATGAACAGTAGACGGTGGAGGGCAGGATGAACAGTAGCCCGTGTAGGGGTGGTTGAACAGGAGCCCGTGGAGAGGGCTGGTTGAACAGTAGCCGGTGGAGTAGCACGCGGCGGAGGCTGGATGAACAGGAGCCCGTGTATGAACAGTCGCAGGTGGAGGCTGGAGGAGGTCGACGGTGGATGAACAGTAGCTCGTGGAGGCTGGAGGGGGTCGACGGTGGAGATGAACAGTATCCCGTGGAGTCCCGTTTTGCGGTACGCCACACCCCTCCCGATGAACAGGACCCCTGTTTCAACCATAGCACTCCAACACAAGTCTGTTTCCTCCGTTTTGCGGTACGCCACACCCCTCCCGATCAACAGGACACCCGTTTCGACCGTAGGAGGTCCGTTTCCTCCGTTTTGCGGTATGCCAGACCCCTCCCGATGAACAGGATCCCGTTTCGAATGTGGCCGGTCGAACACAAGGCCGATTCCTCCGTTTTGCGGTACGCTAGGCCTCGTTTCCATTGCCTGTTCCGTCCAAGCCCTCCCGATGAACACGACCATGCATTCCATTCCGACCTAGCCGGTTGGCTCCCACGCGTTCCGTTGCCTCCCCATGAACATGACGCATTCCGTTGCCTCCCCATGAACACGACGCATTCCATTGCCTCCCCATGAACACGACGACAATGCCGTTTCTCCGTTTCGACCCAGCCATGTACACGAGCCCTGGCTGTACGTATGCGTGAGTAGGCGTTCGAGACCCCGCCCGTATGTACACATACGTGGCCGTATTTTCTTTCTTGCACCTTGGCCCTTGTACGTACATGTACATGCTACGTGTGCGCCTCTACTACAACACGTGCGGGCCTCTACTACGACACATGCGCGCCTCTACATCGACCAGTATGTACGTACACGTTCGCGACCAGAATGACAACGCTACGTACGCTTCGACCAGGTGGGTCCCGACTGTCAGACACTTCCTTGCCTGCGAAGATGTAGCTGGTGGGTCCCAACAGTCAGTGGGCGAGTCATTTTTTCGGACGCACTTCCTTGCGTACGAAGATGTAGCTGGTGGGTCCCAGCAGTCAGGGGGAAACGTTTTTTTCGCGAAATACAGTGGCCCGTCCGGTGGGTCCCAGCTGTCAGGTGGAGGAATCATTATTTTCCGCGTAATAAGGAGGCACTTCCTTGCTGCGGCCGTGGACCCAGCTGTCAGCCTCTTCACGTACAGTCCACGTCCGATGGAAGTCGTTCCTTGACCACGTTGACCACGCCGCGCCGAGAGCACCAGGGCGGTGGACGACGGTGAGGCCTAGGGAGGGGACGACACGGAGGCAGGGAAGACTCGGTAGTTGTTTCCCACACGGAGGGGAGTGCGACTGTAGGAGGGTTTACTGGTTCGTCTGCCGTTGCCGGAGAATAACAGCAGGTGTGGGTGAGTAGAGGGATGGCTAGGCCAGCGATGGGAGTACGGTCAGGCGGTGAGGCCTGCGCGGCAGCACAGCCGGCCGTGAGGAGGAGGGAATAGGCAGTCCATCCGGCATTTGTTTGAGCGGCTGGAGTAGGAAGAGCAGAGATTGAAGAAGCACGATGGCCGTTGGATGGACATCCAACAGTTAGTGCTTGTGCGTCAACCTTTTTTTTAGAAAAGCCTCAAATCTGTGGAAAATAGCATACAACCCATCCGCCATTATTTCTAATAATTTATAGCCCATGTGCTAATCCTTAAGGTTTTTTTGGAGCCCATATTATTTTTGTTAGCATTACAGCCCATATTGTGGCAACAGTAAAAAAATTATACGAAATTTTGCATATTTCGGTGCGGTCCGAACTGTTTTTAATCCCAAAATTTCGACTCACATTCAAACTGATTTTAAAAATAAATGTATATCAATATAAAATCCAACAAATTCTCCACGCATAAAAATTAATGTAATTTAAAATCTTGAAATGAAAAAAAATATTTGAAACTAATTGCCGGTTTGATGTGTTTTAAAAATGTACAACCCATTTCACATTACTGATGGGCCATTTTCTCGGACAGCTGAATGAAAGCTCTCCTCGTCTTGAAAGATTTGCAGCCCAGCAGGCCTGACAAAGCGACTTGGAAAATCACAAAAAAACTGGTCTGTGGTCGTGGACCCAGCTGTCAGCCTCTCCACGTACAGTACTCTTCCGATGGAAGTTGTTCCTTGACCACGTTGACCACGCCACGCGGAGAGCACCACGGCGGTGGACGACGGCAAGCCCGCACGAAGAGGACTACGAGGGTTCACTGGTTCGGCTGCGGTGTGAGGCTGCCATCGCCGCAGGGCCTGGCCAGCGGTGGGAATAGTAGGGGGCAGTGAGGCCTCTGCGGCAGCACAACCGTCCATGGGAGGCAGGAGCATTCGGCACGACCGGCGCTGCTTTGGGCAGCTGGAGCAAAAAGACCAGAGGTTGAAGAAGCACTACGGCCGTTGGATGGACATCGTACAGTCACTGGAGCTAGAATCGTTCATATTGACTAAGTTGACAAAGCCCTTCATCACTGTCAACTTAGTAGGCCCACAAGTCAGCTTCCCAGCAAGGTGGGTCCCAGCTAGCCGGGGGAGTATTCATTTCTTTGTGTGTAATAAGGAGGCACTTCCGGTGGGTCCGAGCTGACAGTGGGGGGAATGTTTTTTCGCGAAATACGGTGGCCCGTCCGGTGGGTCCCAGCAGTCAGGGGGAAACGGGTTTTTTCGCAAAATATTGGTGGCCCGTCCGGTGGGTCCCTGCTGTCAGGTGGAGGAATCATTATTTTCCGCGTAATAAGGAGGCACTTCCTTGCTGCCGCCGTGGACCCAGCTGTCAGCCTCTCCACGTACAGTCCATGTCCGATGAAAGTCGTTCCTTGACCACGTTGACCACGCCGCGCCGACAGCACCAGGGCGGTGGACGACGGCGAGGCCTAGGAAGGGGACGACGTGGAGCCGGTGAAGACGCGGTAGTGGATGCCCACGCGGAGAGGAGTATGAGGGTTCACTCGTTCGGCTGCGGTGTGAGGCTGCCGTCGCCGCAGGGCCTGGCCAGCGGTGGGAATAGTAGGGGGCGGTGAGGCCTTCGCGGCAGCACAGTCGGCCACGGGAGGCAGGAGTAGGCGGCACGACCGGCGCTGCTTTGGGCGGCTGGAGCAAGAAGACCAGAGGTTGAAGAAGCACTATGGCTGTTGGATGGACATCGTACGGTCACTGCAGCTAGAATCGTTTATATTGACTAAGTTGACAAAGCCCTTGGTACGTTAACTTAGTAGGCCCACAGGTTAGCTTCCGAAACGGTGCACCCCAGATGTCAGGGGGAGGAATCATTTTTTGGGCGGGTGAAGCTAGAATATCCGAGATTGAAGAAGAAGCACGGCATCCGTTGGATGGGCATCCAACGGCCACTGCTGCTAGAACCGTGTGTTGACTATAAGTTGACAAAGCCTTGCATACGCGTCAACTCTGTTATTTTTAGGGGACACATCAACTTAGTAAGGCCAGAAGTGTGTGGCAGAAAACTTATAGCCCATTTGAGATTTGTAAGAATGTGTAGCCCATTTTTGAATTCTAATAGAATTTACTACAGTCCATTTACAGTTTGTTAAAAGTACAACCCATTTCAACCAACCGTTCAAAACAAAATTCAATAAAATTTCCCACATTTTGATGGGATCCGAAATATTTTTATCCCGAAATTTCTAGTCAGATTAAATACAATTTCAATATAAATTTATATTACGTAAAAATCCAACGAAACATTGCGCTCGCAACAATTAATGAAATTAAAATTTTCAATATCCAAAAATAATATTTTACAAAGTAATCACGTGTTTGGTGCATTTTTTTATAGTTACTGCCTAGTTTTTATAATTACATCCCATTTATTATTTCTTAAAGCCCATTTTATTGTTAAGCCTAATGCATCCCTCCTAGGAAAGATTTGCAGCCCAGCGGGGCGGAGAATAACAACTTGACCTTGCCTAGGTATTCCTAAAAAAAGTATAGCTAGGCTAGCCATTTTCAGCTTGAAAAAAATTAATATCTGGGCTGGATATCTGGCCTGGGCTAGACGGGCCACAGCCCGCCCAGTTAATACCTGCAGCGATGTTTTCGTTGTTGTTCAGAGGAGAAAAATTAATATCTGGGCTAAACATCGAAAAACTCTGCAGTGCTCACACCTTAAAGACACAAATACTGCTCGAGCTGCTTGGTCCCAGCTGTCGGCCGCTTCTTGTGCAATACTCTCGTTTATTGACTACTACATAGGTTGACAATGGTATGGGACCGTGATGTCAGGAAACCAGGGGGAAGCAAAATAAATTACTCCAGCGAGCGCTTCCACCTCTGCCTCGTTGTCTCCCGTGGAAACCCCTTTCTTCCTTTTTTTTGCTCGGGCAAGGACCAATGCATGCAGCACGTCCATGCGGTTATTAGGCAAGAAATAAAAGCGCTTTGCATGCTATGAATTACGATGGCCTGCATGGGTAGCTAATAAGGCATCCTCTTAACTGTTGTGATTAAATGTTGTGTTTAGAAGAGAGAAATATTCTAATTTTCCACCAATCTGCTTGCACCTAGGTCGTGATGCACCTTCTAATACGACTTATTCACCTAGATGGAGGGAGTAATAAGGAGGCACTTGCGTACATGAGGCTATGGACCTGGTGGGTCCCCATTGTCATCCTCTTCAAGTACATCTCCTCGCCCGCGCGCGCTTTCCGCCCGAAACAGTCAGCGCCGCCCGCCCCACTTCCCGGTGCAGGCAATTGCTCCACCTTCAAACGACACAAGTGTCGTCCGTTCGTCCATCTGCCGCCCACATTAATGATACGCGGTTGCCGAGGCGGCTACTCCAGTGCCACACGTCCGTCCCTCCGCCCACCCACCATTGCTATATAAACTGCTGCGCCGGCCATAGCCGCAGTCATCCGCATCCGTTCCCTTTCTCCTGTCCACACCACTATTGCCCCCATGGATTCCTCGTGCTCTAGCGCTCTTCGGGACAGGCGGACGACGGACCACAAGGAGATGGCAGCCATTGCTGCCGACCGGCTGGCTGGCAGGCAGCCGGAGGACGACGACGTCCCAATGGAGAACATGTAGTCGACGATCTGGCGCCAACCCCCTCCTCCGCGCCATCCTCGCCGGTGCATTGCACCATGACCATCGGCGAGGCCCGTGCCCAATATATGGACAGTGTGAGGCATATGCGTCAGGAGCAGTTCCGGGAGGCGCAGGCCGACGCCGCCTACAACCACCATCTCCTCCAGGAGCACCTGCAGGCGGAGGAGCAGATCACCGTGGAGCGGGCGGAGCAGGAGGCGCTGCTCGACTCGTACCGCTCCGCCCGCAAGGGCCGCCTCGAGCGCTGGCGGTACCGCATGCAGGTGGCGGAGGCTGCGGCCACCTACAAAGAGGCTAGCAAAGAGGGCGATGAAGCGGGCAAGGCGCTGTTTGGCGAGACCGAGGATGAGGCAGAGGACAATGCCGGCTCCGACGAGTCCCCGCTCTGCTGGCGTCGACGAGGCCCTGCTCCGCCGAGGCCCCGCGGCGCCAACAACGAGGCAGAGGACACTGTCGGCCCCGCCGAGGCCCCGCCCCGCCAACAACGAGCCAGAGGACATCGTCGGCTCAGCCGAGGCCCCACCCTGCAGGCAACGCGGGGGAGGATTTCCACCGCTCCGCTGAGGCGCCGCCCGCTGGCAACGAGACAAAGGACATCGCCGGCTCCGCCGAGGCCCCGCCCCGCTGCCAACGAGGCCGCGCCACACAGAAAACGAGGAAGAGTAGAACACGGTAGGTCGCCACCGCTCGGGTTCAAGTAAGGCCACCGCTGCTACCCTCCTGTTGAAGCCAAGCTAGGCGGGTTGACCATTGACGGTCGGTTAGCTTCTTGGCAGCGACGTGGAGTCGGGGAGTTCTGCTGGAGAATAACGCTGCTTCTACTTAACTGCTGGTGCAGTTGGCTGACTGGCACGTGGGCCCAACAGGCCACATGTTAGTTACGCAACTGCACCTGCAGTTAAGTCACTGAAGCTTCTGTTCGGCTCAGCGGGACACAGGTGGGTAGCTTCGGTTAATTAATTATACCTCCAGCGCACCCCTTTTTAGTTGAAGAATGTATGAAATGTAATGAAATCTGGCATGTTTATATGAAATCCGACCATGTATGAATGAATTTATTTCGATTAGATCGAATTCCTGTATCACTGGCATTGGATGAACATGCAAAACAATACGTACTATCATTATTCCCAGGGTGATCACCTCGTTTGCAGCAGTTTCACATGTACTCCTTCCGGTCCTTTCTAGTCCACATACAAGTTTTGTCTGCAGTCATAGTATCTCTACTTTGACCAATCTTATACAAAAAAGTATGCACTTTCACAATGTGCGAAGTAAAAAGGAACAGAAGTAGTACAAAGAGTTTGAGCGGCTTTTTAGTGTTTCTGTACATTGCAATCAAACACACAGGACTGACAATTCATAGAGAACATTCAAAACAATCAATGATTATGCATCTCAGCGACTCACATGTCAGAGGCAATATTTACTTCGCAACTAAAGAATAAAGAAAAAATTGATCGACGCTGCTGACAGCAAAGGGCGTCCCATTCGAAAATATCAAACGCATGTCTTGCTAAAATCAATGAGCAAAATTTGACAAGGTTTTCCCATTCCAAAATATCAAATGCCTACGATTGTGCAATGGGCAGGGTTTGCCATTAGTTCGGACATTGACATGGCACCTCGTGCTAAATAAACCAGCTGTTCCTTTTGTGCAGTTCCACCAAAATCAACCAAATTCACGTGTAGCTTGTATGATTTCACCCTTATATGTTGCAACGCCTTGAACTTATCGGCACCTCCTTTCTTGTGGTGGAAATGAATGATTTGATGTATTCATGAACATTTTGTGCAGTTACCATTGAAATCAAGCTGAGCACCCCTGTTTGCACAAATACAAAAAGTGATTAGTATAGAGTAAACTGTACTATGAATTGACAGTTTCAACAGGCACATACATGGTCCATGTAGAGCACACTTTTAGAAAAATGGAACTCACCAGAATGAATCCTAGAACAACATTGTACTCGCGCATCACAACAAAAAATGGAGATTTTGTCAGTCCTTCTGAGCTGAAGTTAGTTTGGTCTTGTGGGGAGTAATGTAACCATCCTTCAGCTGCTCCTTCTGATGATAAGATAGACAGGGCTTCTTCATCCTGGCATAATCGGAACTAGTCACTTCACGTACTCCATATTCTTCTTCAGAGGAAGATGATCCTGTTGTGCAAAGACAAGAGGACTACTAAATGCTAGCATCACTATTTTCTCGAAAAAAAGGAAAGGAAATATTTAAAACAGCACAGATGAAGCACTTCTCAAGGACAATACCACCTTTTCATGATAGTATCTAAACAGTAGCACAACACCAATAGAGATGACAAAGCTCAATCATATGGATGAAATCAGTGGGCGAGTACCAACCTTTGTCAGGAGGCTTATTGTGTAGAGCATACTGATGAAGCAATTCTCCGGAACCATCTGTTGCTATCTACGGTGGTGGCCATGCTTACTATATACTCCTCGATTAGTTTAATGTTTCCAACATCTTCTTGTGCAGTTCCACTAAAATATATGGTATCTTCAAAGAAGATCCCTGTTTGCACAAGTAGAGATAATTACATATTACATTAAGAGTGGCATCAAATCAGTGGCAAAACAATTGCTTGTTCCAGCCATAGCAATAAATTAAGATGCAAAACTATATCATTACTTGTGTCATCACAGTTCCAGTGCTTCATTACAGCACCGAGAGTTGATTTTTGTTTTTCTTCCCCTTGTTCTTCCCCTTCATCACTTGGTTCAATAACAAACAAGCTTCGCCTTTAATGTAAGATTTGGCATGTCAATTAGGGAACACAAGTATAGTACTAAACTTAATTTTCTGATGAAAGTGGAAAAATACAGGCCAGCAATTGTGAAATATCCTTATCTTACCTCAATGGGATATTACGGTGCACTTACAGATTGGAAGTCTTGTCTCCATTTGTGCAGTTCACTAAAATCAAGCAACATTATCGTACAAGTAGCACAACATATGAATGCAAACTGCAGAATCATGTGAAAGAAGGCTAGTACTGACCTCTCATGATGCGGAATTCAAACAACTCACAAGAAGAAGATTTGAACCAAATTCGCCTTAACGGATAGGAAGTAAGATCTCCTCTTGTGGAGTTCCACTAAGATCAAGCAATCAAGCAACATTGTCGGTGTGACATTTTGGTTGAACTGCACAAAACACTCTTAAAACAAAAGTGTTTTGTGCAGTGCAACAAAAGGTCACAATGGCAACGAGGTGAAGCAGATAACCCTGTTTACACAGAGGTGCAAAGGAAACAATTAGTGGTCAATAATGGTGGATGACACAGAAGCCAACAAAAACAAGCATCTACCTTATCTTAATGGAAAAGAAAGCAAGACAGTAGCATTTCTCAAACGGTGGCATTGACTAATATTAACATAGAGATTATATTAACAATAAAATTCGTTAAACATGTAATTTGATTTTAACTGTGGCATTGCATCAATTTTCTAGCGGCATTATTAGAGGGTGTTTGTTTACAGGGACATTTTGGTGTAGGGACTAAACAAACCCCATGTCAGTCCCATCTAAACCAAAGAGGAGGGACTTTTAGGGACTAAAAGTGGGCATTTGGGACTACAGAAAGAAGACCCTGAGGGAGTCTTTTTGGGACTTTTTCCAACAGTTCCCCCTGCCACGCATCGCACCTTGTCTCTATTTGTTCATTAATAGGGGTAACATGGTCTTTTAGCATGTCATTTAATAACCTCTAGTCCATGTTTAGTCCCTAGAACCCAGTAGGTAGGGACTAGGGAGTTTTTAACCAAATAGGGCCTTAGATTAACAACAGCTAATGAGTTGCACGGGACAGTGGATGCACCAGCACCATGTGCATCTACCGATGTACTGTGGTCATGCACAGTCTGTTGCAACAAAGAACAAACAACCAAGGAGCATATTTGTGTTGGCCCCAGTTTTGTTATCTTTAGACGCCTTTCCCTATGTGAGCGCAGCAAATCTAGTCCTGCTCAAACTCTACAGCCTTGTCCCTTCCTTTCCTTTTTGAACTAGTACTTTCGCCCCTTCCTTTCCTCTTTGAACCATGTCCTAGATTTATGTGATACAACTTTCCACACTACTTTCCCCCATTCCTTTCCTCTTTGAACCACGTCCTAGATTAATGCTATAAAACTTCCCCCCTTCATTTCCTCTTTGAACCATGTCCTAGATTCATGCTATATACAACTTTTCCCACTACTTTCCCCCACTCCTTTCCTCTTTGAACCACGTCCTAGATTCATGGTATACATGCAGCTAGAGCAATGCATGTGGAGTAAGTAAATTATACCTTAAGGTTCTTGGGGCGTGGTTCGGTGGGCGACGAGACGGTGGTGAAGAAGAAGGGGTCAGAGGCCCTCCCGCGCCGCCGCTGGGTGGAAAGTGAACAACTGCGCCGGTAGTCCCTCGCTGACGGCGACAGCGTTAAGCCTCCTCCCCTTCCCGGCGGACGGATCCTGCTGGCTCTTTGAGCAGCAATGAGGGGAGAGAGAGGCCAATGAAGTCTTGTTTAAATCTGGAGAGGGCGAGAGAGTGTGAAGAGAGCAACTACAAGCGCTGAGGCTCCAGCGGGAGAGGGCGAGAGAGTGTGAAGAGAGCAACCAAGTTTGATGAGCGAACAGGCTAACCAGCTACACAACCCTCCCGTTATGTTCAACGAGAGGGAAATAACCTTTTATACATTCCTGCATTCGTGTGACAAGCATGCCGTGTTTTTGTGTGTGTGTGGGAGTCATTGGGATTTCAATCATAATCGTGTCATGTGGCTTTGCTGGTAAGACTATCCACAGTGGTGTAGAAATAATGCAGCCTTAGTCACCTTACCTCTCTCCACGTAGTACATTGGGTCCCACCAGTCAGAGGGTGAAACAAACAAATTAATAAGAAAAATTAAAAGCGCCATCGGTGTATCTTACCTCACACATCTCGCTACTGCTCGGGAACACTTTCCAAATGATCCCTCTGTTCGCTCACGTACTATTTTAAGTGAATCCTTATTATAACATGCACACAAATTTTGGGCACTTGTATTCGACTTAAGTCAGTGTGCCACCGTATCTCGTATACTTACTACTCCCTCCGTCTAGGTGTAATAAGTCACGTTAGAAGGTGCAACGGGACCAAGGTGCATGCGTGTGCGTGTGTGTGTGTGTGTGTGTTTAACAGCATGTGTGTGTTAGAGAGAGCGACAGATCGACCTACTCCTACAGAGAGATGTTGTGTAGTGTATGATTTTAGCCGCGAGAGTCGGTGCATCCTCTCGTTTCCGGGCGTGTCCGGTAGGGACATGCGGACAGCTGCCACGCCCGCTCCTGACCAGCCTGGCCCACCCAAAGCCCCTCCATCGCCCGCGCGCGCTTCCCGCCCGAAACGGTCAGCACCGCTCCAAAGAATCGGTGCCGCATTCATGCCCTGGCAGAGCGGACGCGACCTCTCACTGGCGCAAGGGTGATGGTTGCTTCGTCCGTCCAACTTACTGCTGGGTCTATGTGATTTGACGGCTCATTGGTCTTTATTACTGAGGTGGTAGGACTACTGGATGTCCCACGGTTTCGGTGAAAGGAGGTACTACTACTAGATTACAATTTTCTCCATTGTTACAGCGGAGGCGTGCAAGAGCAGTGAAAACACGCAGGCTCAGTGATTACATGGCCCACCTCACACTATCACCGTGCGACACCTAACTCTTTACATAGTACTCCCTCCATTCCTAAATATTACTAGATGAGTCCATGCAGTCCCTAGCCCTTGAACCATGAACCCTGACCAGGCTTCAATTTTCTAGCAACGTTCGAGCTTCCTAATAAATGAAGTTTGCAACCTTTTGACCATCGGATCATTTTGTGCGGTTTCACCAAAATCGAGATGAGCATCCCTGTGGCAAAGAAATTGAAGAAGCGTGATTAGAATAAGATTACTGGGACTAGTTGATGAGGCATAAACTCATCACAAATACAATACGTAGAAGCCAGTAGAGGTATGTGCGGGGCAAAGAAGTAGAGAAATATCCACAGGGAGTGATGTGGGCAGCTGGAGCAGTGGTGCAAGCCGGCTGTAAAGGGAGTTGTACCTGAGGGACGTAGCTCAACCTTGAGGAGGGTGGCGGGAGGCGGCAACTGCCCACGTCACGGCAGTGAGCTAGGGACGAAGGCAACCTCACCGGCTTTGTGAGAGAGAACGGCGGGGACCCTTGATCGGGACGTGCCGATAGTGGGTTTTCGCCATCGGCGACGACCACCGCATCTACACTAAGCATCCACCCCTTCCCCAAGCGGACGTGATCCGCCGGGATGTTAGAGATGTGGCCACAGTCGTTTTGTGCGAGAGAGTGTGAAGAGAGCAACCCCAGCAAGCAACCGTGTAGGCTGGCCCGTCCTGACTATGTATATAGTGGAGCGGTTTCCTTTTCTCTCCATATGAACCTATCATATTGCGTACGTGCAACTGAAGAAAAAAAACTTTATTTATAAATGATGCGGCACCTACTACTCGTTCTCCTATAACCTTGCGCTTGGCATCTCCAAAATATTAACCTTGCGATTGGCTCTTCGCCTCTTCGGGAAGTCGAGCAATAATGGTAGTGCAGTATATATCGTTCTGGCTATATGAGACCGAATGAATTGCTGCACATCCACCACGTGGGCGAGGGTCGAGGGGCGAGGGAGAGTGCTACATACGGAGCAAAATGAGTGAATCTACACTCTAAAATACGTCTATATACATCAGTGTTTGGAGTATGTACTAGTAGTTCATATTGAAATCTACTAAAGGACATATATATTCCAAACAATATGATATAATCTCTATAACCAAGGTAGTAGGGACGAGGAGTAAACGGAGGGAGTAGTAAATTTTTCTCCTCGTCCTGCGAGCCACCGCGCGCATGGGCGAGGGAGCGGGTGTAAGGCGGAGCAAGCTTCACCTCATCCTGCGAGGCACCGCGCCCGTGGGCGGGGGAGACGGCGTACTAAGCAAGCTTCTCCTCGTTCTGCGAGTTGACGGGACACATCAAAAGTACTCCAGTGTATAGAGCCTTGCCTCTAAGGTAGGCCCCACATGGTTTGCCTCTTTTTTTAACATAACACATCAAGTCGCAATTTGTTTGTTCACCCGTGGTAGACGATCCTCCCTCCACCAAGTGGACAACCAGTACACGTGCCAAATTACCACGTGGGCTGCCTTTTTCGTACAGAAATGAGCTCCACCGTGTACCCGCGCGGGTGTGGTTGGGAAAGAGACGGGAGTACGTGCGCCGTGCATGCACGTCTTCTCTTCGTGTACGTCCCCCACCTACGTGGGTGTGTGTGAGAGATACAAACCGCATTCGTGAGTGTTTTTTGTTTTGGGGTGGGAGGTGGGGTGCGGGGTTGATTTCGTGAATTATTTGTGGGAATATGTGTCGATGACATCTCAAACAAAATTTTGCATGCAATGTGTGTGAAATGGAGGCCTATCCATATCATACATAGAGGGTTGGGCAATCCACGAGAAGAGAGGGAGGGGTCATAGCTATCGATAGAGTCGAAGAGAGGATCAAGTGGGTGGGTGCGAGATCGATGAAGAGAGCCATCGAAATTGTGTGTGTGTGCAAGTCAAAGATATAGGGCGACTGGCCTACCGGAACGTTAGAGGGCACATGTCAAGTTTGTGTGTGGCAGGGAGACATGACTAGAGCGCTCGATGTATCGGTGTGTGTGGGGGGAGGGGGGGGGGGAAGGGTAGGCAGAGGCCTAACTATAGAGGTAGAACGACTCGTATATGTGTTGAGAAGGAGAGACTCAGCTATGTCTTGAGGGAGATCGGTCGACATCCATACATAACTGAAGGACGGGAAATATGATGGGACAGAGAGAGAGGAGAGAGAGAGGGAAGGGAGAGGGAGGGAGAGGGGTAGAGTGCTGGATGGGTGATGGAGTTGCTTCTCGAAGATGGTGGGAGAGGCCTACTAGACAAACTGAGGGTGGAACTGCAATGTTATCAATAAGAGTGGGGATGTGTTTCTGTGTGTGCCTGTGCGTGATAGATCTGTCGGGACGCATCCATGGATGATGAAGGGGAACCATGTGTTTGGTAAGCAAACCTAACTAGATCGGTAGATCAATTGTTGTTTGTCGGAGGAAGGGAGAGACACAACTAATGAGGTAGATCGATTGACGTGTGGGTAAAAACGAGTTATAAGGACCTAGCTAGCTATATGTATAGCGAGAGATCGGTCGGTGTACGTCCATTTGTTAGAGGCAAATAAGGCCCAGCGAGACGGATAGACAGAGAGAATGGAGCTAGGAGGTGGTGCGAGAGGCCCAACTACTAGCTAGATAGGGGGAGGAGTGTGCGGTTGTGAGATCGATGAAAAGAGGGGCGAGAGTTTACACGTGTGTCTGACCGTATGAGAGACACGAGGCAAGGACACATAAAGGAGGAGATTGAAGGTGTGTTGTATGTTGTAGGCAGGCATCGCTGGAGAGGTTTATCGATCGGTGTGTGTCGGAAAGGAGTTGTGGAGACTCTGGGAGAACGACCTAAAGAAAAAATAATGAATGTGCCCGGTGGATAGAATGCCGAGGGAGGGGAGGGCGAGGAGGGTGTGTGCATGCACAAGAGAAAGTTAGTGGTAGCTACAAAGGTTAGAGGATTGTGTGGGTGTAAGAGACTAACAAAGATCATAATTTGATATGAAAGCGGATTCATATATTTGAATAGGAGATCATAGTGTTTTAAACATTGCATGCATGAATATAGCGGTGATACACGTGCTGTGCACATGTTATACCATAATGTGATAATGCATGGCGTTTGCAACTCACAGCTAAATGCCGAACAATCTAAACCATACTATACATCAAACAATCTCACATTTTATTTGAATTTGTGATGATGTGTGGCGTTTGCAGCTTACAACTAAATATCGAACAATCTAAACAATACTATATATCGAACATTCTCACATTTTATTTGAATTTGTGGTAATGTGTGGTGTTTGCAACTCACATCTAAATACTTGTAGGCGTAGGGGGCGGGGCACCATACATAATGTGATAAACACATTATACATATGAGACATGGTTTAGATTATGAAGATCTAGCTAGAGCTAGAAATGTAATGTGATTTGAAATCAAAATAAAGTGGATTCAAAAAATCTAGTTCGAGTTCATATAGTACAGATAGTTCATATGTAACTCGAGACTAATCATGTGGTGTGCTGTGAAGATAATACACAAACGATGGTTTAACTTGACAATAATGATGATTGTAGTTCTTATTAAAACAGAGAAACGAATTCAAATGCTTTGACTCCACAACAATCATTACTGTAGATCTTATTCAATAGAACGAATTCAAATTTAGTTCATATTGAAGCGGTAGTATATACGTTTGGAATGCACTAAAACGTTCATTTGAGTAGTAGGTTGCATGCATTATACACGTAGTGAAATATTTTAATTGAACATAACATGAATTCAAAGTTTTGAATGACATTTGTAGGCGCATTGATTTGGTACAGTACATGTTAGGCTTGTCTGGAAATTTCAACCCGCGCCTTGTTAGCCCGAAATATTTAAGATATATCTTTGTCTCGTTGTGCTCCGACAACTCCCTCCATCTCAACCCGCGCCTTGCTATTCCGAAATTACAACGCGCGCGAAAACTCCCACCTCCTGTGAAATCCCGACACGCGAAATGCCCGTGGTACCCCTGAACCGAAAGAACCGCCTCAAATCGGTGGGGGTACTTTCGTAACTTACCCCACATTTCGGACAAGCGCGTCTCTAAGCCATGGTTCCCCACTGCCATCCCATCCGCCCACCCATTTGTACACCGAGGCCGTGAAAACCCGCGACGAAACCCCACACCCTGCTCAGTTCGCCACCTAGCCGGAGCCTCTTCCCTGACAACGTCGTCCACAGCAACACCTCGACGTCCCTCATCCACCGTACCGGATGAGGATCCGCCGTCGATCTCATCGTCCCGCCGGTTCAGCCACCCCGTCCTCCACCTCCAAGGAGCTGCCCCAATGTTCCCCTCGTCTTTCGCGCCACCTCCATTCCCACACCGCCGTCTTCACCTGCACCAACGGAAGAGCATCATCATCACCATTTCATCGGATGAAGCTGCGGCCTAATCGGCGCCACCAAAGAGGTTGTACACTAATCGCCGCATTTTCTTCTTGATTCGATCTCACGATGCTGCCTACGCCCGGTCCCGAGCCGACACGGCGCGGCTCCATCCACGGCGGCATCGCCGGCCACTTCCTCCATGATGTCGCTCCCTCGGCGGCGTCGTCCACATCAGTAGGACCTGCTGCTGCTTTAGCTCTCACTCGCGCTGCTGCTCTGCTCTTGCTCTCGGTCCCCTGCCTAGTCTTCTCTTGCTATTGCTCTTGCTCGCACTGCTGCTCTCGCTCTTGCTCTTGCTTGCGATGCTGCTCCGATTTAGCTACACTTCACTCCGATGCCGCCGGGGTGAAGGAAGAACCAGCCGCAGCGGGGAGGGGGGCTCGCCGGAGAGGTACCCCACTATCTATCTTAGGGTTCAGGATGGGGGCGGTGGTTGGCGGCGGTGGCGGGGCGTTGGCGGGGCGGTGGCATGGGGATCACCGGAGAAAAAGCTCGGCACAGGGGGACCTAGAGGGATGGACGGGGCGGCGGCGGACCGGTGGTGGGGAGTGTTTTCGGGGCGGGCGAGGCGGCGGGGGGCTGCTGTTTGGCCGGCTCAGGGGGGTGTAGGTTCAAGATGAACCGCAGGCCCTTGATTTCGTATCCAACAGCTGCAAAATCTACTGACCAGAGATGAAAAAGTCAGTCGACCGACATGTAGCCTCACCTTGCTAGTGAATTCAGTTTCGATAGCAAAATTCAGTTTCGACAGTTAAGTTCAGTTTGGATAGTTAAATTCAGTTTCGACAGTTAAGTTCAGAGATGAGCGGCTGATGTATTTTACATCTAGCACTTTGTGTTTATGTATTTTACGTCATGTATTGGAGATGCTATTAGAATTCCACTCAGGTTAACATTGTTCGTTGTCTCTCTTGTCCTGCTTCAGCCTCGGCGTCGTACAACTCACCGAAGCTGCTCCAACGATGAAACCCTCCATCACAGCGGAGCAGTACCTCGGGCTCCATCTCCAAACACCTAAGATCTTCTTCGCCTCCTCCGACAACCAAGTCAGCCGGAGCATCCTCACCGGCCAACCCAATCACGTTGAGATCGACATGGCTTTGCCAAAGAGGTTGTACACTTGTTGCATCTCTTCTTTACTCTACATGTTATATATATTGTCCACTGAGCACACGGATTTGTTCCTTTAGTGTCTCCTTGAAAGAAAAACATAGGAATTTTAATTTTCACTTGTCCTCCTTTTCAAATTCCTATTCATGAAGCACAAGACTAAGAGATAGTAGCATAATAGCATTATAACCGTACATTTTCTTATGGTTTGACATAATCTCACCATGCTTCTTTGCATCCTGTGATCTTCTAATTGTTGTAAATCAAACACCCAGATTGGCAGAAATCCTGTGTTTTTAAATTCTCTATTTTGCACGTGCATTCCTATCCTATTCCTGTCTATTTCCTATCCCTGCATTGTTGGAATCCTCCAATTCAAACGAGCCCTTACAGAATTACTTCTCTTACAGATAGTTGTCAAAGAAAACCTTGGGTGGTTTGTCCCACTCCTGCTGCGCTGTCGTCCACCCCAGCTCAGCTGCTCCAATGACAGAAGGGTCCAGCACAGCAGGGATCCGGCCTCCAGACTCTCTTTCGCCGCCTCAGATCTTGTTCCCCGCCGCTGGCAGCCATGAAAACTGCACTACCATCATCAACCGAGTAGATGACCTCGAGGACTACACGGGTCCGCAAGAGAGGTCGCACTCTTTCGTGTCTGCTTACGTTATGCATCGCTTAATATTACATGCTACTTTATCGTCCTGTTCACCGATTAGACTCTGAGTCAGCTCCAAACTAATGGTCAAACTTGAGTTTTTAAATGGTTGTGGGTACATATCGGGGCCGCTATCAATAGTATCTATATACTATCTGGTTAATATTCGGTGTCTACTATGAGTTTCATGTTGGGTGGGAAACAAACAGTAAAGAAGCCATTATCTGTATTTTTTTAACTGAAGCCATTATCTGCCTACTATTATTGGTTTTGGGTCTATCCATAGGTTGCTACCATCACTCTAGATTTCTGCATGCACTCCTTACATAATCTCACTATGTTTTATTCCTATGCATGACAGTTATTGTAAACAATGGAACTGAACATGTAGAGCAAAAGAGACGATCCTCGCGTGCCAATAAAATTTCATGCAGACGTTGCTCCATGGTAGGCTCAAAGGCAGCCCCCCTCCACGCATTTCGGATTGTAATCGAGAGGAAGATATCTGTTCTGAGGGGATTCAGAAGGAGAAGACAACTCCTATTTACCCCCTGAGGTCTTCGCTCTAACTTGGCATGCTGATGTTGGTTATGTCATGCATATGGTGTCTTGCATTGCTTACTTTATACATCAAATATGTCATCTGCTTAGTTTAGACATCCTTTGTGCGAATGCCATCTGTTTAGTTTATTCATCATTTATGTGAATTATGCAACGCCATCTTGTTTAGCCAGGCATCATATATGTGAATTTTGCAATGCCATCCTGCTTAGCCAGTCATCTTATGTAAATTATATCAGGCCATCCTTTTTTTCGTTACATATTACATTTGTCAACAATGTTATTACATTCAACTGCTCTTCGTGTGCATCAGCCATTTGACACGGTGATGGCAAATTCTGGAGTGAAAACAAGGTCTTCAGAGCAGACTATGCTATCTGACGAAGCGCATATCTCGCTGGTTATGGATAGCTCCTCAGAGGAGGATTCAGAGACAGATGACCAGTCCTATTCCCCCCCCCCCGAGGTGTATGCTCTAACTTGGCAGGGTTATGTTGCTCATATCGTGCGTATGGTGTCTCGCATTGCTATATCATTTGATTAGTTTAGACATGCTTTGTGTGAATGCCACCTGTTCAGTGTCTAATTACCATATATGTGAATTATGCATTGCCATCTTGTTGCAAGACATTATATATGTGAATTATACAATGCTATCTTGTTGCAAAGGCATTATATATGTGAATTATGCAATGCCATGCTGTTTAGCCAATCATCATGTATGTGAATTATATCATGCTATCATTTTTTTGTATTACGTGTTCCATTTGTCGACAACTTTTGTATATTAAACTACTCTTCCTGTGCATCAGCCATTTGAAGCGGTGATGGAAGTATCTGGAGTGAAAACAAGGTATTCACAGCAGACAATGCTACCTGCTGAAGCAGACATCTTGCTGGTTACAGAGA
This sequence comes from Triticum aestivum, assembly GCF_018294505.1. Lineage (NCBI taxonomy): Eukaryota > Viridiplantae > Streptophyta > Magnoliopsida > Poales > Poaceae > Triticum > Triticum aestivum. The sequence goes on along the minus strand of NC_057800.1, from coordinate 393,878,848 downwards.
GCTCCTCAGAGGAGGATTCAGAGACTGATGACCAGTCCTATTTTCCCCCTGAGGTCTATGCTCAAACTTGGCAGGGTTATATTACCCATGTCATGCATGTTGTCTTGCATTGCTTAGTTTTTACATCATATATGGATTGCCATCTGCTTACTTGCTTACTATATAAATCATATATTTGAATTATATCATGCCATCATGTTTACATAGTACATACACATCATCTATCTGAATTATGGCATGGCAACCCATTTAATAAAGACATCATATAGTTATATCATCTCATCCTGTTTAGTGTTTACAGTCATCATATTTTGAATTATGGCATTCTATCCGTGAATGTATGTGAATTATGGCATGCCAACCTATTTAATAAACACATTATATAGTTATGTCATGTCATCCTGTTTACATAGTCTCATATTTTGAACTATGTCTTTCCATCTTTTTTAGTTAGCCATCATAATGTGAAATTGTGTCATGCTATCCTGTTTAGTTAGCCATCATATATGTGAAATTGTGTCATGCTATCCTGTTTGGTTAGACAACATAAATATGAATTATTTCATGCCCTGTTTTATTCCCCACTATCCATTGCACCTGTCTATCATACAATGTCTATACTTTCAATTACTTTTCTTGTTTATCAGCCATTTGAATTGGAGAGCGTGATGGCAGTATCTAAGGGAGTAACAACACGGTCTTCAGAAAAGATAGTGCTACCAGTTGATGCAGATAGAACCACGGTTGTACTTGCCCAAGGACCAGATCCACCACACATAACCCAGACTCTGGCAGATTGTACCCCTACCCAGTTGGACAGAGAACCAGCTACACCCCTTCTAACCCCAACCGCGGCAGATAGTAACCCAGTTCCAGTTGACATAGCACAGTCTCCACCACAGAGCACCCAAACACGAGCAGTTAGTAAGGGAACTGTAGTGCCCAATGCATGAGGACCACCACTCCGAATCCCAACTCAACGCTTAAAGGAGAAGAGGATTTGTTCTCAGGTCAGGTTCTATAGCTATGGTTCATACTCCTTTGCTCTTGCATGACTGTATTTACTCACACCAACTATTTTCAAATTTGAAGGATGGAATTGAAACTCCAATGGCGCAACAGGTATGTTTTAAACCTGTTTCTTTAACTGGTTTGCTGTTGTAACCTGCTCTATGTTGATTTCAGTTTCAATTGAATAAACAGTTATGTTCTCATGTCATGCACATTACAAGTGTTGTTATTGCTCTATAGTTACCCACACTTATATTATGTCTATTCTGCTTTGTCTTGAACAAATATTATTTGAACTGTGTCTCTATCTTGATTTGGCAACAAAAACTAGAATGATATAGACCATAAAGTGACCATGGTACATAGATATATGTTTGTTTCATGCTGTTATCCTGTCCACTTTACTACTGAACTCATTTACCAAAATGAGTTTCATATACAACATGGTAAACATGTGATGTGTCTGCTTGTTTCTCTTTTAGAATGCGGACAAAATATTGGAGAACAGTACCGTGTTATCCAATGGTAAAGGAAGTAATGCAGATAAGGTTCAAGATAGTGAGACATCCCTGTTGGTCTCCAAGAAAGCTGATAAAAACTATCTTGACGACAGTGAGGGAACCCAAAAGTCCTGTCTTGATGTAGTGTTCGAGTTACTGGCCACTACTGCTGGCACAAGCTCTTCGAACTCGCTGCCTGAATCAGTTCGTCTTCTTGAGTCTCAACTTCAAGTTGAAAGACATCGATCAGATGTGCTGTGACAGGAAGCTGAAGGACTGAGGAAGTCCCTGCAGAATTCAGATGCATATTTTCTGGTGCAACAGCAAGCGCTGGAGGATTTAAGCGCCAAACAAGAGAAAGTTAATAAGCTTGCTAAGCATCTTGCCAGCATTATGGGTACCCAGGATATTGTTTCTTGAGATCTTCTGAAGTGGTTTCAGTTCTGGATTTGTTTTGCTGTGGCGTTTATTTGCGCTGGTCGCCAACTTTGACAACCAGTGTATATGATATGCTGCTTTGTTCCCTATATTTGCACTGGTGGCGAACTTTGATGCCCAGTGGATGTAATATGTGTAATAGCCGTGATAGCCTAGCGTTAGTTGCTTGCTTATTTATTTCCTTGTTGTCTTGTTTATTTGTTTGCTTGTAGTCATTGTAGTTCTTTTTCCGCGGTTAGCTAGTGGTTGCAATAACCTATTTTTTAAAACTAGGCCACAATAACCATGGGCTAATATTTACTGTACTGACACTGGGCCTCCTACTGGCCGTAGAAACAGTGGGCCTTCTACAGGCCATAGAAACAATGGGCCTTCTACGGGCCATAGAAACAATGGGCCTTCTGCGGGCCGTATTATCAATGGGCCTTATACGGGCCGTATAATCGATTGGCCAAACATGGGCCAAACAGACCGCATTATGGCCATAAACCGGCTAGAGTTGGAATCGTTCGTTCATGGGCCGACCATAACGGGCCATCGTTAATAGGCCGTATTTGATGACGCTATGAAATCGTCCCAACGTATTAACGGACCACAAACGGGCCGACTGTAACCACGGGATGAATTTGGCCCACAAGCAGAAAATGACAGTAACGGGCCGTAAGTAAACGAATGCTGGAAATGAGGCCAAGAATAAATGGGCTCTGAGAAGGCCAAAAGATAACATGGGCTGGAAACGGCCCAACGGAATAACGGGCCGTTAATGGGTATAAAGTGATACACTGTTCATTACGGGCCAGTTTCACCACGGGCCGTTAATGGGTGTAAAGTGATACACTGTTCATTACGGGCCAGTTTAACCACGGGTTGTTAATAGGCCAAGAGTTACATAGGGCCTCATATAGGCCGAAAGACAGCATGGGCCATACATGGGCCAGAAGTGAAAACGGGCTGGAATCATATTGGATGGCCCAGATGACGCTACTGGGCCTAATTCGAATAGGGCGTAACGGGCCTTGGGTTAGCGGGCTGTAAATGGGCTATATTCGAATAGGCCGTTAACAGGTTTTCCATGGGCTGGCCCGCCAGCTTTTGACCAAGTCAAATGGGCCGGCCTTTTCACAGGAATGGGCCTCTATTGGGCTGTGCCACGTGTCGACGTATCATAGGCGCCTTCCGTCCAATGAGTGGTTGACATCTGTCCCAACGATGAGCCGACACGTGTTTCCTCCAGCCAATGATGATTTTACATGTGGAAAATCCCCATTGGTCGGGGCTGTTAATGGGTTATCGGATCCAAAACCCGACCCGATAGCTTAACGGCATTCCGTTACGGTGGATGCCATGTGTCGGTCACCCTTGACGAAAGCACTTATGTGACGCGCGATTTATCATCATGGAAGTGGACACTTCCGTGATGATAATTTTGGTAATGTCATGGAACACTTCTACGACAGCACAGGTATGACTATCTTGATTTTGTCATACATTTGTCATGGATGTACATGCATGACAGAAAACGCGACCTACTGTGACAAACACGTATCATCACGGAAGTGTATTTTTTTGTAGTGATTGCACACTGGAGCTCTGACGACATGACATGAGACACATCCAGATGTTCCTGAGAGCCCTTCTCCTTCTGGGAAAAGAGAAGAAGATCCACCAGATAGGAATGCACCATGTCCTGATTGCCAACACGAGGGAACAGAGTGTTCCTGAAGATCCTATGCATGATATCTAGAAACGACCAAAGCTCATAGGAGACATGTCCAATATCAGAAACCTTTCAGGTGGAAAACTGCCATAGAGCCTCCTTGTGAGTAGCAGCGGCCTCCCGATGAGGGCGAAACCCAACTGGGGTCTGGGCACCCTTATCCTCATACGACAAGAGGGCCATAAAGTTCGCCAAGAGGCACACAAGCGCCGTCCATTGGTCATCCAGGAGAGGGTCTTGTCCTTATTATGCCCAAAGTGAATCGCGGCATAGAACTAAGCTACAAGCTCTGCATCAAAATACTTGTAGAATGATATGATCCTCTTGATATCCATCTCCTCGCACCTCTGAAGAGCCTCTCCAAAGTAAATCAAGTCCCTCCCCATGTGAGAGAGATCAACTAACTTTACCTTCACATACAGATTCTTGGTCTTCAACACATCATGGAATATGGACTACTGAAACTTGTTCCAGAACATATGGTGAACCAGAGCAGGATCCCGAGGCTCCCGATATGGATTGCGCTTCCGTGCCATAACAAACTCCAAAGGAGACATCTGATGAGCGCCCTTAGGCCCCTTGTTCTTGGTTGCAATCACTTTGACTCTCTGATGGGGCTCCTCGCCTGAGGCACGAGCAAGCACATGATTCATCTCCAACACATCTATAATTTTTGATTGTTCCATGCTGTTATATTATCAATCTTGGATGTTTTATAACCATTTTATAGTCATTTTATATCATTTTTTGGTACTAACCTATTGGCATAGTGCCAAGTACTAGTTGTTGTTTTTCCATGTTTTTTACATCGTAGAAAATCAATATCAAACAGAGTCCAAATGCCACGAAACTTTATGGAGATTCTTTATGGGCCAGAAGGAACACAATGAGCCCTGGCTGCGCCTGGGGGGTGCCCCGAGGGGAGCACAACCCACTAGGGCGCGCCAGGAGGCCCAGGCGCGCCCTGGTGGGTTGTGCCCTCCTCGGGTGCCCCCCGGACCGCCTCTTTGCTCTATAAATACCCCAATGTTCCCAAAACCCTAGGTGAGTTGATGAAATATTGATCCAGCCACCGCAGAGTCCAGAACCACCAGATCCAATCTAGACACCATCTCGGATGGGGTTCACCATCTCTATTGGTGCCTCTCTGATGATGCGTGAGTAGTTCTTTGTAGACCTTCGGGTCCATAGTTAGTAGATAGATGGATTCCTCTCTCTCTTGATTCTCAATACAATGGTCTCTTGGAGATCCATATGATGTAACTCTTTTTGCGGTGTGTTTGTTGGGATCAATGAACTTTGAGTTTATGATCAGATCTATCTTTTTATATCCATGAAAGTATTTGGGTTTCTTTGATCTCTTTTATGCATGATTTCTTATAGCCTCTTATTTCTTCTCTGACATTTGGGTTTTGTTTGGCCAACTTGATCTATTTATCTTGCAATGGGAAGAGGTGCTTTGTAGTGGGTTCCATCTTACGGTGCTTGATCCCAGTGACAGAAGGGGAACCGACACGTATGTATCGTTGCTACTAAGGATAAAACGATGGGGTCTATCTCTACATAGATATATTTTGTCTACATCATGTCATTGTTCTTATTGCATTACTCCCTTTCTCCATGAACTTAATACACTAGATGCATGCTGGATAGGGTCGATGTGTGGAGTAATAGTAGTAGATGCAGGCAGGAGTCGGTCTACTAATCTTGGACGTGATGCCTAAGTAATGATCATTGCCTGGATATTGTCATGAGTATTTGAAGTTCTATCAATTGCCCAACAGTAATTTGTTCACCCACCATTTGTTATTTTTCTTGAGAGAAGCCACTAGTGAAACCTATGGCCCCCAGGTCTCTTTCTCATATTATTTTCCTTTGTGATCTATTTTCCTTTGTGTTTATTTTCAGATCTACTAAACCAAAAACCAAAAAATACCTTGCTGAAATTTATTCTTATTTATTTGGCATTCGATCTATCAATCTACTACAAATTTACCTCACGTCTATTTTCATATCTTTAGGCGCTGTACCCCGGAAGGGATTGACAACCCCTTTAACATGTCGGGTTGCGAGAAGTTGTTATTTGTGTGCAGGTGCTGTTTACGTTGCGTTGCTTGGTTCTCCTACTAGTTTGATAACCTTGGTTTAACATCTGAGGGTAATACCTACCGCCGCTATGCTGCATCATCCCTTCCTCTTTGGGAAAATATCGACGTAGCTTCAAGCGACATCAAAAGGAATTTCTGGCGCCGTTGCCGGGAAGGATCTTCAACATATACTAGGTTCCTAATTGCAAATATCATCTCCTCGCAATTTACATTATGTGCCATTTGCCTCTCGTTTTCTTCTCCCCCACTTCACAAAAATTTGCCATTTATTGGCCCCTCTTTTTCATTCGTCGTTTTCTCGTCAGATCTCATGTTTGCTGGTGTTACCATGTGCCTTCTATATGCTTGCATCTTTTCTTGCTAATAGTCTATTGATATGGATCCTCATCCACTTGCTAATCTTTTTAATATATCCAATTATGATGAACCAATTGCTAGTGAGTTGAGTGCACTAGATTATCTTTATGAAGTTTTGCTTGAGATTCGTGAATCTGAAAATTGTGATGAAGAAACTTATGAAGTGATTCATGATAGCTCTGTGAATGAAAAGCATGATTGCAATGATTTTAATATAAATTCTATTAATGTCAATTGTGCTAATAATTTGCAAGACCCCAAGCTCGGGGATGCTAATTTTGCTATGACCCATATTTGTTGCAATGATCATGTTTGGGGTGATTCTTCTTATGATCTTGAAACTTTATTTAAGCCTCCTGATAACTATGTTATTTGCAATAATTTTGAAAGTGGGTTTGGAAGAGTGTCTACATTAGGTAAAAATAATCCCACATATTTGGAGAGTGTTCAATCTTATGAAATTTTTGATGAAAGTGGGTTTGGAGAGGTCATGATTTTAGTTGATCCCACTATCTTGGAAGATCATAAAACTTTTATGCATGTGGATCATGAAGAGAAAATTTTATATGATAGCTATATTATTAAATTTGATTGATCCTACACATAATTATTATGAGAGAGGAAAATATGATGGTAGAAATTTTCATGTTACTAAATTTCCTCTCGTTATGTTGAGTTTGTCAATGTTTTATTCCTCTCCTTTGCGTATGCTAGATATTTCTGGTCTTGACAATTTGTTTCCCTATAAAATTCCTATGCATAGGAAGCATGTTAGACTTAAATGTGTTTGTCGCATGTTTCATGATGCTCCTGTTGTGTCTCAATTATTATCTTTCGTGTGAGCATCGTTGAAATCTTGTGCCTAGCTAAGGGCTTTAAACTATAGCGCTTGTTGGGAGGCAACCCAATGAAAAAAAAATTATTTTTGCTTTTTTTCTTCCTGTTTTTGAGTGTTTGCACAATTATGCTACTATTATGATTGTGTTTTTGTGTTTTAATTAGTGTTTGTGCCAAGTAAAGCCTTTAGGATCTTCTTGAGTGATAGTTGTTTGATCTTGCTGAAAAAACATAAACTTTTGCTCTCACAAAAATATTTTTCATTTTTTACTAGAGAGCGATAAAATACCCATTCCTTTCGCAGTAGATCAATATACAAATTGCTCAGGCCGTCCTAATTTTTCAGAATTTTTGGAGTTACAAAAGTATTCGAAACACCCAGATTACTAGAGACTGTTATGTTTTGACAGATTCTGTTTTCTTTGTGTTGTGTGATTATTTTGATGGTTCTATGGTTTTCTTTGATGAATTTTTGCCATATAAAAGTTTGAATACATTAGATATAATGCAAGAACAAAATATGAATTGGTTTGATACAACACTTATAGTAGTGATTTATTATTTTCTTATACTAACGGATCTCATGAAGGTTTTGTTGAGTTTTGTGTGATTGAAGTTTTCAAGTTTTGAGTTATCTTACGATGGATGAAGGAATAAGTAGTAGAAGAGCCTAAGCTTGGGGATGCCCCGGCATTCCAAGCTATTATCCGAAAATGAGGAACCAACTAAGCTTGGGGATGCCCCCGAGTGGCATCCCCTCTTTCTTCTAACAACCATCGGTAGTTTACTCGAAGCTATATTTTTATTCATCACATACTACGTGTTTTGCTTGGAGCGTCTTGTATGATATGAGTATTTGCTTGTTTTATTTTGTGTTTTAAGTCTTGATCCCTGTGACGCCCCCAATTCAACCATGTACGATCAAGATCAGGGACTCACGGGAAGATATCACAACACAACTCTACAAATAAAATAAGTCATACAAGCATCATATTACAAGCCAGGGGCCTCGAAGGCTCGAATACAAGAGCTCGATCATAGACGAGTCAGCGGAAGCAACAATATCTGAGTACAGACATAAGTTAAACAAGTTTTCCTTAAGAAGGCTAGCACAAACTGGGATAGAGATCGAAAGAGGCGCGGGCCTCCTGCCTGGGATCCTCCTAAACTACTCCTGGTCGTCGTCAGCGGGCTGCACGTAGTAGTAGGCACCTCCCGAGTAGTAGTAGTTGCCATCGGCAGTGGCGTCTGGCTCCTGGACTCCAACGTATGGTCGCAGCAATCGGGTATAGGAAAGGGGAAAAGGGGGAGAAAAGCAACCGTGAGTACTCATCCAAAGTACTCGCAAGCAAGGAGCTACACTACATATGTATGCATTGGTATCAAATGGAATAAGGCTATCATATATGTACTGAACTGCAGAATGCCGGAATAAGAGGGGGATAGCTAGTCCTATCGAAGACTACGCTTCTAGCCAGCTCCATCTTGTAGCATGTAGAAGAGAGAAGACGGTAAGTTCACCAAGTAGCATCGTGTAGCATAATCCTACCCGGCAATCCTGTCCTCGTCGCCCTGTTAGAGAGCGATCACCGGGTTATATCTGGCACTTGAAAGGGTGTGTTTTATTAAGTAACCGGTTCTAGTTGTCATAAGGTCAAGATACAACTCCAAGTCATCCTTTTGCCGAAGATCACGACTACTCGAATAGATTAACGTCCTTGCAGGGTGCACCACATTTCCCAACACGCTCGATCCCCTTTGTCTGGACACACTTTTCTGGGTCATGCCCGGCCTCGGAAGATCAACACGTCGCAGCCCTACCTAGGCACAACAGAGAGGTCAACACGTCAGTCTAAATCCTATGGTGCAGGGGTCTGGGCCCATCGCCCATTGCACACCTGCACGTTGCGAATGCGGCCGGCGAGCAGACCTAGCAACCTCCATTACAAAGGAAGTTGCGTTACGCGGTCCAACCCGGTGCGCGACGCTCAGTCGCTGACGTCACGAAGGCTTCGGCTGATACCACGACGTCGAGTGCCCATAACTATTCCAGCGTAGTTGGTTAGTGCGTATAGGCCAGTAGCCAGACTCAGATCAAATACCAAGATCTCGTTAAGCGTGTTATTTTGAAATAACCACGGACGCCGACCAGGGCCAGGCCTACCTCTCTCCTAGGTGGTCTCAACCTGCCCTGTCGCTCCTCCACAAAGTAACAATCGGGGGCTGTCGGTGTCAAAACCGGCGGATCTCGGGTAGGGGGTCCCGAACTGTGCGTCTAAGGCGGATGGTAACAGGAGGCAGGGGACACGATGTTTTACCCAGGTTCGGGCCCTCTTGATGGAGGTAAAACCCTACGTCCTGCTTGATTTATTCTTGATGATATGGGTATTACAAGAGTTGATCTACCACGAGATCGGAGAGGCTAAACCCTAGAAGCTAGCATATGTATATCCTCTATCGACTACCCTGGTCTCGGTTTATATAATGCACCAGAGGCCTAGGATAACAAGAGTCCTAGACGAATACGCCGGTGGGGAGGAGTCCTTGTCTTGATCACCAAGTCGTGTGGAATCTTCCATGTATGCGACAGCTGTCCGAACTGGCCCATGAGTATACGGCCATGGGGGTCCTCGGCCCAATCTAACAGATCGGGAGACGACGTGGTGAGTACCCCCTAGTCCAGGACACCGTCAGTAGCCCCCTGAACCGGTCTTCAAGTTAGGGACGCTCCTCGATTCTTCTGAACTGTTCTCCATCTTCGGTTGTCGGTCTTGAAAACTGGTTCAACAAATCTTCTCATCTTCGATCTTGAGGATTGCCGAAATGTATTCGACGAGTTTGCACGTCGGGTATCCGAGGAGCCCCTTTAAGTTTCCGGCCTTTATCAATGCCTTGTTATTTTTATGCCACACCTCGGGTTTGAAGTTGTTCCCGGGAGGCAGTGTCCTCTTGCGTCCAATCTCTAACGCCGGACTGCATTCGAGGTATCTTTTGTAGCCGAGCACCAATGCCGGACTGCTTCCGAGCTCCACCACCGGAATGTATCCGAGCTCCAACGCTGGACTGTGTCCAAGCTCCAACGCCGGACTATATCCAAGATGTCATAGATCATCTTGGTCCAAAAAAGTTGAAGGAGTTTAGCCGAGCTTAATGCTGGAAATGCCCTCTATGGAGCCAGCCACTAGCGCCCGAGCTTTATGCCGGACTGCTTCCGAGGTGGTGCACCAACCCGACTGTGGGCCAATTTTTTGTCAATATTTTTGATTGGTGCAATTTATTCTCTGCCAGATATATAGCCAGTAGCCCTCAAGTGTGTATCGAACTAAAACCCGAGATGCACCTGAAGGATGATGTAAGACCACTGATCCCAGTAGCCGCTGAGACTCAGGTTGATTTGTAAAATTGACCTGAGGATCAAGTCCAAGCTCGGCAGAACACTTCGGGACACAAAAAGCGGCATGCTCAGTCGTCGAGACTCAGGTTGGGTGCGGCCGACCAGCCTGAGGATCAAAATCTCATCGGAAACTGTATTGCACTTAAAATTTTCTGCATTGAACAGGCAATGCAGTAGCCCCCGAGACACTGGTCGGGTGGCAACGCCAGATCAGGGGATCGATGTGCCCCTTTAATATTTGTAAATAATAAGCCCAAAGCCCAGTAGCCCCCGAGCCTTAATGCGGGCACGGGTGGCCAAATTAAGGATCGATATCCATAGTAAAATCAGAAATTATGTGTAATGACTCTATGTATCCAAGTACTTTACGTCATTAATGCTCGGATCCGCATTGTACAAAACTTTGTTGACCGACCATCGGCTTCCACCTCCTCGGCCAGTAGCCGAGGAGTGTTTGTCCTACTTTATAAAGCCTTTATGAGGGCAAGACAAACAAGGCAATCTGGCCGTATGGTTTTATAAACAAAGGTACGCAGAGAGATATGTTATATTGCTGTTTAACATAAGAAATGTCTTCCAAAGAAAATAGTCCCGCTATCGGTTCCTTTCTTTGGGCTGTCATGCTAAGCATGATCATGAAACCTCATCTCTAATGTAAGAGCAAAATATCGAGGATTTTGTTTGGGAGGCCAGTTAATAGCCCCCGATAGTGTTCGGCGACAGTCGAGGTCAAGCCATAAACACATCGGCCATTATTATGAATGGCCCGTCATTTAACATAGTCATTGGATCGCTGACCAGTTTATGCTTATTGTGACATACAGTTTTTGGCTTTCTCCACTAAGGTGCTTAACCATGTGAGCTGGAAGCACAATCGCAGTGGTTCTCCCTTTGCACGCCTAGCCGAACAAAGCGGAACTTAGGAAGCAAGTGCAGGAGCCGGGCAACCCAACTATTGACCGAAGACACAATTCGAAACCGATGCATATATAGCAATATCCGAGAATGTTTTCACCGAATCTATAAAGGTGTCCGACATTGCACTATGAGACTTGTGCTGGAAACACACAAATAGTTTAAAAGTGCCATAAGCTTGGAAAACCAAAAAACGTCAGTAAAAACTTGACGTCCGAACAAGATCAAGTGTTCGGTGCCAATCTGAAAATTGGACTTTAGAAAAAAAGTGCTTCTGGCGTGCTTTAACATGACACATCCTATCTCAAGACTTCAAGCGGGTCAGCCTACGGCTTCAACCTCCTATCCCGAAGGCGGAGTACTTCCCATTAGGCCAGTTTAGCAAACTAAACTCTAGCGGCTTTGAGAGAGAAATTAGGCTCCCCGGCTAGTGACCACACACTCGTGTCGAAAAAGGGAGTGGTAAATAATAATTAAAAAAACTTTGCGATGACTAAGAAGAAGAACACTTATTATAAAATGGCTCATATAAATTTAAGAGCCCCCAAGTGACTTGGGTAAAAGAATTTTATGTATAATGATTGTATGTACCGAAGTACTAATATCATATCTTCGTTCACCCGAACTTTAAACGCGTCTTAACCGACCGTCGGCTTCTCCCTCTTCGGCCATGGGCCGAAAAGTGTCATGTACTCCGCCTTTCGAGAGTATCGACGGTGTTTCCGATGACCAGGCAATCAGGCCATAAGGCTCTAACAGACAAAGCACGCTCAGGGAACTTACGCTATATTACTAACGAAGTGTAAGAAGCATCTTCGAAGAAAATAGTACCCCCACTGATACCTTTCTTCGGTGCTCATTATTACTATGAGACTTGTGCAATAGATTTTTGTACTCATGAGTTCCGTTGTGTGCCGACCATGATTGAAAACAATAAGAGCGCTAGCTTTCAGCTTCACCCAGTCTGAGGTCAGAACTCGAAGGACCCGGTCGTGACAATTGCAGAGGTGCTCCCTTTACTCCCTAGCCGAACAATCGGGAACGTAGGGGTAAGCACAGGAGCCAGGCAACCCAGCTTGCAAATCGCTTAAGTCAATATGGTGCATATTGTGGCGTAATACACGAACAAGGAACGAAGCCGTACAAGTATAATCATATGCAAGAGGAAAAGCTTCATAAAGGAAGCCACCAAATAAACGGGGTATTTAAATTTGTGCGTCACAAACAAAGTTTGGACAAGGAAATTTTTTAGAAGCAACTTTTTTCCAAAAAAGTATAATGCTTGGTCGAACCGAACACAAGTTAAAAATTCAAAACTTTGAGCATGAAGGCAACTTAGCTGGTTAATGTGTTCGGTATTGATGACGCGGTCCGAGCTTGATGCGAGACAAGGTTCCATCCCCCAAGCCGGTCCTGAGGTGGCGGAGCAAAGAGCTCGGCACTCCGAAGTGGTGACATAGCACGATCAATGCAGGCCGGTAGAGTGATGCCGAAATCCCCGACAAGGGGTAATGAAGTGTTGACGAAGCCCCACGTCCAGCCGAGGTGACGCCAAAGGATATAGTCCGGCTGGATCATTTTCCTGTGCACAAAAAATAGTGCAAACTAGAGATAATAGTAATAAAAAAATCGTTGCATAATAAATAATTTATGCAAAGTGAGTAATAAAAGAAATATGGCCTGGCGCCGAAGTCAATGTCGATGCAGGGCGTCGGCGTGATGCGGTAAAGGCATGGCGAAGCCTGAATTTATAGGTCGGTCCGAGTTCTGGATGCGGCGTTGGATGGACTATGTACGGAAACTAACCGAACCGCCATGCGACCTCGTTAATGCGGCCACCATTTGATAGACCTGGTCGAATATAATGGACAAACCAGAGTAATAATTCCTTGGGAAAAATGAACCCAAACAAGCAAAAAGTACTAGGATTAATAGCACCTGATTTATTTGTTGTAGCAATCCACAGAAAGGTGATTCCAAAAATTGGGACTCAATCCGCACACCCATTGCCTGATGGGCGATAAAGCGACAGTATGGCGATGCTGGCAAAGGTTGGCTCACCAAGGCAAAGCCCTCGGTCCAGCTAACGTGACTGAGCTGGTCGGCTAGTGACGCCGAAGTCTCCGGAGTAGGTTGATGAAGAGATGGCGAAGCCCCCAGTCCAGCCTCAATGTCGAAGCCTCGATGTCAACCGATGAGTCGAAGTAGGTCGGCGTGATGGACACCAGCTTGAGGAAGCAATAGTGTGGCCCTGCCGATGCAGGTCGTGGCGTGGTCGATGCCGTCTTGATGAAGTGACCGTGCGGCGATGCCGGTATACCCGCTCCGTGTAATCCATACGGCAGCGATGTTGGTGATGATTTATCCTTCGCGAAGCCGGACTCTTGTTCGGCTTGCCGAGACGATGATCCGAAGAAGTTGAGCTCGGCTCAACAAAGTGACGACGTGTCTAGCGCAGGTCGACAGCCTTGGAGCAATATTGCCGGACTGGTTTGACACCAGCATAATGATTAAGATGGCCTCAGGGGAGGCTTAAAAATTTACGGGCACATGTTTAAAAACAACGCACAATACCCAAGAAGAGAATTCCTCTAAAAAGGTTGTCCAATATCACGTTCATAAAGAAACATGAATTCGGGTCAGATCCGTATTCGCGCAGAAAACAAATCCGAAAATTGGTCCACTCATCGGAAGGTTCCCGGAGTTTGAACCGTCGGATCAAGATGAAATTTGGACGGATGGTAGATATGGGAATTCTGCAGTATATGAACGGTTCAATCTTCCGAAGGACCTCCGAGCTGGGCTCTGGAGGCCAAGCCCTAAACTCGTCCAGATTCCCGTCCAGATTTGACAAGGCTCCGGTATATCGTAGACTGTCGGAGATTCCTCCATCGGAACTCGACGAAATTTTGCATGGCTGTTGCAAACGTAATCACGCACTATTCCACCGAAGCAATCGTCAAATCGATGCTCGAGGAGGTGGTGACGGCGAATACAAGTTCACTGTCCATAAAAACAGCACGGCCGCCCGAGGGCAATGTTGACGTTGAGCCCTCGAGCTCCATGGATGACTCCTCTATGATCATGATAGAGATCGGAGTTGATGTTGAAGAAAGCCCCCATCCGAACATGACGATCGGAGATGGAGCACGGTCCTCGGTCGAGCCAAGGTGACCAGTCGAGCCGACGACGAAGATGTCGGCGTCGCAGTTGACCTGCGGGCGAGCCATTGATCCTTTTGCCAACCACACAATGGAACTGTCAATGAAAGCACCAATGTCGGTGTCAAAATCGGTGGACCTCGGGTAGGGGGTCCCGAACTGTGCGTGTAAGGCGGATGGTAACAGGAGGTAGGGGACACGATGTTTTACCCAGGTTTGGGCCCTCTTGATGGAGGTAAAACCCTACGTCCTGCTTAATTTATTCTTAACGATATGGGTATTACAAGAGTTGATCTACCACGAGGTCGGAGAGGCTAAACCCTAGAAGCTAGCCTATGGTATGATTGTATGTATATCCTCTATCGACTAGCCTGGCCTCGGTTTATATAATGCACCAGAGGCCTAGGATAACAAGAGTCCTAGCCGAATACGCCGGTGGGGAGGAGTCCTTGTCTTGATCACCAAGTCTTGTGGAATCTTCCATGTATGCGGCAGCTGTCCGAACTGGCCCATGAGTATACGGCCATGGGGGTCCTCGGCCCAATCTAACAGATCGGGAGACGACGTGGTGAGTACCCCCTAGTCCAGGACACCGTCAGGGGCCTTCGGGAACTCAGGCCCACCTCTACCGGGATGGAGCCACCTGCCCCTTCAGCCCCCAACATCGGAATCACTCGCGGGTACTCAACGAGCCGACCCGACTTTAGTCACCACCTGTATAGCATGTATATATGTATAAGCATATACCCGCGATCACCGCCCAAGTGATCACGACCCGATAGTATAGCATGGTAGACGGACAAGAATGTAGGGCCACCGATGATAAACTAGCATCCTATACTAAGCATTAGGATTGCAGGTAAAGGTAACAACAGTAGTACCAAGGACAGGCTATGCATCAGAATAGGATTAACGAAAAGCAGTAACATGCTACACTACTCTAATGCAAGCAGTATAGAGAAGAGTAGGCGATATCTAGTGATCAAGGGGGGAGGGGGACTTCCCTGGTTGCTCTGGCAAGAGAGAGGGGTCATCAACACTGTAGTCGTACTGGGTAGCAGCGGCGTCTGTCTCGATGTCTAGCGAGAGAAGAGGGGGAAGAAACGATAAATATTAAGCAAACAGATGCATAGCGATGCCTGGCATGACAAGTAGCGGTGCTAGGGGTGCCCTAACGTGGTATGAGGTGGTACCGGTGAAGGGGGGAAACATCCGGGAAAATATCCCCGGTGTTTCGCGTTTTCGGACAGATGAATCGGAGGGGGGAAAGTTGTGTGTTCGCTATGCTAGGGATGCGTGGCGGACAAACAGGCTACGTATCTGGGTTCGTCTCATCATTCTGAGAAACTTTCATGTAGAAAGTATTTTCATCTCAGCTACGGTTTATTTCATATGATTTTTCAAAGTATTAAATAATTTTCTAAATTGTTTTAATTCGAAAATTAAATGTTAAATTGCTATGGGTACACAGAAGTGTACCCACAGAAGGGCTTGTGTGGCTGACCAGTAGGCCCGGTTGACTTGGTCAACTGCCCAGTCAGCAGAGGCTGACTGGTGGGACCAGTCAAAGTCAACAGTCCAGTCAGCATTGACCGTTGACTGGTCAAATTGACCAGTGGGTCCCTACTGTCATTGACTGTTCTGTTAATTAACAGTAGTTAATTAAGTTAATTAGGTTAATTAATCAAAAATAATTAAGTTAATTAATTAATATTTTTATTCATTATTTTTTTTTAAATTTTATTTGTTTAATCGTTGTCGTTCTGGGGCTGGGCCCCACATGTCATAGGCCCCAAGGGGCTGGCGGATCGGGCGTTCGGGTGCGGGCGTGCGCCCGAGCGGGCACAGCGGGCGACGGGCGCCGTGTGCAGGGGGTGCGGGCGCAGGCCCGAGGGCGATGGGCGCGCGTGGCGCACGCCGACGCCGGCGGCCAGGCCAAGGGAGGCGGTGGAGGGACGACTGCGGTGGCGGGCGCCAGCCGCGGGGCAAGCGACGACGCGAGGGGAGGTAGTGGCTGGTGGGACATCAGCGTAGGGAGAAGCGGGCGCGACAGCAACAGCAGTGCGGTGGACGGAGCAGCGGGGCGCAGTGGGACGATGCGGGGCAATGGTGTGGGGGATGCGGTGGCCAGCTGCGGTGCGAGGTAGGGCGAGCGATGGCCGGCGAGGTGGCGGGCAGTCGGAGCGGGCGCGGGCGTCGCCAGGGGACGAGCAGGAGCACGACGAGGTCGACCTGGGTGACTACGGGCGGCAGACCACGCGGGCACAGGTAGGGGGCGGGCGCGGCCAGGGCGGCCGGCGCGCGTGCGGGCGCGGGTGAGCAAGGCCATGGCCGAAGTGGCCGGAGCAGGGGAGGAAAAGGAGATGCCGGGGCCTCACCATGGGGCCGTGGGGTCTAGGCAGCGATGCTCGGGGAGGAAGACGGGGACGCGACGCCGGCGAGGAGGAGATCCCGCGAGGGAGAGGAAGGCGACGGTGGCCGCGGCGTCGTGGGCGTCGGGGTCGATGGGCGACGCTGAGAGGAGGTGTAACACCCCGAGACCGATGTGTTAGGTGTCCTCCAGTTATTCGTTGTTGTTGCCTTGTCATTACTTGCGTGTCTTGCATTGCATATCATGTCATCATGTGCATTTCATTTGCATACGTGTTCATCTCATGCATTTGAGCATTTTCCCCGTTGTCCGTTTTGCATTCCGGCGCTACGTTCTCCTCCGGTGGTCATTTCTACCTTTCTTTCGTGTGTGGGGATTAAACATTTTCGGATTGGACCGAGACTTGCCAAGTGGCCTTGTCTTACTACCGGTAAACCGCCTGTCAAGTTTCGTACCATTTGGAATTCTTTTGATGCTCCAACGGTTAACCGAGGGACCGAGAAGGCCTCGTGTGTGTTGCATCCCAACACCCCTCCAATTTGGCCCAATACCCACCTAAACCCTCTCCATCATCTAGAGCGTTCGATCATGATCGCGAGGCCGAAAACCGCATCTCATTTGGACTCTCCTAGATCCCTCTATCTATAAATAGGTGCACTCCTCCGAATTTTCGGGTCCAAACCCTAGCCTCTTCTTCCCCGCGCCACCGTACAAAAACCTCGCCGCCCGGACATGTCGGCCCCGCCTCCGGCTAGATTCGAGCAGGAGCGCCCGGATCCGCTCCTCGCCGACCCCCTCCACGGCCGTCCTCGCCGGAGAAGACCTCCCCACTCGCCGGAGTTGCGTCAAGCTCGCCAGAGTTGCCTCGGTTCGCGTGCACGAACCCTAGATCTGTTCTCGGAGTGAGACATTTCACTAAGTCCCCGAGTTTTCCATGTTTCATATGCCCTTGTTCATCTTGTCATAACTTTGCATCCGTAGCTCCGATTCGTGCATATAGCATATCAAAATGTTCGTCTCAAAGAGCAGATCATTTCATCTCATTGCATCATTTTCATTTGAGCTCATCTTGATGCCTGAAATGCTGTTGGAAGAGTGCTATTTGAGATGATTGTCAGATCTGCTGCTCCAATTAGCTATTTGTCATTTTTGCCATGATTATTGTGTGCATGATATGCCCCTGAGCTCTACATGTATTTTGTTATAAGTTTTGCCATCTTTCCAGAGGTGCAACCCATGTATTTTTGTGATGTGTGTGGTGACTAGCACAAGCTTGCAAAGTGGTGCATTCGTTAATGCTAATTTCAGGGACTTAGCAATTCCACTAAGTGCATTCGTTAATGCTAATTTCAGGGACTTAGCAATTCCACTAAGTCCTTGATCTGTTTATCTCAATATGCCATATGTTCATGTCGTTTCCTAGTGATCCGTGCCTCTTTTGAGGATGATCAGTAAGGATGTTTTGTTAATCTTGTAGTGCTCTATCCATCCATGTCTTTGTTTGCATTTATGGAGCACCCTAGCTTGAGTCAATCGAGCTCTACTTTTGCTATTTCGTGAATCTGGGCAGATTGTCTACTTGTTAGCGATTTTGCCGAGGATGTTGTAGTTGATCCGTGCATGCTATGTCATTGTTCTTGCCATGTCTAGCTTATATAATGTGTATTCTTTATAGGTGTATGCTTATATTGTCATGACTTGCTCTGTAGTGAGTGCATCGAGCTCGTAAACATGCCTACTTGATATCTGTTTCAGCATGCTCCAGTTTCTCTAAGTCTGTGATCTGATTATGTTTTGCCATGGTCACATGCTTGCAATTGTATTTCCTGATCCCTTTTGGCTCAAGGTCACTAAGGGACTTTTGTTAAGCTCTTTGAGTAGCTCCATGCCATGCTTTACTTTGCCATGTTCAGGCCCTGTAGCATATAGTTTTCATGCTCCAAAGTGTGCTACCTGATCTGAAATTCCAGACAAGTGTTAATTTCACTAAGTCTGAGACCTGTTTACCGTTTGCATTTTTGCCATGCTTGTTTGAACCTGTTAATGGATGAATTGGCCGTAGCTCAGTGTTCATCTTTTGTTAAGCATCATGAATGGATCCCTGCCATGTATTTTGTTGCCATGATTGAGTGATGTAGCATGTCCATCTTGTTGCATTTAGATGGCTACTTGCTGTATATCGCAGACCGGTGCCATATTTGAATTGCTTGCCATTTCCAAACCGTGACTCCGATTCCGGCGCTCTTTATATCGTTTTCACGAGATTTCACCTCACCTTTCCAGTGGCACACTTGGATTTCCAAGTTGAGGCCAGGTTCAATCATTCCTTGTCAAATCATGCATATGCATCGCATACCGCATCCCGCATATCATATCATGTTCATGTGTTGGTTGTTTACTATGTTGTGTGCTTCTTTCCGGTGTTTGCTTCTTCGGGTTGGTTCCGGTAACGTCGCGTTTGTGAGGACCCGTTCATCTACGTCCGTTTGTCTTCTTCATGGACTCGTTCTTCTTCCTTGCGGGATTTCAGGCAAGATGATCATACCCTCGAAATCACTTCTATCTTTTGCTATGCCTATGTTGCGATACCTACCACTTGCTTATCATGCCTCCCATATTGTTGAACCAAGCCTCTAACCCACCTTGTCCTAGCAAACCGTTGTTTGGCTATGTTACCGCTTTGCTCAGCCCCTCCTATAGCGTTGTTAGTTGCAGGTGAAGATTGAAGTTTGTTCCTTGTTGGAACATGGAGATGTTGTTCCTCGTTGGAACATGTTTACTTGTTGGGATATCACAATATATCTTATTTAATTAATGCATCTATATAGTTGGTAAAGGGTGGAAGGCTCGGCCTTATGCCTGGTGTTTTGTTCCACTCTTGCCGCCCTAGTTTCCTTCATATCGGTGTTATGTTCCTGGATTTTGCGTTAGTTACGCGGTTGGGTAATAATGGGAACCCCTTGACAGTTCGCCTTGAAGAAAACTCTTCCAGCAATGCCCAACATTGGTTTTACCATTCGCCGCCTAGCCTTTTCTTTTCCCTTGGGGGTCGCGCGCCCAAGGGTCATCATTATCTTATACCCCCGGGCCAGTGCTCCTCTGAGTGTTGGTCCAACTTGTCAGCCGCCGGTGGCCACCAGCGGCAACTCTGGGCTGGCCTACCGGAAGTTTGGACAATCCGGTGTGCCCTGAGAAAGAGATATGTGCAGATCCTATCGGGATTTGTCGGCACATTCGGGCGGTGTTGCTGGTTTAGTTTTACCTTGTCGAAATGTCTTGTAACTGGGATTTCGAGTCTAATCGGGTCTTCCCGCTAGAAGGAATATCCTTCGTTGACCGTGAGAGCTTGTGATGGGCTAAGTTGGGACACCTCTGCAGGGATTTGAACTTTTGAAAGCCATGCCCGCGGTTATGGGCAGATGGGAATTTGTTAATGTCCGGTTGTAGAAAACCTGAAGATGACCTTAATTAAAATGCATCAACCGCGTGTGTAACCGTGATGGTCTCTTTCCGGCGGAGTCCGGGAAGTGAACACGGTGTTGGAGTTATGCTTGACGTAGGTTGTTCTAGGATCACTTCTTGATCATAGTTTTATCGATCGTGCTTTGCCTTCTCTTCTCGCTCTCTTTTGCGAATAGGTTAGCCACCATATATGCTACTCGCTTGCTGCAGCTCCACCTCATACCTTTACCTTACCCATAAGCTTAAATAGTCTTGATTGCGAGGGTGTGAGATTGCTGAGTCCCCGTGACTCACAGATACTTCCAAAACCAGCTTGCAGGTGCCGATGAGACCGTGCAGGTGACACAACCAAGCTCAAGGAGGAGCTCAATGAAGATCATGTACTTTGTGTTGTGTCGTTCTAATTGATCAGTAGTGGAGCCCAGTTGGGGTCGATCGGGGATCTGTGTAGCATTTGGGGTAGTCTTCTTTTATTTTGGTTCCGTAGTCGGACCTTGAGTGTACCTGGTTGATGTAATGCTTTATTCATGTAATTGTGTGAAGTGGCGATTATAAGCCAACTATGTATCCCTTTTCCCTTATGTATTACATGGGTTGTGTGAAGATTACCTCACTTGCGACATTGCTTTCAATGCGGTTATGCCTCTAAGTCATGCTTCGACACGTGGGAGATATAGCCGCATCGAGGGCGTTACAGGAGGCGCCGGTGAGGTGGTCCCGGCGAGTTCCGGTGATGGCGCGCGGTGGCGGCGACACGGTCACCAGGGTCGGGGGGGAGCGCCCCTGATCCAGATCGGGTCGTGGGGTGGGGAGAGGAGCGAGTGGGGGAGTGGTGTGCGTGGGGGGTTAGAGTTTCGGGTGAGAAGGGGGATATGAGGAGTGGCCGACCTGGTTGCCCAGTTGGGCTGCAGGCCTGCTGGGCCGGAGCCCGGGGTTTTTTCCCTCTCTTTTTTAGTTTTATTTCTTTTCTATTTTATTTTTAGTTCTATAAATTACAAGAACTACACCTAAACTAGTAACACCAAACATTCCACCGACACAATAAATTTTGGTAGTTAACTAAATAGTTTACAATAGTTTTTTAATTATTAAGAGGCATTTATATAATTGTTTTAGTTATATTTATTTATTTTGGACTATTTAGTTACTTTATAAAAGTGTGGTTTATCAACCACTATTACCTATGCATTATCCGGTATGACCCGAACATTTTAGTTTCATTATTTGAAAACTTTTATTGTTGCATAATTTTTAATTTGAATTCGAATCGGTTTCGAACTAACGCGAGATTAGCAACAATAATCGAGGTGACATGGCATCATTAGCAGAGGTTCACTGTAGCTTAAGTATACGGGCATCACAATCCCTTGCTGGACACACCTATTTGAGAGAGCCAAAATTATGTCATGACTTGTTAGAATTGCTCTCTTTGCTGCACTTAATTTTTTTAATTAGCTATGGACTTGCTCTAGTGCTTCACTTTTATCTTTTTGAGCATGGTGTGCTTAGTATTTTTGAAGAAATGCTCTCTTGCTTCACTTAGATTTATTTGAGAGTTATTAAAATTTTCAAGAAATTCTCTCTTGCTTCACGTAAATTAATTTGAGAGAAAGAAGAAATTATGCTCATGATCTTCACTTATATTTGCTTGAGCTTATGAAAATCAACATACGAAAATTAGTTCCAAAGTGATAGATATCCAAGAAAGATATAATAAAAACTTTCATGAAGATCATTGGACAAAATAAACTTGATTCTTAGTAATAGTTTTGAGATATGATGATGTGATATGTGAGTCATCTTGATGAGTAATTATGCTTTAGTAAGGATATTGGTGTTAAGGTTTGTGATTCCCTATGCAAGCACGAAAGTCAATAATTATGCAATGAAATTATATCCAACTGGTGGTGCATTATTTTGGTGTTAGTTATGCTTAATGCTCGCTTATGAGATTATTCGTTTCTTGGTTGGTCGCTTCTCAATCTTTTGCTAGCCTTCGTTTTGCACTAAGTATGATCACTACTTGTGCATCCAAAAACCATTAAACTAGTTTTGCCACATGAGTCCACTATATCTACCTATATGCGGTATTCTTTTGCCGTTCTAAGAAAATTTGCATGTGCCATCTCTAATTTTCAAAAATAAACTTCTCTTTCGTGTGTTTGTTTCGCTCACGGAGCGGTGAGGGGTGGCTAATATTTTCCATGCTAGATGTGTTATTCTCAAGACGAGTGTTTATTCACTTGTCATTGCAGGAGAGTAAGGCAAAGGTATTAGGGATGCCCAGTCCCGAAATGAAAAATGTATTTACTTTATGTTGTCAAATAATGAATTCCTTGGAAAGTGTTTGTGACGCTCTCGATTCAATCGTACACTAATCATACACGCAAATGTGAACGATCAAGATCAAGGACTCACCGGAAGATATCACAACACAACTCTAGACACAAAATAAATAATACAAACCTTATATTACAAACCATGGGCCTCGAGGGCTCGAATACATAAGCTCGAATACACAAGAGTAAGCTGAAGCAACAATATCTGAGTATAGACATAAGTTAGACAAGTTTGCCTTAAGAAGGCTAGCACAAAAGCAACAACGATAAAAAAGGTAAGGCCTCCTGCCTGGGAGCCTCCTAACTACTCCTAGTCGCCGGCAGCCTCCACATAGTAGTAAGCACCCTTGGTGTAGTAGTAATCATTGGTGGTGACATGTGGTTCCTGGGCTCCACCATCTGGTTGCGACATCCGGAAAGAAAGGAAAAGGGGAAAAGAGGGAGCAAAGCAAACGTGAGTACTCATCCAAAGTACTCGCAAGACTTACATCAGATCTAAACTACTTATGCATTTGTATCAAAGGAATGGGTTGTATCTGTCGACTAAACGTCGGAATGCCAGAAGAGAAGGGGAAAGCCTAGCCTATCGAAGACTAGCATCTTCAAGCAGCTCCTAGCATCTTGCAACATTCAGAAGAGTATAAGATGGCAGCTTATATTTAGCAAACATTTGGTAACATTAGCGCCCAGAGATCACTTCCTCGACTCCCTGCGAGGAAACGATCCTGGAGCCATCATATCCATTACATGCCTTAGCATCCAGTATCCAGTTCTAGTTGTATCGATCGGGATACAACTCCAAGTGTCCGTTACCGTAGGACAGGCTATCGATAGATGTTTTCTTCCCTTCAGGGGTGCACCAACTTACCCAACATGGTCAATCAACTCCGGCCGGACCGGCCATCAGGCCATGACCGGCCTCGGCCAATCAACACACCGTAGTCCTACCTAGGATCAACAGAGAGGCCAGCACGCCAGTCTACATCCTAAATGTGAAGGGGTCATGGGCCATCGCCCTTTGCAATCATGCACGTTGCGTACGCGGCCGGTGAGCAGACCTAGCCTCCCTTATACAAGGCGAGACGTTCCAGTCCAACCCGGTGCACGCCGCTCCATCACTGATGTCCGTTGAGCTTTCGGCTGATACATACGACGCAGAGTGTTCATACTTATTCCCACGTGGTGGTTAGTGCGAAAAAGGCCAGAGGCCTACTCGGATCAAATATCCAAACCGTTAGTGTCTTGATAGTGTGGTAACGATCAATGATCCACGATATGTGTTCCCGTCGCCCCGTCTCACGGACTTGCGGTAAGGGCTAAGAATGCCCGGCCATGCCACATGGAAAAACTTACAGGTATCCTCCAGACCAACCCAACTTCACATCACTCACGGGTACCCCTCGGGGCCGACCCAATGTCATCATGGTTCTATGGTAAGTCAAAGTAACCATGTGTCTGAAACAACAAGGGGGGGAACCTCAGGAACCACCCTCGATGGTTTCCCACTCGATGTAACCGTCAAGGTGGACTTGGAGGAATCACCCTCGTTGGTCCACACTCGAGGGGTTGCATGACAGAGTCATTATCGGGAGTGGTCAAGGAGGAATCACACTCGATGACCACGATCGAATAGCTACACTACAGGGTTAACATCAGAAGTGATGATGAGGTACCACCCTCGGCACTCGATAGTAAATCTACAGAGTCGTACAACTAAGGGGGGTGATGTGCGGTGTCGGGGCCTGGACGTTGATCACGTTGATCGAGTCATCGAACATAAAGCAGGGGCAACTGGGACAAGGTGGGGGTCACTGATGGATCTCTAACCAACCTATACTAGGCAGTTTAGAATAAGCAGGCAACAAAAACAGGCTATGCATCAAAGTAGGATCATACAGAAACCAGTAGCAGTTCTAATGCAAGCATAAGACAGAAAGAAATGGGCGATATCAGAATGCTCAAGGGGTTTTTGCTTGCCTGGAAGCTCCATTGAAAAGGAAGAAGTGTCGTTGTCGATGTAGTCGATCACCGGGGCATCATGGGCCTCGGGGTCTATCAGAGAGAAGAGGGGGAAGAAACAGTAAATATAAGCAAATAGATGCAACACTAAGCATGCCAAGACAATATGCAGAGCTAGGGGTGTTCTAACGCAGTACTACACGTTGCAGACGGAGAGGGAAAACATCCGAAGGGGTTTTCCCGCATTTGGCTTTTTTCGGACAGACGAAAGAGAGTGGACGGTTCCAATTTTAGCATGCTAGGGTCTTGTGACAGATGAACGGACCGCGCCTTCAGATTCGTTGGATTTTTCTGAGCAACTTTCATATAGAAAACATTTTCATCCGAGATACGGTTTATTTTCTATGAATTTTCAAAGTTTTAAACATATATGGAATTATCTTTAATTCAAAAATAAAAGCATAATACACTTTTGCTACCTAGTGCTACACTAGCCTAGGTGTATGACAGTGGGGTCCAGGGGGCCCAGTGAGCAAGTCCAGTCAGTGTTGACTAGGTCAATCTTGACCAGTCAACGGGGTCAAAGAGGCCCGCATGTCATGGACTATAGTTTTAACAGGTTTACTTAACTAGTTAAATTACCAGTGGGGCCCACATGAAGTGTCTAATAGTGGACATATTAGTGCCAACGGGGGGGTTAGTCCACACTAATTAGGACCGGTCGGGGCCTTACCGGACAGAGGCACGGCGCCCAGGGCGGCTGGGCGCGCCCGGGAGCTCCGGCGGCCATGGCCGGTAGCAGCAGCGAGTAGGCGTTGTAGGGCGACAGCCGCGTCGGCGAACAAAGGCGGGTGCGTGACCAGGCGGCGAGGCAGTAGTGGGCGAGCGGCGGCGAGGCGGTAGTGGGCGAGCAGCGGCGGTTGCAGAGGTGTAGGGCGAGGGCGGGCGCGGGCATGGGCACAGCCGGGCCACGGAGGGGGGGGGGGCGACGATGCATAGCAGGGCAAGGGTGTGGCCGGCGGAGCGGCCTCGGTCGAGCATGGTGCTGGGGCAGCAGCGGCGAGTGGGGCGAGGCGGACAGGGGCAGTGATAGTGGGCGCGCATGATGTGGCGCTGGAGGGCGCTGGGTGTGGCCCCGAGGCAGCGAGGCGCAACAGGGAGCGCAGGTGTGGCTGGGACCGGCGGCAACAACGGTGAGCGTCGGTGGCCGTGACGAGCGCAAGTGACATGGAGCTACGACACGAATTCAATGGAGAAAACAGAGGGGAAATCGAGGGGAGCTCACAGCGGCGGTTGCCAGCGAGGAGGGAGGACACGGGGTGGTCCGGGGGCATCGGGAGCTTCGAGGGAGATGGCGAAGCAGAGGAGCGTGCGCAGGGAAGAACGATGATGTCGGCGAGCTGCGGGGCGGTCCGGCTCATCCTTGTAGAAGGACAAGTTATGGGTTGTGCAATCTCGATGTATTGATCGGTGCACCAGGCACGTATATATAAGTACAGAGGTGGGCCACAACCTCAACTACACAAAGGAAACATGAGGTGGTCCCTACACACAAATATACACGTACACAATATAGTCAACACCCCCTGCAGTCGAAGCGGCGCCAGTGATGCAAAGACTGGAACGAAACTCCTCGAAGGTAGAAGTCGGTAGTGCCTTCGTCATCACATCGGCGAACTGTTGTGCAGTCGGCACATGGAGAACCCGGATACGTCCAAGAGCCACCTGCTCGCGCACAAAGTGAATGTCCAGCTCAATGTGTTTAGTCCGGCGATGATGAGCAGGGTTGGCGGAGAGGTACACCGCAGAAACATTGTCACAGTAGAGAACCGTAGCCTGGGAGACATCATGATGCAGCTCCTGAAGTAACTGTCGTAGCCAGGTGCACTCGGCAACAGCGTTGGCCACAGCTCGGTACTCAGCCTCCACGCTGGAGCACGAAACCGTGGGTTGTCGCTTGGACGACCATAAGACGAGTGAAGGACCGAGGTAGACGCAGTAGCCAGAGGTGGACTGACGAGTATCGGGGCAGCCAGCCCAGTCTGCATCGGAGTAGGCCACCATCTCCAGAGAAGTAGACACCATGAGTGTCAATCCGAGGGACATCGTGCCGCGGATGTAACGAAGGATCTGCTTCACGAGAGTCCAATGGGAGTCATGGGGGGCGTGCATGGAGACACACCTGCTGAACATCATATTGAAGATCCGGTCTGGTGAGAGTCAAATACTGAAGAGCGCCGATGATAGACCGGTAGAAAGGAGAATCCGACGCAGGCGAGCCCTCAAGAGCAGAGACCTTGGCCTTCGTGTCAACAGGAGTAGCAATAGGGTGACAGTTGAGCACGCCAGCACGCTCAAGAAGCTCATGTGCATACTGCTGCTGATGAAGAAAGAAACCATCCGGGCACTGAATGACCTCAATGCCAAGGAAATAATGTAGAGCACCCAAGTCCTTAATGGCAAACTCGTCACGCAGCCGGAGAGTAATCTGCTGAAGAAGAGCTGCGGAGGAGGCCATCAGGATGATGTCATCGACATAAAGAAGAAAATACGCAGTCGTGTCACCGTGGCGATAGACAAACAGTGAGGCGTCCGAGCGAGTGACGCTGAAGCCTAGTGTCTGAAGAAACCCGGCGATCCGCTGGTACCAGGCGCGGGGTGCCTGCTTGAGCCCGTAAAGAGAGCGGGACAGCAGACACACATGGCCAGGAAGTGAGGCGTCGACGAAACCGGTGGCTTGCTCACAATACACCTGCTCCTCAAGATGGCCGTGGAGAAAGGCATTGGAGACATCCATCTGGTGAACGGGCCAGCCGCGGGACACGGCAAGCTGGACGACGGTGCGGATCATGCCCGGTTTTACAACCGGGGCAAACGTCTCAGTGAAGTCCACTCTAGCGCGCTGGCGGGGACCACCCAGCGAGCCTTGTAGCGCTCGAGAGTACCATCCGAGCGGGTCTTATGGTGAAAGACCCACTTGTCAGTGATGACGTTGGCGTGAGGAGGCCGGGGAACCAGTGTCCAGGTGTGGTTCCGTAGAAGAGCATCGAACTCTTCCTGCATCGCCGCAAGCCAGTGAGGATCACGGAGGGCGGCACGAATGGACGTGGGAAGAGGCGACGGCTCCGCGGTGGAGGCTGCAAGGACATACTCGTCGCTCGAGTACCGGAGGCTCGGACGATGAACGCCGGTACGAGCCCGTGTGACTGGGCCAGCCGGAGCCGTCGGAGCCACCGGCGAGGCAGCCGGCGAGGCGGCCGGCGTCAGAGCCGGTGAGGAGGCCGGCGTCAGGGCCGACGAGGAGGCCGGCGTCAGGGCCGGCGAGGTGGCCGGCGTCAGAGCCAGCGAGGAGGCAGGCGTCAAGGCGGCTGAAGAAGTGGCCGAGCCAGCAGCGCCCGACCCCGTGGGGCCCGAGTCAGGGGCGGCGGGTGAGGAGGGACGCCAGCTGCGCTGGCAGGGTCGGCCGAGGAGGCCGAGGGGGCCAGCGCCGGCGTGAGGGCGCGAGGACCGCCAAAGCCCGAAGGCGGTCCATGGGCCGAACGAGACCGTCCGCCTGACGTAGTCGTCGAAGAGCCGTCGGTGGTCGGCGGTGACGAGGTGACAGGAGGTACCTACTGCTGAAACGGAAACACCATCTCATCAAAGTAAACGTGTCGGGAGGTGAAAACATGATGGGAGACGGGATCATAGCAGCGGTAGCCCTTAGTGTTAGGTGGGTAGCCAAGAAAGATGCAGGCGACGGAGCGGGGTGCAAGCTTATGAGGCGCAGTAGCGACGATGCTAGGGTAGCAAAGGCAGCCGAAGATGCGAAGCCCATCATAAGAGGGGGGGTGCACCAAAGAGAAGATGATGAGGTGTAAAGTTCCCGCGAGTACGACATGGGCAGATGTTGATGAGGAGAGAAGCGGTGGCGAGAGCGTCAGGCCAAAAGCGCGGAGGCACATTGGCATGAAAGAGAAGAGTCCTAACATAGTCAATGAGAGTGTGAAGGATGCGCTCAGCGTGACCGTTCTGCTGCGAGGTGTACGGGCAAGTGAGACGAAAAATCGTGCCATGTGTGGTGAGAAGATTACGAACAGCGAGGTTGTCAAACTCCTTCCCGTTGTCTGTCTACAATGCAAGAATGGGATGACCAAACTACGTGAGAACATAGGAGTAGAAAGCGGCGATAGTGGATATAACATCCGACTTGCGGCGCAATGAGAAGGTAAACACATAATGCGAAAAATCATCAAGGAGGACAAGATAATAAAGAAAGCCCGTATTACTGGCAACAGGAGAGGTCCAAACATCACTATGAATTAACTCAAATGGGTACGATGCAACAAAAGAAGAAGCCCTAAACGGAAGACGAGCATGTTTGCCGAGGCGACATGCATGACACGAGTGATCCTTGTTCTTATTACACGTGAAAGAAAAACTCCAAAGTATGTGGCGAAGGGTGGCAGGATTAGGATGACCCAAGCGAGCATGCCAAAGATCCACTCCGGTGGCGAGAGCGACAGGGGCGGCGGAAGTGGTGGAGGTGGCGGAGTGAACCAGGTAGAGCTCGTCGGGGCTGTCACATCGGTGGAGCACCATCCGCGTGCGAGCGTCCTTAACAGAAAAACCATATGCGTCAAATTCAACGGTAACCAGATTTTCACGTGTAAGAGAACGAACAGAAACAAGATTTTTAATAAGTTCAGGAGAAACTAGGATATTAGACATGGATATTGGAGTGGAGTTAGAGGGAAAATATGCATGACCAATATGGGTGATAGGAAGAGAAGATCCGTCACCGGCGGTGATGCGGTTGGAAGTGTGGACAGGATGGGCGGTGTGGAGGTTACCGGGGTACGCCGCCATGTGAGCGGTGGCGCCGCTGTCCATGTACCAGTCGCCGCCGCCGGTGTAGCTGGACGGTGAAGGAGTGTTGTGGAGAGCCGCTAGAAGGGTCGGGTCCCACGGTGCCGGCAGGAGAGGCGGCGTGGCCGTCAGGGGCAGCGGCGGCGGCCCACCTGGCTGTGGCTGCTGGCCATAGGGCGCCGCGTAGGGCTGCGACACGGCGTAGAACGCCTGGTGTGACTGTGGCCGGGCACCGAGAAGTACTGGGGCAGGTGCCCGAGGTACCGGCATGGAGTAGGCGTGCACAACGCAGGTCCATGGGTTCTGGCCGGCGTACCACGGGGCCGGCTGAGAAGCCTGCTGCGGTGAGCGGGGTGCTCCTCCCTGAGCGCCTGCGCCCCCTGCTTGCGGCCACCAGGACGGCCGCCGCGACGACCCCCCCATTGGCCGCCGGCTGGGGCGACGGGAAGGGGGCGGGCGGGAAGCCTGGCAGGAAGGCGGGCGCCGCCGGCTGTGGCGGCGTCGGGCGCGGCGGTGGCAGGGCTAAACCCCCGCGGGTGCCGGTGATGAGGGCGGCGTGGGTCGCGCGAGTCCGCGCCACCCGCCTCCGACGCTCCTCCAACTTGAGGTACGTGACTACCTTAGCGAAGGTAGGCTCCGAGATGAGGGTGAGGTTGGAGGCGGCGTTCCCGAAATCCTTGTTGAGGCCGCCGGAGAGGGTGCTGATGAGGAGCTCGTCGCCGATCTTTTCCCCGAGATCGCGGAGCTCATCGGCGAGCTTCTTGAGGCGCATGCAAAAATCATCGATGGATGAGTCAAGTTGTTGGCACCCGTAAAACTCACTGTAGAGCAGGACCTTGTGCTGCAGCCGGTTGTCGGTGAAGAGGCCGTTGAGCTTGGTCCAGACCGCATGGGCGTCGTCCTTGTCGTCCACCATGGTGTGGAAGAGGTCGCTAGAGATGGTGAGGTAGAACCAGCGGATGATGGTGGCGTCAAGGATCATCCACTCCTCGTCGTTGATCATGAGAGCCGAATCCATGGTGGTGTGATCAAGCTTGACCAGAACACGCTCATGGATGTTGAGGTCGCGGACGAGAGTGACATCGGGACCGGCGAATGGGTTGGAGATGGTGGTCGAGGAGGAGCTCATGGCGCGGGTTAGGGTTTGGGACTCGGCGCGGGCTGAGGGAGACGGGGTGCGGCGGCGCAGGAGGCAGGGTGGTGCGGGTGCGGCGCGGGGACTCGACGCGGGCGGAGGGAGACGGGGTGCAGCGACGTAGGTGGTAGGGTGGTGAGGGTGCGGTGCGGGTGGGAGGGGAGGGTGCGGGAGAGGGAGGGCATAGGCGGAAGCGGGAGTAAGAGGCGGCGGCGGCCTCGAGAAGAGGCGGCGGCAGCGGCGGGCTAGTTGGTAGAGAAAGGCGGCGGCGGCTGGTGGCGGCGGGGAGGAGTAGCGGCGGCGGCGGCTTGTAGAGGCGGTGCGGCGGCTTTAGGGTTTAGGATCGTGCTGCGATAGATACCATGTAGAACGACAAGTTATGGGCTATGCAATCTCGACGTATTGATCGGTGCACCAGGCATGTATATATAAGTACAGAGGTGGGCCACAACCTTAACTATACAAAGGAAACATGAGGTGGGCCCTACACACAAATATACACGTACACAATATACTCAACAATCCTGGTGCTCAGGAAGGACGAGGACGAGGGCGTCGGTCCTCCTGGAAGCCTTGGCGCATCTCGAGAAGGAGGGTGGCCGCGGCGACTCCAGAGCCACGGTGCCCGCGACGCTCGGCTCCGATCCAGATCGAGAGAGAGGCGAGCGAGGGAGGAAAGCAGAGGGAGAGTGTTCTAGGGTTTGGTAGGGGACTCGTGACGATGCTCTTATCCAACTGCACGGCCGCGGGATGGTCGACACGGCGACTTCCACGGCGTCGACGGGCGTGTGGAGTCCACGCCATGGCCTCTATTCCCTCTATACAGAGGTTGAAGGAAAAGGCCCTGGTAGTGGGCTAGGCCATTTACTGTAGTAGGTAGAGCCCATTAGCATAGTAGCTAGTTTGTCTTTTCCCTTTTGTGACATTTAAAATAGCAACTGTCTGCAATTAAATAAGCCACCAAATGACTTAGCAAAATTATGGAGTCTGGTTATTTAAATATATTCCAATATCTTGCATTGCCACAAAAAGTTTGGGGGCAATTTGTTTCCCCTAGAATTTATGGTGGAATTTAAATGAGATAAAAGGGGTTCTTTGGTCCAGTTTAAAACAGGCCAAGGGCATTTTAATAATTCAAATAATGTTGGTTTATTCAGGACAACTAGTTAGTGAATTCTCGTAAACCAGCGAACATTTTTGTTTTACCGGTTGAAGAAATAATAATTTGACTTTATTTTAATTTGAATTTGCTTTCGGTTTGGATCAGAGTGAGATTAGAAACTTAATAGCGATGGCATGGCACCATTAGGATGTGTGGTTACTGTAGCTTAACTACCGATGCATTACAAATCTCCTCCACTACAAGAAATCTTGTCCCGAGATTTAAGAGGTGGAATAAAGAGGAAAGTTTTGGTTACAAAAATCTAACGGCTCTACTCGTCCTTGGTTGCTCTTCTCGAAGAAGTCGACCCCTCTCGCTGATGTCTTCATTTCACTGCATCAGGGCATCATGGTAAAGTCGTCATCCTTCCTTTAGGATCTTCACTGTACTTACGAAAGGATCAGAGGTGAAAACTCTATAAGGACGGATTTCTAACAAGATTGAGCTTCAGATGCTTAACTCAGGGGAAGAAGCATAAACTATCTCTTGATTTGAATACTTGAAACACATCGACAGCTTTGTAAGAGGGTACGAAAGTTTCAGACGGGTAAGAAACCGTTCGATGCCTGGAGTAGAGTGTGAAGGGGGTTCAGACCAACAGAATGAGTAATGCGGCTGAAACTTGAATAGATCATCTCTAGGAAGGTGGCTCGTGATCTACATATGAAGCCAAGCATGAGGAATAACCTTGGGAACGGGGTGTACAGGAGAGTCAGGTTTCAATCCTGTGGAACTGTTGTTTATGGGCCCACCATGTGGTTCAAAAGTAGAAGGATGCTGACATATTGCACGGTCATGGTAGCAAGGCATGTCAGAGGATAGCCTGTCAGTTATGTTGGCAACAACGTTGGTTCCAAGGACGAAGAGAACTATTATCCTACTCATTGAAACGAGGCGGACCATAGGCAAAGTTCTCGTCCATCAGTGGCTACCGGAATGTCAACAACAATAATCACAGGGTCTTACTGACAAATTGTGCACTGAGGTGTTTACATAAGCAAGGAACTATTACGGCTTAGTCTCATAAATCACAAGAAAGGTTAAACCTACCAATGGAGAGGGAAACAAAATCTTCAGAGTAAACAAACCAATGGAAAGGAAAATGTGTTTACCCTCAAGAATTGGAAGTATATCCTTCCCAAGGAAAAGTGGAGCATGGTATACATGATAGGACAACAAGTTCAAAAGCATTTAGATAAAGGGACGAGGGGAGAATCATGATAATACCCATACAACGGTGTTTTGATAATTGATCAAGAATCATGTAGCATTGCGCTTCCACTATTCTCAATGATATTCAGAATACCATAGTCATGCTTCGAGGTAGCGATAACATGGTGTTTCAAGTAAGGGTTGGATCGAAAGATCACAAGAGATACAAAGGAACACTTCCAAGATTATCTCGGAACGTAAGGATTTACCAAACACAACTAGGTCTGTGATGGAAGAAAGTCAAGGATGCCATCGAAGATATCACGAATCATCGAGGGGCAGGGATGGTATTTCTAGTCATGAATTCAATGGACATCTCCGAGGGAGTCAAAAAATGGTTGGTGATCATGACACATTTATTGAGGGATTTAAAGAAGATGAAATCGATTGGTGATAACAACTAGTCAATGGGAGGATGAAGCGAATTATTGAAGCCACGAATACTACACAACTTGAAATCAAGCTTGTTGTTCAAGGCGAGATGATAGGATGAGGAAGATCGACGTAAGCTTAGCTCATTGTCAAAAATTGTGCTCCGGGAAGAAGGACCAGGTAGCGCAATTAAAATTTGGCACGATAATGATATTGCCGATCAGGCTAGGAATGACTTGAAGGAATATTAAACTAGGAAGCAACACAAATTACTTAAGAGTTATTGAATCGGAGTGTGGAATCGATTCACCTATCAGTGTTCTCGGCTCACAACCAACCCAGAACCCATGAAGTGACTAAGATAGGGTAAGGTAGTACTTCATCAAAAGTTCATAAGATGTAGTGCAATGCATGACATCCTCGAGATACTAGAGGGTAATTCTCGAAGATAGGGCATAATAGAGTTTGGACATGTGTATTCATCTGCAGAAGACCAGTACTTTAACTTGTCCAAGAAATGAGATCAAAGAAGAACAATATGGTCGGAACCACGTTTGCAAAAGACCAAATCCCAGATATAAGAACTTATACCAAGGGGACAACTAATTTTTAGGAGAAGCTTCCATGATAAGACCTACATCGTTTCCATGGGCATGAACATAAAGTTCAAGGTCGACTCCCACTTCGCCAATACATAACCTTTCATTCACTTCTCACTTTGAAAATGGCATTGGTGTTGAAAGTTTTAGCTGGTGAAATATGAGATGAGTATGACCCGTGAAATCTTTCGGGTTCAACCAAATGGCAAAATAATAGATTCAACCCATAGGGGCATCTTGGGAACATACACCATAAACTCCAAGAGTAGATGACACAAGCTCGGAAGGTAGAGAATGGTTGACAAAAACAGAGGATACAAATTGTCAAAGACATTATGTAGCATGGGAATAAATCACAAGAATTTTGAATGTGAAGGATACTATCGGATAATAACCCCTCAATAGGCCTGGCGGTCCACAATGGAGCTGATGTGAGTATCGGTACTCAATCAGAGGAAGAAAGAATGCAAGGTCATCGGATTATAGAGCATCTGAATAATTTGATGCTTAGATAACAAAGAAATTATGATTTCCAAAATGAAGGATCAGAAGCAGACGCTTTGATCAAGGATGAATAAGTTGAATAGACCTAGGGGTACAATTGATGACAAATAGATTGGTTGAGAACTGGCTCATGTTCAAAATGACGTTTGAGCCGAAAAGATAATTTAAATGATTGCGTGCATGTGCACACCTGTTGAATCAATAGGATCAAAATGGGAATCACAAAGGATTTTAAGGAATATTGCTAGACATATGGAATTAACCATCATTCAAGTAGGCAAGAATTTCAAGAGAAATATGCTACTAAGGATTTTGGAAGATCGAATAGTATTTCAAAGAATTTTGTGAAACACATGAACAAATGGGGATGAGCGGATACTCGGTAAGTGCAAGGAATTATCCATAGAGGTATTCATGTGACAAGGAACTGTAAGGCAGTAGGCACAAAGTATTCTCGGGACAATCGGGAGGATTTTCAGGTATCTTATAGTAACAAGAGCAATTGGGGACGAATGTAAGAATGGCAAGTGTATGTAGTAATCCATAGGGGTTGACGGTGGAAGAGAATTGCAAATGCGACGAGGACAAGATATTGGGATAACATCAGAGAGTATCTTCGGGGTCTTCTGATGAATCAAGCCATCATCTGGACTGAAGGGGCTCTCCAGGAGGAAATGGTTACGAGATCCTAGAGTCGGAGTTAGTAAAATATTTAACCCGAATAGACGAGAGATCGGAGTCCCAGAGTATAGACGAGGAATAAAAAGATCCTAATACCACCCAATGGCGACATGGGCCGTAAGACACACAACCATGTTAGTAAAAGTTTTTCATTGACTAGACTCAACTTCGGCCAAGGAGTTGGAAAGGGGGCTACCTACAGGCAGTCGGCTCTGATACCAACTTGTGACGCCCTCGATTCAATCGTACACTAATCATACATGCAAATGTGTACAATCAAGATCAAGGACTCACGGGAAGATATCACAACACAACTCTAGACACAAAATAAATAATACAAGCCTTATATTACAAGCCATGGGCCTCGAGGGATTGAATACATAAGCTCGAATACACAAGAGTTAGCGGAAGCAACAATATCTCAGTACGGACATAAGTTAGACAACTTTTCCTTAAGAAGGCTAGCACAAAAGCAACAACGATCGAAAAGGCAAGGCCTCCTGCCTGGGAGCCTCCTAACTACTCCTAGTCGCCGGCGAACTCCACGTAGTAGTAAGCACCCTCGGTGTAGTAGTAATCGTCGTGGTGACATCTGGTTTCTGGGCTCCACCATCTAGTTGCGACATCCGGAAAGAAAGGAAAAGAGGAAAAGGAGGGAGCAAAGCAACCGTGATTACTCATCCAAAGTACTCGCAAGACTTACATTAGATCTAAACTTCTTATGCATTTGTATCAAAGGAATGGGTTGTATCTGTCGACTAAACGATAGAATGCCAGAAGAGAAGGGGAAAGCCTAGCCTATTGAAGGCTAGCACCTTCAAGAAGCTCCCAGCATCTTGCAACATTCAGAAGAGTATAGGATATCAACTTATATTTAGCAAACATTTTGTAACATTAGCGCCCAGAGATCACTTCCTCAACTCCCCGCGAGGAAACGATCCCGGAGCCATCATATCCATTACATGCCTCAGCATCCAGTATCCAGTTCTAGTTGTATCGATCATGATACAACTCCAAGTGTCCGTTATGTAGGACAGACTATCGATAGACGTTTTCTTCCCTGCAGGGGTGCACCAGCTTACCCAACACGCTCGATCAACTCCGACCGGACACACCATTAGGTCATGACCGGCCTCGGCCAATCAACACACCGTAGTCCTACCTAGGCTCAATAGAGAGGCCAGCACACCGGTCTACATCCTAAATGCGAAGGGGTCATGGGCCATCACCCTTTGCAATCTTGCACGTTGCGTACACGGCGGTTGTGCAGAGCTAGCCTCCCTTATACCAGGCAAGACGTTCCAGTCCAACCCGGTGTGCGCCGCTCCATCACTGACGTCCGTTGAGCTTTTGGCTGATACATATGATGCAAAGTGCCCATACTTATTCGCACAGGGTGGTTAGTGCGAAAAAGGCTAGAGGCCTACTCGGATCAAATACCCAAACCATTAGTGTCTTGATAGTGTGGTAACATCAATGATCCACGATATGTGTTCCCGTTGCCCCATCTCACAGACTTGCGGCAAGGGCTAAGAATGCCCGGCCGCGCCCCGTGGAAAAACTTGCGGGTATCCTCCAGACCAACCTGACTTCACATCACTCACGGGTACCCCTGGGGGCCGACCCGATGTTATCATGGTTCTGTGGTAATTCAAAGTAACCGTGTGTCTGAAACAACAAGGGGGGAAACCTGAGGAACCACACTCGATGGATTCCCACTCGATGTAACCGTCAAGGTGGACTTGGAGGAATCACCCTCCTTGGTCCACACTTGAGGGGTTGCACGACAGAGTCATTATCAGGAGTGATCAAGGAGGAATCACCCTCATTGACCATGACCAAATATCTACACTACAAGGTTAACATCAGAAGTGCTGATGAGGTACCACCCTTGGCACTCTATAGTAACTCTATAGAGTCGTACAACTAAGGGGGTGATGTGCGGTGTCAGGGCCTGGATGTCAATCACGTTGATCGAGTCATCGAACATAAAGCAGGGGCAACTGGGACAAGGTGGGGGTCACTGATGGATCTCTAACCAACCTATACTAGGCAGTTTAGAATAAGCATGTAAGGTATGAAAGCAGGCAACGAAATAGGCTATGCATCAGAGTAGGATCATACAGAAAGCAGTACCAGTTCTAATCCAAGCATAAGAGAGAAATAAATGGGCGATATCGGAATGCTCAAGGGGGATTTGCTTGCCTGGAAGCTCTGTTGAAAAGGAAGAAGTGTCGTCGTCGACGTAGTCGATCACCAGGGCATCATCAACCTCGGGGTCTACCGGAGAGAAGAGGTGGTAGAAACAATAAATATAAGCAAATAGATGCAACACTAAGCATGCCAAGACAATATGCAGAGCTAGGGGTGTTCTAACGCAGTACTACACGTTGCAGACGGAGAGGGAAAACTCCTGAAGGGGTTTTCCCGATGTTTGGCTTTTTCGAACAGACGAAAGAGAGGGGACGGTTCCAAGTTTAGCATGCTAGGGGCATGTGACAGATGAACGGACCATGCTTTCGGATCTGTTGGATTTTTCTGAGCAACTTTCATATAGAAAATATTTTCATCCAAGTTCCGCTTTATTTTCTATGAATTTTCAAAGTTTTAAACATATCTGGAATTATCTCTAGTTCAACTAGCCTAGGTGTATGACAGTGGGGTCCAGGGGGCCCAGTCAGCAAGTCCAGTTAGTGTTGACTGGGTCAATCTTGACCAGTCAACGGGGTCAAAGGGGCCCGCATGTCATTGACTATAGTTTTAACAGGTTTACTTAACTAGTTAAATTACCAGTAGGGCCCACATGCAGTGTCTAATAGTGGACATATTAGTGCCAACGGGGGGGAGGGGGTTAGTCCACACTAATTAGGATGGTCGGGGCCTCATCGGACCGAGGCCCATGGCGCCCAGGGCAGCCGGGCGCGCCCGGGAGCTCCGGCGGCCATGGCCGGTAGCGGCAGCAAGCGGGCACGGCAGGGCGACGGCCGCGTCGGCGAACAAAGGCGGGTGTGCGAGCAGGCGGCGGAGTGTAGGGCGGCGAGGCGGTAGCG
The DNA here is from genome assembly GCF_018294505.1 of Triticum aestivum. Taxonomy (NCBI): domain Eukaryota; kingdom Viridiplantae; phylum Streptophyta; class Magnoliopsida; order Poales; family Poaceae; genus Triticum; species Triticum aestivum. The sequence continues at coordinate 393,840,716 of NC_057800.1, read as the reverse complement.
GGCGAGTGGCGGCGGTTGCAGAGGTGTGGGCCTGGGCGTAGCCAGGCCACAGGGGGGCAACGACGCATAGCGGGGCAAGGGTGTGGCCGGCGGAGCGGGCTCGGTTGAACGCGGCACTGGGGCAGTAGCGGCGAGCGGGGCGAGGTGGACATGGGCAGCGACAGCGGGCACGCGCTGTGGCACTGGAGGGCGCTGGGCGTGGCCCCGAGGCAGCGAGGCGCAGCAAGGAGCATAGGTGTGGCCGGGACCAGTGGCAACAACGATGAGCGTCGGTGGCCGTGACGAGCGCAAGCGACATGGAGCAACTACACGAAATCGATGGGGAAAACAAAGAGGAGATGGAGGGGAGCTCACAGCGGCGGTTGTCGGCGAGGAGGGAGGACGTGGGGTGGTCCGGTGGTGTCGGGAGCTTTGAGGGAGATGGCGAAGTAGAGGAGCGTGCGCGGGGAAGAACGACGATGTTGGCGATCTGCGGGGCGGTCTGACTCATCCTGGTGCTCGGGAAGGACGAGGACGAGGGTGTCGGTACTCCTGGAAGCATTGGCGCAGCTCGAGGAGGAGGGTGGCCGTTGCGATTCCTGAGCCACGGCGACCGCGACGCTCGGCTCCGATCCAGATTGAGAGAGAGGCGAGCGAGGGAGGAAAGGAGAGGGAGAATGTTCTAGGGTTTGGCAGGGGACTCACGACGATGCTCTTATCCAACTTCATGACCGCGGGGTGGTCGACACGGCGAGATCCGTGGCGTCGACGGGCATGTGGAGTCCATGGCATGGCCTCTGTTCCCTCTGTACAGAGGTTGATGGAAAAGGCCCTGGTAGTGGGCTAGGCCGTTTACTGTAGTAGGTAGAGCCCAATAGCATAGTAGCTAGTTTGTCTTTTCCCTTTTCTAACATTTAATATAGCCATTGTTTGCAATTAAATAAGCCACCAAAGGACTTAGCAAAATTATGGAGTTTGGTTATTTAAATATATTGCAATATCTTGCATTGCCACAAAAAGTTTGGGGGCAATTTGTTTCCCCTAGAATTTATGGTGGAATTTAAATGAGATAAAAGGGGTTGTTTGGTCCAGTTTAAAATAGGCCAAGGGCATTTTAATAATTCAAATAATGTTGGTATATTCGGACAACTAGTTAGTGAATTCTCGTAAACCAGCGAACATTTTTGTTTTATTGGTTGAAGAAATAATAATTTTACTTTATTTTAATTTGAATTTGATTTCGGTTAGGAACAGAGTGAGATTAGAAACTTAATAGCGATGACATGGCACCATTAGGATGTGTGGTTACTGTAGCTTAACTACCGGGGCGTTACAAATCTCCTCCACTACAAGGAATCTCGTCCCGAGATATAAGAGGTGGAATAAAGAGGAAAGTTTTGGTTACGAAAATCTAACGGCTCTACTCGTCCTTGGTTGCTCTTCTCGAAGAAGTCGACCCCTCTCGTTGATGTCTTCATTTCGCTGCATCAGGGCTTCATGATGAAGTCGTCATCCTTCCTTCAGGATCTTCACCATACTTATGAAAGTATCAGAGGTGAAAACTCTATAAGGACGAATTTCTAACAAGATTGAGCTTCAGATGCTTAACTCAGGGGAAGAAGCATAAAGTATCTCTCGAGTTGAATACTTGAAACACATAGAGAGCATTATAAGAGGGTACGAAAGTTTCAGACGGGTAAGCAACCGTTCAATGCCTAGGGTAGAGTGTGAAGGGGGTACATACCAACAGAATGAGTATGGCTGCTAAAACTAGAATAGATCATCTCTAGGAAGGTGGCTCATGATCTACATATGAAGCCAAGCGTGAGGAATAACCTTGAGAACGGGGGTGTACAGGAGAGCCAGGTTTCGATCCTGTGGAACTGTGGGTTATGGGCCCACCATGTGGTTCAAAAGTAGAAGGATGCTGACATATTGCACGGTCATGGTAGCAAGGCATGTTATAGGATAGCCTGTCAGTTATGTTGGCAACAAAGTTGGTACCATGGGCGAGGGACGAAGAGAACTATTATCCTACTCATTGAAACGAGGCGGACCAATAGGCAAAGTTCTCATCCATTAGTGGCTACCGGAATGTCAACAACAATAATAATAGGGTCTTATTGACAAATTGTACACTGAGGTCTTTACATAATCAGGGAACTATTATGGCTTAGTCTCATAAATCACAAGAAAGGTTAAACCTACTAATGGAGAAGGAAACGAAATCTGCAGAGTAAACAAACCAATGGAAAGGAAAATGTGTTTACCCTCAAGAATTGGAAGTATATCCTTCCCGAGGAAAAGTGGAGCATGGTATACATGATAGGACAACAAGTTCAAAAGCATTTAGATAAAGGGACGAGGGGAGAATCATTATAATACCCATACAATGGTGTTTGGTTAATTGATCAAGAATCAAGTAGCATTGCGCTTCCACTATTTTCAATGATATTCAGAATACCATAGTCATGCTCCGAGGTAGCGATAACATGGTGTTTCAAGTAAGGGTTGGATCGAAAGATCACAAGAGATACAAAGGAACACTTCCAAGATTATCTCGGAATGTAAGGATTTACCAAACACAACTAGGTCTGTGTTGGCAAAAAGTCAAGGATGTCATCGAAGATATCACGAATCATCGAGGGGCAGGGATGGTATCTCTAGTCATGAATTCAATGGACATCTCCGAGGGAGACAAAAAAATGGTCAGTGATCATGACACATTTATCGAGGGATTTAAAGAAGATGAAATCAATCGGTGATGACAACTAGTCAAAGGGAGGATGAAGCAAATTATTGAAGCCACGAATACTACCCAACTTGAAATCAAGCTTGTTGCTCAAGGCGAGATGATATGACGAGGAAGATCGACGTAAGCTTAGCTCATTGTTGAAAACTGTGCTCTGGGAAGAAGGACCAGGTAGCACAATTAAAATTTGGCACGATAATGATATTGCCGATCAGGCTAGGAATGACTCGAAGGAATATTAAACTAGTGAGCAACGAAAATTACTTAAGAGTTATTGAATCGGAGTGTGGAATCGATTCACCTATCAGTGTTCTCGGCTCACAACCGACCCAGAACCAATGAAGTGACTAAGATAGGGTAAGGTATTACTTCATCAAAAGTTCATAAGATGTAGTGCAATGCATAACATCCTCGAGATACTAGAGGGTAATTCTCGAAGATAGGGCATAATAGAGTTTGGACATGTGTATTCATCTGCAGAAGACTAGTACTTTAACTTGTCCAAGAAATGAGATCAAAGAAGAACAATATGGTCGGAACCACGTTTGCAAAAGACCAAATCCCAGATATAAGAACTTATACCAAGGGGACAACTAATTTTTAGGAGAAGCTTCCATGATAAGACCTACATCGTTTCCATGGGCATGAACATAAAGTTCAAGGTCGACTCCCACTTCTCCAATACATAACCTTTCATTCACTTCTCACTTTGAAAATGGCATTGGTGTTGTAAGTTTTAACTGGTGAAATATCAGATGAGTATGACCTGTGAAATCTTTTGGGTTCACACAAATGGCAAAAGAATAGATTCAACCCATAGGGGCATCTTGGGAACATATGCCACAAACTCCAAGAGTAGATGACACAAGCTCGAAAGGTAGAGCATGGTTGACAAAAACAGAGGATACAAATTGTCAAAGACATTATGTATCATGGGAATAAATCACAAGAATTTTGAATGTGAAGATACTATCGGATAATAACCCCTCAATGGCCCTGGGGGTCCACAATGGACCTGATGTGAGTATCGGTACTCAACGAGAGGAAGAAAGAATGCAAGGGCATCGGATTATAGAGCATCTGAATAATTTGATGCTTAGATAACAAAGGAATTATGATTTCCAAAATGAAGGATCAGAAGCAGACGCTCTGATCAAAGATGATAAGTTGAATAGACCTAGGGGTACAATTGATGACAAATAGATTGGTTGAGAACCGACTCATGTTCAAAATGACGTCTGAGCCGAAAAGATAATTTAAAAGGATCGACTGATGATTGCGTACATGCGCACACCTGTTGAATCAATAGGATCAAAATGGGAATCACAAAGGATTTTAAGGAATATCGCTAGACATATGGAATTAACCATAATGCAAGTAGGCAAGAATTTCAAGAGCAATACACTACTAAGGATTTCGGAAGATCGAATAGTATTTCAAAGAATTGTGTGAAACACATGAACAAATGGGGATGAGAGGATACTCGGTAAGTGCGAGGAATTATCCGTAGAGGTATTCATGTGACAAGGAATTGTAAGGCAGTAGGCACAAAGTATTCTCGGGACAATCGGGAGGATTTTCGTGTATCTTGTAGTAACAAGAGCAATTAGGGACGAATGTAAGAATGGCAAGTGTATGTAGTAATCCATAGGGGTTGACGGTGGAAGGGGACTGCAAACATGACGAGGACAAGATATTGGGATAACATCAGAGAGTATCTTCGGGGTCTTCTGATGAATCAAGCCATCATCTGGAATGAAGGGGCTCTCCAGGAGGAAATGGTTACGAGATCCTAGAGTCAGAGTTAGTATAATCTTTAACCCGAATAGACGAGAGATCAGAGTCCTAGAGTATAGACGAGGAATAAAAAGATCCTAATACCACCCTGTTGGGGATATAGCTTCCAGATATGACCCGCCCAGGAGGGGCCCGGTCAACCCCAATGGCGGGTTACAAAAGAAGCCCAGTAATATTCTAGGTGATAGTCTATTAAGACTTGTAGAAGGCCTAAGCCCAGAGGCGGCTTAAGGACCAATATTGTAAACTGCTGTATGTAAAGAAATACTTGTAAAGAAAGGCATATAAAAGAATTCACCGAGCCGGACACGTTTTATGAGCCGGCCGGGACTCTGTAGGCCGCCAGGCGTCAACCCGTGTATATAAGGGGACGGCCCGGTGACGGCTTAGGACAAGAAACAAGATATCGATAGCTAAGCTAGCGGATTCGCTCCTTGGCCATCGAAACCTAGCAATACAACATCAACTGGACTAGACCTTACCTTCACCGTAAGGGGCCGAACCAGTATAAACCTCTCGTGTCCTTTGTCCCGATTAACCCCTTTAAGCTTCCTAGTTGCGATGGACCTACGACTAAGTCCTTTCGCTAGGACATCTGTCGTGTCAATTCCACGACAGTTGGTGCCCACCGTGGGGCCAGTGTACGATGGATTTGAGTTCTTGAAGGGCAACTTTGAAGGGCTCACGGGATACGTTGTGGGCCGGATGACCAAGAGTCGTCGCGGCAAGCTCTACATCAACGACGAAGGCTGGGGCCCCGAGGCCGGCTCAATTGAGTACGGGTACCGGGTCCCCTTTGGCGGAATCCATGTCTTCATCGGCCGGATCGACGAGTCAGGCCCTGAGCCGGACGTCTGCACCAACCTCATCGAGACGGCTCAGCGCGCGAGATCCGCCCGGGCTCAACCGGCCGTGAGGCATGCCTTCGTGGGTTGCATCCATGGAGGTGAATTCTCTGAAGGATCAGTGGATGGTAGTGAGACGACCATCTGTTCCGACGGTGAGTCATCCTCAGGGGAGACAGATTCTTTGTATCAGCTACAAGATGGCGTGCTTGGGGGCTGTTCCGATGGCAGCAGTATTCCGGACGTCTCTGAGCCACCGAATAGAGCCGGAGTTTTCATGGCTGGCACTCAACCCGGGCAGAACTCTACGGCTGTGATAACCCACAAGTATAGGGGATCGCAACAGTTTTCAAGGGTAGAGTATTCAACCCGAATTTATTGATTCGACACAAGGGGAGCCAAAGAATATTCTCAAGTATTCGCAGCTGAGTTGTCAATTCAACCACACCTAGAAACTTAATATCTACAGCAAAGTGTTTAGTAGCAAAGTAATATGATAATAGTGGTAACGGTAGCAAAAGGTAACAGTGGCAAAAGTAGTGTTTTTGGTATTTTGTAGTGATGATAGCAATAGCAACGGAAAAGTAAATAAGCGAAGAACAATATATGGAAAGCTCGCAGGCAATGGATCGGTGATAGAGAATTATGCCGGATGCAGTTCATCATGTAACAGTCATAACCTGGGGTGACATAGAACTAGCTCCAATTCATCAATGTAATGTAGGCATGTATTTCTAATATAGTCATACATGCTTATGGAAAAGAACTTGCATGACATCTTTTGTCCTACCCTCCCGTGGCAGCGGGGTCCTAGTGGAAACTAAGGGATATTAAGGCCTCCTTTTAATAGAGTACGGGACCAAAGCATTAACACATAGTAAATACATGAACTCCTCAAACTACGGTCATCACCGGTAAGTATCCCGATTATTGTCACTTCGGGGTTAATGGATCATAACACATAATAGGTGACTATAGACTTGCAAGATAGGATCAAGAACTCTCATATATTGATGAAAACATAATATTTTCAGATCTGAAATCATGGCACTCGGGCCCTAGTTGTCAGTGTACTAGAATAGGGGTACCGTAGTACCCCGAACTTGTGCACGGGCAGTTGCAGCACCCCGCGGCAAGGCTTGCCGGGCGAACGCCAAGATCCTCCAAGGTTCCCTTGGAGCCATTCAAGAACAAAGTATTTAAGCTCAGGAGACAAGGCCCCGGCAAGAGGAGCTTGCCGGGAAGGCCAACCAGGACACTCCAAGGAACTTGCCGCGACGCGCCTCGCGCTCCGGCAAGGCAACAAGGCCCCGGCAAGAGGAGCTTGCCGGGAAGACCAACCAAGGTACCTCGAGGCCCGGTAAGCGACAAGCCTCCGGTCCCGACAAGATAACAGCAGCAGCAAGGCGCTTGCCGCGGCAGGCGGCCACTCTGTGCCCACGCTCCAGCGCATCCACCAATGTGTCGCTCTGAGGGCCTCTCCAGGCGCGCGTGGTGGGAGGCTGTGCAGCCAGCGGTGCGCAGTGGCATGCGAAGCTGACAAGATCGCCATCATGGCGAACGGTGGCGCCCCTAACGGTCCTTTTCTGCACTGTTTGGGCGACTCAGACGGGCCTTTAATGCCCTTGTCCCCTGCCGTCAGGGTTAGGTAGGGTGCACTGTACAAGTAACTGTACCAACCACCCCACTTTTTACATTTGTACCCTTCTTTGCGTTGCCACCTGTCGGTGACCCCTTTAGCGTATAAAAGGAGGCCCATGCGCAACGTAGAGGGGGTTCGGTTCGGCTCGATTCATTCGTGAGCCAGAAAACACTTAGCTTGCTCTCTCTAGAGCAAGAACACAAGATAATACAGCCAGACAAGCAGCAGTAGGAGTGTTATCTCTCCGGAGAGCTCCGAAGCTGGGTAAACTGCTCGTGTGCTTCACCTCGATCTGCTCTTCGTGCGATCTCCGCCCCCCGCCGAACCGAAAGGGGCCCGGTCCGCCGGCCCCATAGGTGTTTGAGGATCAGTTTCCCCCGACACTAGTGACAAGCATTAAGAATAGCAAAGTCATAGCAACATCAATCTCAGAACATAGTGGATACTAGGGATCAAACCCTAACAAAACTAACTCGATTACATGATATATCTCATCCAACCCATCATCGTCCAGCAAGCCTACGATGGAATTACTCAGGCACGACGGTGAGCATCATGAAATTGGTGATGGAGGAAGGTTGATGATGACGATGGTGATGGATTCCCCTCTCCGGAGCCCCGAACGGACTCCGGATTAGCCCTCCCGAGAGGTTTTAGGGCTTGGCGGCGGCTCTGTATCGTAAAATGCGATGAATCCTTCTCCTTGATTTTTTTCTCCCCGAAAGCAAATATATAGAGTTGGAGTTGAGGTCGGAGGAGCTCCAGGGGGCCCACGATGTAGGGGGCGCGCCCCCACCCTCGTGGCTAGGGTGTGGGCCCCCTGGTCTTCATCTTTTGCAAGGATTTTTTATTATTTCCAAATAGACGTTCCATTAAGTTTCAGGTCATTCCGAGAACTTTTGTTTTCTGCACATAAATAACACCATGGAAATTCTGCTGAAAATAGCGTTAGTCCGGGTTAGTTCCATTCAAATCATGCAAGTTAGAGTCCAAAACAAGGGCAAAAGTGTTTGGAAAAGTAGATACGACGGAGACATATCAACTCCCCTAAGCTTAAACCTTTGCTTGTCCTCAAGCAATTCAGTTGATAAACTGAAAGTGATAAAGAAAAACTTTTACAAACTCTGTTTGCTCTTATTGTTGTAAATATGTAAAGCCAACATTCAAGTTTTCAACAAAGATTATGAACTAACCATATTCACAATAACGCATAGGTCTCATGTTTACTCATATCAATGGCATAATCAACTAGCGAGCAATAACAATAAATCTCGGATGACAACACTTTCTCAAAACAATCATAATATGATATAACAAGATGGTATCTCGCTAGCCCTTTATGAGATCGCAAAACATAAATGCAGAGCACCTTTAAAGATCAAGGGCTGACTAGACATTGTAATTCATGGTAAAAGAGATCCAGTCAAGTCATACTCAATGTAAACTAACAGTAATGAATGCAAATGACAGCGGTGCTCTCCAACTGGTGCTTTTTAATAAGAGGAGGATGACTCAACATAAAATTAAATAGATAAGCCCTTCGCAGAGGGAAGCAGAGATTTGTAGAGGTGCCAGAGCTCGGTTTTGAAATAGAGGTGAATAATATTTTGAGCGGTATACTTTCATTGTCAACATAACAACCAAGAAATGGCGATATCTTCCATGCTACACACATTATAGGTGGTTTCCAAATAGAATGGTAAAGTTTATAGCCCCCTCCACCAACAAGCATCAATCCATGGCTTGCTCGAAACAACGAGTGCATCCAACTAACAAGAGTCCCAGGGGGAGTTTTGTTTGCAATTATTTTGATTTAATTTGCATAAATCATGGGACTGGGCATCCCGGTGACCAGCCATTTTCTCGTGAGTGAGGAGCGGAGTCCACTCCTCTTGAGAATAACCCGCCTAACATGGAAGATACAGACAACCCTAGTTGATACATGAGCTATTCGAGCATACAAAACATGATATTTATTTGAAGGTTTAGAGTTTGGCACATACAAATTTACTTGGAATGGCAAGTAGATACAGTATATAGGTAGGTATGGTGGACTCATATGGAATAACTTTGGGGTTTATGGGATTGGATGCACAAGCAGTATTCCCGCTTAGTACAGGTGAAGGCTAGCAAAAGACTGGGAAGCGACTAGCTAGAGAGCGACAACAGTCATGAACATGCATTAAAATTAATCAACACCGAATGCAAGCATGAGTAGGATATAATCCACCATGAACATAAATATCGTGAAGGCTATGTTGATTTTCTTTCAACTACATGCATGAACATGTGCCAAGTTAAGTCACTTAAATCATTCAGAGGAGGATACCACCCTATCATACCACATCACAACCATTTTAATAGCATGTTGGAACACAAGGTAAACCATTATAAACTCCTAGCTAATCAAGCATGGCACAAGAAACTATGATCTCTAGTTGTCATTGCAAACATGTTTATTCATAATAGGCTAAATCGGGAACGATGAACTAATCATATTTACAAAAACAAGAGAGGTCGAGTTCATACCAGCTTTTCTCATTTTAGTCAGTCCATCATATATCGTCATAATTGCCTTTCACTTGCACGACCGAATAGTGTGAATAATAATAATAATAGTGCACGTGCATTGGACTAAGCTGGAATCTGCAAGCATTCAATAAACAGGAGAAGACAAGGCAATATGGGCTCTTTTGTTAGATCAACAATAATGCATATAAGAGCCACTTCAACAATTTAAGCATGGTCTTCTCCTATCGACCCCAAAGAAAAGAAAAGAAATAAAACTATTTACACGGGAGAGCTCCCAACAAGCAAAAGAAGAACATGAAATATTTTTGGGTTTTCCTTTTTTAATTACTACTACAAGCATGGAAAGTAAACTAATTAAAAGCTACAACTATTTTTTTGGTTTTTCTTAAGGTTTATTAAACACACAAGAAGAAAGCATAAATGGAAAATCAACTAGCATGTATATTACAATGAAAAAGTATGAGCACCGACATCTAGCAATGAGTGTGTGAACATGAATATAATGTCGGTGAGAAATATGTACTCCCCCAAGCTTAGACTTTTGGCCTAAGTTGGTCTATGGCCACGGCTGGCCTGGCGGATATCCATAGTAATAGTTGGGGTCATAGTGAGAAGAAGAAGACTCTAATTGCCACTGGTTGGCAATCATCTCCGGATCCCACTAGTAATTAGACTGTCATGGAGGATCAACTTGTGGTTCCGACTCTAGCTCTGTGGCTGATGTAGGGTTCCGGTAGGAGTGAATAGCCTCTAATGGAACAAGGTACTGGCCTGCAGATAAATCAAACAAGGAAGGAGCAGGCAGGGTAATAGTCTCAGGATGATGTTTATGAAAGAACAATTTGTATTTAAGCTCCCCTTCCCTATTCTTAACAATAAAGTCGTGTGCCACTATACTCTTATAATCTAAATAAACAGGAGGCAGCAATTTTTCTTCCTTCTCATAATGCCTAATGGGTATGTTAAAATGTGCAGCTAGGCGTGAAGCATAGATGCCTCCAAATATGGGGCCCTTTGTATGGTTCATACTTAACCGTTTAGCAATAATACCGCCCATACTAACAGAGTTATCACAGAATAAACCGTGGAACAAAATAATAATATTAGGAACACTAAGGTTTCCACAGTTTCCGCGACCAATTAAGCAACGACTAGCAAATATTGCAAAGTAGCGTAAAACAGGAAAATGTATGCTAGTGATTCATGCATCAGAAACCTTCCTCGTTTCCCCTACAGTGATGGTATCAATAAACCCATCCACATTGCTGCGATGTGATTCCTCTATCGTGCCCTCGAAAGGGATCAAACAAACCCGACAAAAATCATAAAGTGACATCTCCTTATGCTCATCATATAAATAAAATTCCACTGTAGGTGGTGAGCTCCTAGCATGGAAATGAAAGTTTTGCACAAAGATATTGGTGAGTAAGAGATACTGTTCACGTTGGTCGTGGAGGAAGGCGGTGAGGCCTGCATTCTCAACCAATTCATAAAAATCATCATAAATATCGGCTGCTCTCAAGAAATCATTGGAAGTCCATTCACACGGCCGAACCTCTGCGGTGCGAGGCAGATTATACTTGGGCTTCTCTGCTTTTTCATTTTGGTTTTCCTTCGAGCTTCGGCTCGATGAGCCCCTCAAAAATATCTTCATTATTTTCTGAAAAATTCTAAAACTTTTAGTAACTTCAAAATAAAAGTAAACCAAACTCAACAAAATTGATAGCAACTACTCCTACAAGTGCCTAGAGCCGCATGCAACAAAACTACTTGGAACCACATAAATTTGACATGCAAGCTCAAGAACAGGGTCACCTAGGCAGCACAATTTTGCAATGAATAAAGCACTTGAAAAAAAACTAATTGGACTAATGGAGGAGTCACATACCAAGGAACAATCCCCCCAAGCAGTTTTGTGAGAGGTGCTTTGAGCAAGGAGATCGAAAATCACAGCAAAATGAGCTAGAACTCGTGCTTGAGATGGATATTCGTGTTTGTGGGAGGAAGAAGGAGTGTGTGGGTGCAGAAATAAGTGGAGGAGGGCCACCATGGGCCCACGAGGCAGGGGGCGCGCCCTCCACCCTCGTGGCGAGGTGGATGCCACCCTGCTTTGTTCTCAGTGCCAAATATTCTCAAATATTCCAGAAAAAAATCATATTTAAATTTCAGTGCATTTGGAGAACTTTTATTTTCGGGGTATTTTTATATTGCACGGATAATTCAGATAACAGATAGAAAATACTTATTTTCATTCTATTTAAAATAAATAACAGAAAGTAAAAGGAGGGTACAAAAGGTTGTGGCTTCTAGTTTCATCCATCTCATGCTCATCAAAAGGAATCCACTAACAAGGTTGATCAGGTCTTGTTAACAAACTCATTCCGAATAAAATGGAACATGAGAAATTTCGAATAACACTATGTTACCTCAACGGGGATATGCACATCCCCAATAATAAGAATATCATATTTCTTTTTGACAGTAGGAAGAGGAAATTCAAAACCTCCAAATATAATTGATGGAATTTTTCCAATACTGTTGATACTATGAACTTGAGGTTGTTTCCTCGGAAAGTGTACCGTATGCTCATTACCATTGACATGAAAAGTAACATTGCCTTTAGTGCAATTAATAACAACCCCTGCAGTATTCAAAAGGGTCTTCCAAGAATAATAGACATACTATCGTCCTCAGGAATATCAAGAATAACAAAGTCCGTTAAAATAGTAACGTTTACAACTACAACAGGCACATCCTCACAAATACCGATAGGTATAGCAGTTGATTTATCAGCCATTTGCAAAGATATTTCAGTAGGTGTCAACTTATTCAAATCAAGTCTACAATATAAAGAGAGAGGCATAACACTAACACCAGCTCCAAGATCACATAAAGTAGTTTTAACATAGTTTCTTTTAATGGAGCATTGTATAGTTGGTACTCCGGGATCTCCTAGTTTCTTAGGTTCCACCTTTAAAAGTATAATTAGCAAGCATGGTGGAAATTTCAGCTTCGGGTATCTTTCTTTTATTAGTAACAATTTCTTTCATGTACTTAGCATAAGGATTCATTTTAAGCATATCAGTTAATCGCATATGCAAGAAGATAGGTCTAATCATTTCAGCAAAGCGCTCAAAATCCTCATCATCCTTTTTCTTGGATGGTTTGGGAGGAAAAGGCATGGGTTTCTGAACCCATGGCTCTCTTTCTTTACCATGTTTCCTAGCAACAAAGTCTTTTTTTATCATAACGTTGATTCTTTGATTGTTGGTTATCAAGATCAAGAGCAGGTTCAATTTCTATATCATTATCATTACTAGGTTGAGCATCATCCTGAACCTTATCATTAACATTATCACTAGTTTCAGGTTCATTACCTGTCGGGGGGTGCTGATTCCACCAACACCTATGGGGACAGGGCCCCTTTCGGTTCGGTGGGAGGCGGAGAGCGCACAAAGAGCGGATCGAGGCGGTGCATGCGGGGGGGATTTTACCCAGCTTCGGGCCGCACGGATGCGTAAAACCCTACTGCTGCTTGTTTGTGTGTATTGAATCTTTGCTCAGGAGCGATCGACGCTACCAGACTGAGCGTGGGAGTGTTTCTGGAGTCTCCAATGAGCCGAACTGGCCGAACCCCCTCTACGTTACGCCCGGGCCTCCTTTTATACTTTCAAGGGGTCACCGACAGGTGGCAACGTAGACTAGAAGGGTAAAAATGGAAAAGGATGCGGTAGGTGCAGCTACCGCTACTGTGGATACAGTGCGCCCTACCTAACTCTGACGACAGGGGACAAGGGCATTAAATGCCTGTCTGAGTCTCCTAAACAGTGCAAAAGGTGACCGTTAGGAGCGCCACCGTTTGCCACGATGGGCTTCTCTTCGTCTCCGCTTGCCACGACGTACCCCTAGCTGCACGGCCTCCTGCCACTTGTGCTTGGGAGAGTCCCAGAGCGACACGTTAGCAGGTGTGCTGGAGTGCGGGCACGAAGTGGGGGTTTCCCGCGGCAAGCTCCTTGCCGCGGCCGTCGTCTTGTCGCGTCCGGAAGCTTGTCGCTCGCCGGATCTTGCCGGGACACATGGCACATCGCGGCAAGCTTTCTTGGTATGCCTTGAGTAGCCTTCCCGGCAAGCTCCTCTTGCCGGGGTCTTGTCTCTTCCCGGCAAGATCCTCTTGCCGGGGCCTTGGTAGTCCTTCCCGGCAAGCTCCTCTTGTCGGGGCCTTGGTTGGCCCTCCCGGCAAGCTCCTCTTGCCGGGGCCTTGGTTTGAGTACTTTGTTCTTGAATGGTCTTCAAGGGAACCACGGAGGGTCTTGGCGGTCACCCGGCAAGCCTTGCCGCGGGGTGCTGCGACTGCCCGTGCACAAGTTCGGGATACTAGGGTACCCCTACTCTAGTACACCGACAGGAGCCCCCGGGCATGGGCCATACACGGTGCCGAGCGCTGTTGGGCCAGGCCCAAAACAGTGCATGGGCACGCGCGGCCTAGGTCACGCCGAATCTAACTCCGTATCCACCGCGCCCCCCGCAACGGCCCGCGTCAATCGCGGCGTCGTGGGAGAGATCGTGTGTGGCTGCGCGGGGCTAAGCCCCTCGAGCATGCGTCAGGCCACGATGATGAGGGCGGTTCACGCCCTCCTCCCTGAATGGAGGTAGGCGTGGGGGCGTGGTGCATTTACTGGACGGGGCCGGTGCGCGGTTTTTGGGACGTCCACTCCCCGCGTTCACGGGGCGGAGCGAGGCCGCCTCATCTGTCGCCTTGGTTCTGCATCCCCGCCACGCGGCTCCCATGCGCTTGGGGTCACGGACGGTGGAGTGGGAAACTGGGCCGTCGCGAGCAGAGGCAGCGGGTTGGCCCCGACTCCCTGCCCTTCCCGTGCCTTGATTTGCTGAGCGGGGCGGCCGAGCCCCCACCTCGCTCCTTTATAAAGAGCGGGATGGGAGCACAGAAACCCGCACTCTCGCATCTTCTCTTTTCTTCAGCTTCTGCTCCCCTTTCTCTCATCTGCCATGGAGAAAGGGAACCCAGGCTCTTCATCGGTGGCGGCGAGGGTCGCCGCCAGACAGCGCATCTCTCCCTCTTCCGCGCCCGTGGTGGCAGAGCCAGCCATAAGGGGAAGAGGGAGGGGGCGAGGTCGCGGACGAGGTCGAGGACGAGGTCGAGGTGCTCGGGGAAGAGGCGGACGGGGCGGCGCGTCAGCTTCACCTCCGTCGGCGGCTCCTCCCCCCACGGCGGTCCATATAGGGGACGACCCTTGCGAGTTCTTCGTCAGGCTGCGCCGGGCGCCTCGTCGTCGCCTCCGGCTTCCAGCTCCGTTTGCGCGCGCGATGGAGTTGGACCCGCCCGAGACACTGAGATTGCACATGAGGGGCTGTGGGATCAACGGCACGCGAGTCCGCGTTGCATTCCCAGCCCCTAATGTGATGTATCTTGATCGAGGGTGGAAGACGTTCGCCCGCATCCACAGCTTGACGGAGGGGTTTACCCTCCATTTTAAGTTGATGGAGGGCGATCTCCTCTCCGTCAATGCCTTCGGGTGCTTCGGCACTCGGGCGAAGTGCTGCGTGGACAGCTCCTCCGACAGCAAAGGCTCCTCCTCGAGCGAGAGCGACGAGGAGGGGAGCGACAGCGACGACGAGGGTAGCGGGCGGCGGGGTAGCGGGTCCGACTAGGCGTCGGGCGCCGCTTTGCGCGGCATCGGCGACCCCATCATCCGCGTCGCCGGCTTCTTGAACTCCCCGGGGTCGTCTCCTTGGGCGGCTGGCGTAGGGACGCTGCGGAAGGGGAAGAGGGCTGGCGACAAGGCCGTCAGGTCGGAGTACGAGGGTGCGGTGCCCTCGACAGCGTGCTGACGTCCTGCCACCCCGTCTTCGAGCCCCGCTTCCAGCGCCGCCGTCGCCGTCCAGCCTTCGGATGACCCTCGGGATGTTCCCTTGGTGTCTTCTGGCACCCGTAGCTCGCCTAGGCGCTCCTTCTGCGCTTTTCGCCTCCTTGACCTGCCTCCTGAGGAGAGGGACAGGAAATGGATTACGGGCATCTTATCTTTTTAATTTGTAAGCCTTCGGGCCTTAGCTGTATCTAAAACTTGTAATCCTCTCTTTCATGTTTTTCATCCTCTATGGACTGTACCTGAGTGGGATGTTTTTTTAATGAAAAGGGGGGGCGCTTGCCGGGTTATTTTTGTCGTGAGTTAAACCCACGCCAAGGAGAAAATCCTTGGTATCCTTCGGACAGACATTTCATCTCCCGGCAACAGGCCCTGCCGCCTTCCCACGTCGCTCAACCTTTCTCACGCTTTCGACGGAGGCAGGAACGAGGTGGGTGCGGTCTCCTCGTTTCATTCCTTTGCTGCCGCGACTACGACCAAACTTGGCCCCGAGAACGAGCCCAGGGCCTAGAGTCGAGGGAGCACGGCAGTTTCCGGGAAGAAACGTGGTTTCGCGTTCCCCAATCCATAAGAGGATGCATGATGAAGGATGAAAAACTTATCTGATATTGCAGCCCCCGACAACTCTGGTTTGCCATGGACGATTCTTGGCACTCGCAGCCCCCAGCGATATTGGCTTGCCGGGAAGGCTTTTATCTTCAGCAGAGAACTTCGACGTTCTCGATGCTGGCTTCCGGCAAGCTTGTTGCCAGGAAGGCTTTTATCTTCAGCAGAGAACTTCGACGTTCTCGATGCCGGCTTCCGGCAAGCTTGTTGCCAGGAAGGCTTTTATCTTCAGCAGAGAACTTCGACGTTCTCGATGCCGGCTTCCGGCAAGCTTGTTGCCAGGAAGGCTTTTATCTTCAGCAGAGAACTTCGACGTTCTCGATGCCGGCTTCCGGCAAGCTTGTTGCCAGGAAGGCTTTTATCTTCGGCAGAGAACTTTGACGTTCTCGATGCCGGCTTCCGGCAAGCTTGTTGCCAGGAAGGCTTTTATCTTCAGCAGAGAACTTTGACGTTCTCGATGCCGGCTTCCGGCAAGCTTGTTGCCAGGAAGGCTTTTATCTTCGGCAGAGAACTTTGACGTTCTCGATGCCGGCTTCCGGCAAGCTTGTTGCCAGGAAGGCTTTTATCTTCAGCAGAGAACTTTGACGTTCTCGATGCCGGCTTCCGGCAAGCTTGTTGCCAGGAAGGCTTTTATCTTCAGCAGAGAACTTCGACGTTCTCGATGCCGGCTTCCGGCAAGCTAGTTGCCAGGAAGGCTTTTAACTTCGGCAGAGAACTTTGACGTTCTCGATGCCGGCTTCCGGAAAGCTTGTTGCCAGGAAGGCTTTTATCTTCGGCAGAGAACTTTGACGTTCTCGATGCCGGCTTCCCGCAAGCTTGTTGCCAGGAAGGCTTATGGCGAAGAACTTCGTCGTTCTTGACACCGGCTCCCGGCAAGATCGTTGCCGGAAAGGCTTATGGCGAAGAACTTCGTCGTTCTTAACACCGGCTCCCGGCAAGATCGTTGCCGGGAAGGCTTATGGCGAAGAACTTCGTCGTTCTTGACACGGGCTCCCGGCAAGATCGTTGCCGGAAAGGCTTATGGCGAAGAACTTCGTCGTTCTTGACGCCGAAAAGATTGGCCCTAAGGGCGCTGCCAGCCCCCGGGCCATAACTGCGTTCAAACATAGCAAGTGATTAGCATCCGAAGAGCACTTAACTCGCTTGCTAATTTTGACTTCTGCTACATATTCCCTATGCCTGCTGGAATGCTTTCCGGTGCGTACGATCCAGCCAGCAACGCTTGAGGGAACGGGCCCTTAGCGGCTATTCGGGAACGTCGCCTCCCGGAAAGGTTTACCTTCTTGGTTCTAGCGCAACCGCACAAGTTGCCGAGTGGACTCGAGGCAACATGGAGCGCAACTAGCCCCGAGAAGGCTCCTCGGCATACAGGTCTATGCAGAAATCTCAAATAAATAGCGCATGCTATCTTCCTGTTCAACCTCTCTTTGTACGTCCACCCTACGCTTTCTAGGGAAACTTGCCGGTGCAGGCACCCTTGCCGCGAGCGCCGAGTGCGGAACTTCAGCAGCCTGCTGGCGGGGTTGCTACCGACAAGCAATCTTGTCGCAGCTAGTTGCAGCTCGCTTAAGCTGTTGAGCGGACTCGAAACAAAGTAAGGGCGCTAGCGGCTCACTTAAGTTGCTGAGCGGACTCGAAGCAAAGTAAGGGCGCTAGCAGCTCACTTAAGTTGTTGAGAGAACTCGAAACAAAGTAAGGGCGCAACTAGCTATGAGTTGATTCCTCCAAGCACAGGTTTTCCGTACAAAGAACAAGATCTCCGAGGCGGATAACATTATATAGAAAGGAAATATCTAAAGTTTTGCATGACTTAGCTTTTTCCATTGCTGCACTGGCGATGTTCTTTCGCTCGCCCGCCCCTTGGGAGCCATGACGATGAAGATTTAGCTTGCGTGCACGCCGGATCGGGTTCGCGCAATCTCGACGCCCCCTACCTGGCGCGCCAGAGATGTCGGGGGTGCTGATTCCACCAACACCTATGGGGACAGGGCCCCTTTCGGTTCGGTGGGAGGCGGAGAGCGCACAAAGAGCGGATCGAGGCGGTGCACGCGGGGGGGATTTTACCCAGCTTCGGGCCGCACGGATGCGTAAAACCCTACTGCTGCTTGTTTGTGTGTATTGAATCTTTGCTCAGGAGCGATCGACGCTACCAGACTGAGCGTGGGAGTGTTTCTGGAGTCTCCAATGAGCCGAACTGGCCGAACCCCCTCTACGTTACGCCCGGGCCTCCTTTTATACTTTCAAGGGGTCACCGACAGGTGGCAACGTAGACTAGAAGGGTAAAATGGAAAAGGATGCGGTAGGTGCAGCTACCGCTACTGTGGATACAGTGCGCCCTACCTAACTCTGACGGCAGGGGACAAGGGCATTAAATGCCTGTCTGAGTCTCCTAAACAGTGCAAAAGGTGACCGTTAGGAGCGCCACCGTTTGCCACGATGGGCTTCTCTTCGTCTCCGCTTGCCACCACGTACCCCTAGCTGCACGGCCTCCTGCCATGTGTGCTTGGGAGAATCCCAGAGCGACACGTTAGCAGGTGTGCTGGAGCACGGGCACGAAGTGGGGGTTTCCCGCGGCAAGCTCCTTGCCGCGGCCGTCGTCTTGTCGCGTCCGGAAGCTTGTCGCTCGCTGGATCTTGCCGGGACGCAGGGCGCGTCACGGCAAGCTTTCTTGGTATGCCTTGAGTAGCCTTCCCGGCAAGCTCCTCTTGCCGGGGTCTTGTCTCTTCCCGGCAAGATCCTCTTGCCGGGGCCTTGGTAGTCCTTCCCGGCAAGCTCCTCTTGCCGGGGCCTTGGTTGGCCCTCCCGGCAAGCTCCTCTTGCCGGGGCCTTGGTTTGAGTACTTTGTTCTTGAATGGTCTTCAAGGGAACCACGGAGGGTCTTGGCGGTCACCCGACAAGCCTTGCCGCGGGGTGCTGCGACTGCCCGTGCACAAGTTCGGGATACTAGGGTACCCCTACTCTAGTACACCGACATTACCAGATTGTGTTTCAGCATCCAAAATAGAAATATCATTTGGATTCTCAGGTGTATCAATAATAGGTTCACTAGAAGCATGCAAAGTCCTATCATTTTTCTTTTTCTTCCTTTTAGAAGGACTAGGTGCATCTATATTATTTCTCTGAGAATCTTGCTCAATTCTCTTAGGGTGGCCTTCAGGATATAGAGGTTCCTGAGTCATTCTACCAGTTCTAGTAGCCACTCTAACAGCATAATCATTATTCTTACTATTCAATTCATTGAGCAAATCATTTTGAGCTTTAAGTACTTGTTCTACTTGAGTGGTAACCATAGAAGCATGTTTACTAATAAGTTTAAGTTCACCTTTGACATTGGCCATATAATAACCCAAGTGTTCAAGCATATTTGAATTGTATTTCAATTGTCTACCAAAATAAGCATTGAAGTCTTCTTGCTTAACCATAAATTTATCAAACTCATCTAAGCATGGGCTAGCAATCTTAGTAAATGGGATTTCAGCTTTATCATATATATAGAGAGAATTTACCTTTACTACCTGTGTCGGGTTATCAAGACCATGAGTTTCTTCAATAGGTAATGGATTAAGATCATATGTTTCTTCAACAGGCGGTAAATTAACACTGTGTATTTCTTCAATAGGAGGTAAATTCTTAACATCTTCAGCTTCAATACCTTTTTCTTTCATAGATTTCTTTGCCTCTTGCATATCATCAGGACTGAGAAATAGAACACCTCTTTTCTTCGGAGTTGGTTTAGGAATAGGCTCAGGAAGTGTCCAATTATTTTCATTTGTCAACATATTATTCAACAGAAATTCAGCTTCATCTGGTGTTCTTTCCCTGAAAACATAACCAGCACAACTATCCAGGTAATCTCTGGAAGCATCGGTTAGTCCATTATAAAAGATATCAAGTATTTCATTTTTCTTAAGAGGATGATCAGGCAAAGCATTAAGTAACTTGAGAAGCCTCCCCCAAGCTTGTGGGAGACTCTCTTCTTCAATTTGCACAAAATTATATATATCCCTCAAAGCAGCTTGTTTCTTATGAGAAGGGAAATATTTAGCAGAGAAGTAATAAATCATATCCTGGGGACTACACACACAACCAGGATCAAGAGAATTAAACCATATCTTAGCATCACCCTTTAATGAGAACAGAAATATTTTAAGGATATATAGGTAGCAAGATTTCTCGTCATTAGTGAACAGGGTGGCTATATCATTTAATTTAGTAAGATGTGCCACAACAGTTTCAGATTCATAGCCATTAAAAGGATCAGATTCAACCAAAGTAATTATATCAGGATCAATAGAGAATTCATAATCCTTATCAGTAACACAGATAGGTGAAGTAGCAAAAGCAAGGCCAGATTTCATTCTAGCATTAAGAGATTGCTGCTTCCATTTAGCTAATAACCTCTTGAGCTCGTATCTATCTTTGCAAGCTAAAATAGCTAAAGAAGCTTCTTTTTCAAAAACATAACCCTCAGGAATAACAGGTGATTCATATTTATTAGGGGAAGAGTCTTCATCATCACTTTCATCAATATTATCAATTTCACTAACCCTAGCAAGTTGTTCATCAAGAAATTCACCAAGTGGCATAGTAGTATCAAGCATAGAAGTAGTTTCATCATAAGTATCATGCATAGCAGAAGTGGCATCACCAATAACATGCGAAATATCAGAACGAATAGCAGAAGAGGGTTTAGGTGTCACAAGCTTACTCGGAACAGAAGGTGAATCAAGTGCAGAGCTAGATGGCAGTTCCTTACCTCCCCTCGTAGTTGAGGGATAAATCTTGGTTTTTGGATCTCTCTAGTTCTTCATAATGATAAGCAGATATAAATCCCAAGTGACTCAAAGAATAGAGCTATGCTCCCCAGCAACGGCGCTAGAAAATAGTCTTGATAACCCACAAGTATAGGGGATCGCAACAGTTTTCGAGGGTAGAGTATTCAACCCGAATTTATTGATTTGACATAAGGGGAGCCAAAGAATATTCTCAAGTATTAGCAGCTGAGTTGTCAATTCAACCACACCTGGAAACTTAATATCTGCAGCAAAGTGTTTAGTAGCAAATTAATATGATAGTAGTGGTAACGGTAGCAAAAGGTAACAGTGGCAAAAGTAGTGTTTTTGGTATTTTGTAGTGATGATAGCAATAGCAACGGAAAAGTAAATAAGCGAAGAACAATATATGGAAAGCTCGTAGGCAATGGATCGGTGATAGAGAATTATGCCGGATGCGGTTCATCATGTAACAGTCATAACCTAGGGTGACATAGAACTAGCTCCTATTCATCAATGTAATGTAGGCATGTATTCCGAATATAGTCATACGTGCTTATGGAAAAGAACTTGCATGACATCTTTTGTCCTACCCTCCTGTGGTAGCGGGGTCCTAGCGGAAACTAAGGGATATTAAGGCCTCCTTTTAATAGATTACCGGACCAAAGCATTAACACATAGTGAATACATGAACTCCTCAAACTACGGTCATCACCGGTATGTATCCCGATTATTGTCACTTCGGGGTTAACGGATCATAACACATAATAAGTGACTATAGACTTGCAAGATAGGATCAAGAACTCTCATATATTGATGAAAACATAATAGGTTCAGATCTGAAATCATGGCACTCGTGCCCTAGTGACAAGCATCAAGCATAGCAAAGTCATAGCAACATCAATCTCAGAACATAGAGGATACTAGGGATCAAAGCCTAACAAAACTAACTTGATTACATGATAAATCTCATCCAACCCATCACCGTCTAGCAAGCCTACGACGGAATTACTCACGCACGGCGGTGAGCATCATGAAATTGCTGATGGAGGAAGGTTGATGATGACGATGGCGATGGATTCACCTCTCCGGAGCCCCGAATGGACTCCAGATCAGCCCTCCCGAGAGGTTTTAGGGCTTGGCAGCGGCTCCGTATCGTAAAACGCGATGAGTCCTTCTCCTTGATTTTTTGTCCCCGAAAGCAAATATAAAGAGTTGGAGTTGAGGTCGGAGGAGCTCCAGGGGGCCCACGAGGTAGGGGGCGCGCCCTAGGGGGGAAGGCACGCCCCCACCCTCATGGCTAGGGTGTGGGCCCCCTGGTCTTCATCTTTTGCAAGGATTTGTTTATTATTTCCAAATAGACATTTCATGAAGTTTCAGGTCATTCCGAGAACTTTTGTTTTCTGCACATAAATAATACCATGGCAATTCTGCTGAAAACAACGTCAGTCCGGGTTAGTTCCATTCAAATCATGCAAGTTAGAGTCCAAAACAAGGGCAGAAGTGTTTGGAAAAGTAGATACGATGGAGACGTATCAGGTGCGGCAGCAATAACCACCGGGTCGGCAGCAGCCGGGTCAGGAGACCCCGTGCGCCCCCGGCTCAGGTGCTAATGGACCTCATGGATAAGTTGACGGCTCTGTTGACTGATGTAGTGGAGCAGGCGGATAAGACTCAGAATGACGCGAAGGTGGCGCGGCTACGCGAAGAGATGGCACAGGCCAAGGAAAATTTAGCAGTAGAAGAGGTCAGGATGGCCGCGGAGCGGGCAGCTTTAGATGCTCATGCTCAGCAGCTTCAAGCGGAGACTTTCCAGCTCTCGGTGGATCTGAACGCGTCAAACGAGGTCATGAGAAGAAGGCACCAGAAAGCTCAGTCACGTCTACCTCTAACTTACGATCCTAGGAACCTTTTCCACACACCCGGGGCTGGTCCAAATAACCCGCCGGAGGCAAACCGAATCACGACACCCAGGGCTGGGGCGCCGATTCAACCACGGGCCATGGAGCCACCCCGTATGAATACTGCTCCGCCTCATTACACACCAATACCACCGCGTCACTTTTCTAACCCTTTGGAGAATCTCATTGTTGCGTCGGCTCGTTTGGCGGCTCTCCCGATGGAAGGCGACTCTCCAACAGCAGTTGAAATAAGAAGGGTGAGAGAATTTCTTCATACGGCTCTGGCACAGCAGGATGCGTACTCTTACAGTCAAGATAGAATCCATTCAACCCCTCGCCCAAGCCGGAGCCCAAGCTATAGCAGGCATATGGACTCAGCCGCTATGTCGAGCAATGCTCAACGACGTAACCAACCGCGCAAGCATGAGCCGGCGCAGGGTGGAGCCCTTAACTTGGCGGATCAGGAGATAATCCATCAAGAGGCTGAGCGGGCGGTTCAACTGGCAGCTGAGCAGGCGGGTCATCAGGCTTTTCCGGTTTATCCGGCAACCTCTGTTGAGGCAGGAGTAGCCACAAGAACAGGAGGTGTCACTTGCCTGGTGCCGGCTATACGTAATGAGCGCTTGCCAAAATACTTTAAGGGGCCTCGGAAGGTGCCTAATTACACGGCCGACTTGCAGCCTAGGGCATGGATTGAAAGTTATGAGATGGCGATGGAGCTGTTGGAGGTCAGCAATGCAGCAATGGCTAAGTATTTCACTATGATTTTGTATGGAACGGCTCGCACTTGGTTGAAAGGGTTGCCACCCAACTCCATTGGCTCATGGGCGGAGTTAAAAGCCCGGTTCATTCAGAACTTCAAGGACACATGTAAACAACCTATGTCAATCGTGGACCTAACTAATTGTAAGGAAGAGGAAGGTGAGTCCACGACCCATTGGGTGCGCCGGGTCAAGGAGATAATATATTCATCTGATAAGATGAATGCCGGCTCTGCGGTCTTAATGTTGGAGAAAAATTGTCGTTTTGTACCTCTGAAACAGAAGCTAGGGCGGCTCAAGCGTGATTGTAATGACATGGGCCAGTTGATGGCGGCCCTGGTCAAATATGTTGATTCTGACAGTACCAAGGATCTTGTGTCTGATGAAGAAAAAACAGGGAAGGGAAAGAAGAACGGCAACGACAAGGGTCACCAGCATA
This sequence comes from Triticum aestivum, assembly GCF_018294505.1. Lineage (NCBI taxonomy): Eukaryota > Viridiplantae > Streptophyta > Magnoliopsida > Poales > Poaceae > Triticum > Triticum aestivum. The sequence goes on along the minus strand of NC_057800.1, from coordinate 393,816,805 downwards.
ACCCGACGAATGAAGGAGGTAATAAACGTAAGGCTGATGAGTTTGTGGCTAACACCAATACACAGGGCAACAACCAACAGCGCAAGGGTATGCCACCTCCTTGGTCAGCCGGGTCAGGTCCCACCCTCGAGCAACTACTGAATGAACCTTGTCCAAGACATGGCACCGGGAGAAGCCAGCTACCCATCTGTGGAAGGACTGTATGATCATGAAGGCATTTAAAAATTCCAACATGTTTGATGGTAGCCACAGACCTGGCGGCGGTTCAGGAGGAGGTGGCTTTCATGGCCCGGGCGCCAGTTCAGGCGGGGGCAGTTTTCACGGTCAGGGCCATCCGGGTAACCAGGGTGGCTCTAATCAGCAACCCGGCCAAAGTAATCAGCAGCAACAACAGCAACAGTCCGGGTATCAGAGTAATCCAAAACAGTTGAATAGTGAGCAGTACCACGTATTTACCACTAGTTTATGCAAGAGGGACCAGAAGCTTCATAAGAGGGCTGCCAATGATGTTGAACCGGCGATTCCACGTTATTTGAGGTGGTCAAAACAGCCTATTGTGTGAAGTAGGGAAGATCACCCTCCCCGGATTGATAATCCGGGTCACTTGGCCTTGGTGGTGGCACCTCAGGTTGGTGGATATAAGTTCACTAAGGTGCTCATGGACGGAGGCAGTAGCATCAACATCCTCTATTATGAGATGTTTCGTCGGATGGGGTTGAATGATAAGAGTCTTAAACAATCCAACACTGTTTTCATGGTGTTGTGCCTGGTAAGTCGGCATACCCAGTTGGTAAGATTGAACTAGAAGTAGCCTTTGGGGATGAATATGATTCCAGGGCTGAGAAGTTAACTTTTGAGGTGGTTAAGATCAAAAGCCCATACCATGCTCTGTTTGGACGGCCGGCTTATGCCAAATTCATGGCTCGGCCGTGTTATGTGTATCTACAGCTCAAGATGTCGGTTATAAAGGAACCATCATAGTACATGGAAGCCAGAAAATAGCCCTGGAATGTGAAGAAGGTGATGCCGTATGCTGAGTCTGTTTGTGCGACAGAGGAGTTAAAGTTTATAAAGATAATGTTGACCTGGCAGACATGACGTCTTTGAAGAATCCAACTACGGATCATGAACCGGTGTTGAAATTCAATTCAACTGATGACACCAAGATGGTTGATTTTGTGCCTGGCGACTCATCCAAACAGTTCATCATCAGTGCCAACTTGGATCCAAAATAAGAAAGCGCGCTCATCGAGTTCATCCATGAGAACCGGGACATCTTTTCATGGAAACCTTCTGACATGCCGGGTGTCCCGAGAGAACTCCCTGAGCACACTCTTAATATTTTTCCAAAGTTTAAGCCGGTCAGGCAGTTTCTTCGACGGTTTAACGAGGAAAGGCGCAAGGCCATTGGAGAAGAGGTGGTTGGGCTCTTGGCGGCCGGGTTCATTGTTGAAGTTTTTCACCCAGAGTGGTTGGCTAACCCGGTGCTTGTACTCAAGAAGAATAGCACCTGGCGTATGTGTGTGGATTACACGATTTGAACAAGGCTTGTCCGGCCGATCCTTTTGCTCTCCCTCGTATTGATCAGATCATTGATGCTACGGCAGGTTGCAAGCGTTTGAGTTTTTTGGATGCATATTCAGGTTATCATCAGATCAAGATGGTAGTTAAAGACCAGGAGAAGACGGCTTTCATCACACCATTTGGAGCCTTCTGCTATGTGTCTATGCCTTTTGGACTGAAAAGTGCTGAGGCGACTTATCAACGATGTGTACAGAATTGTCTTCACAATCAGATTGGGCATAACGTTCATGCTTATGTGGATGACATAGTGGTGAAACCCAGAGAGAAGGAAACCTTGGTAACTGAACTGAAGGAGACCTTTGATAACCTCCGGGTCTACAAGATGATGCTTAACCCGGCCAAATGTGTTTTTGGAGTCCCAGCTGGCAAACTTTTGGGTTTTTTGGTGTCTAACAGAGGTATTGAGGCTAATCCGGAGAAAATTAAGGCAATTACATCTCTGGCCAAACCGGTATGCATCAATGACGTTCAGCGTTTGGCGCGGACGCGTCGCTACCTTAAGCCGGTTCATAGCCGGTTAGGGGAGAAGACAATGCCTTTGTATCAAATGATGAAAAAGGGGGATGACTTTGTCTGGAGTGACGCTGCTAACTCTGCTTTTGAGGATCTGAGGAAACAGCTCGCTGAGCCGCCGGTTCTTGCTGCTCCGGTTGAGGAAGGGCCATTGTTGTTATATGTAGCTGCTAACTCACGTGCTGTCAGTGTGGCCATTGTTGTGGAGCGCAAGGAGGCTTGCAAAGAACATCCGGTCCAACGGCCGGTTTACTATGTCAGTGAGGTGCTCATTGAATCAAAACAAAGATATCCACATTGGCAGAAGCTCATTTATGGGGTGTTCATGGCAAGCCGGAAGCTCAAACATTACTTTCAGGGTCACCCAATCATTGTGGTTAGCTCTGCTCCTCTAGGAGACATCATTCAAAATAGAGAAGCCATAGGATGAGTCGCCAAGTGGGCTATTGAACTTGGGTCTCATGGTTTGAAGTATATGCCACATACTGCGATCAAATCTCAAGCGCTGGTTGACTTCATTAATGAATGGATAGAGTTGCAGATGCCAGAGGAGAAACCAGACAACACATATTGGATGATTCACTTTGATGGGTCCAGACAGTTGGAAGGCTCGGCGGCTGGAGTTGTTTTAACTTCTCCTCGAGGGGAAAAGTTTTGTTATGTGTTGCGATTGATGTTTCCTTGTACTAACAACACAGCAGAATATGAAGCCTTGTTGCATGGTCTTCGAATGGCTAAAGAGATGAGCCTGAGCCGGTCCGGTGCTTTGGCGATTCAGATTTGGTGGCTCAACAGGTGTCAGGCAAGTGGGATTCCAAGGATCCGCTCATGGCGGCTTATCACCGCGAGGTCGACGCTGTTGCGGGGCATTTTAAGGGTTATCAAGTGGAACACATTGACCGCAGAAAGAACGAAGCGGCTGATGCCTTAAGCCGGTTGGGATCTCAGCGTAAGCCGGTACCACCTAACACCTTTTTGGATGTTTTACATAACCCGTCTGTTAAGTTGCCTACAAAGGAAGATTTGGCCATTCCTGACCCAGAGGCACAGTTAGTGGCGGCCATTCATGTTATTCCAGATTGGACAATACCGTTCCCTGCTTACATGACCCGGGGCAAGTTGCCAGAGGACGAGACCCTGGCTCGACAGATAACCCGACGATTCAAGTCAATGACGATTTCTGATGGAGAGTTGTATCATCGCAGCGTCACAGGAGTGTTTCAGCGTTGTGTTTCTCCTAAAGAAGGTCAAGGAATACTTTGTGAGATCCATGAAGGGGATTGTGGTCATCATGCCGGGACAAAGTCTCTTGTGGCCAAAGCTTTTTGTCATTGTTTTTACTGGTTAACGGCTCATGCTGATGCAGAGGATCTGGTCAGTAGGTGTGATGGATGTCAAAAATTTGCACGATGAGCGCATGTGTCGGCTCAAGAGTTGTGGATGATTCCAATCACTTGTCCATTTCCAGTTTGGGGGCTTGACATGGTTGGACCTTTCAAAAGGTCCAAGGATAAAAAGACACATCTTTTAGTGGCAGTTGACAAATTCACAAAATGGGTTGAGGCAGAGCCAGTGAGTAAGTGTGATGCAGCCACGGCGGTTCAGTTCGTGAAAAAAGTGATTTTTCGCTTTGGTTTTGTCAGGACCCTGACTCGATGTCACATCGATCTAGCCGGTAACACTTCATATCACTTTGCGGCCTCACGCACGGTATTCCCACGGGTGTCGCCTTACCTTTTCCCGGGACCGTTTGCGCCTTTTGGCTCACGTATATGATAGTGTCGCTAGCATCCATATGATAAAGAGCCCGGGCTGACATGACTAGTCGTAAACCCAAAGTGGCACAGACTTACAGGGACAGGCATCCATGACCCAGCTTCGAACGTGTCGGTCATCAGCAAGTGGGTCCGGGCTGTAGCACTGGGCTAGCAGGACTCCGGTAAACCGGGCTGCAGCGGGCTAACAGGACTCCGGTACTCAAAGCGTGACATTTCCCCGAAGGGACAGACACAGGAACGAAGAAGGACACATGCCGGCCAGCCTAAGTGTTCCAGAGCAGTAGCAAGCTACCATGGCTCAGCGGTAACACTAGGAGACATTTCCCGGTAAGAGAGGCTACTAAAGATAAACAACTAGATAGTCAGATCCCACACATACCAAGCATTTCAATCATACACACAATATGCCCGATATGTGCAAATACAACGAAGCATCACAACGTGACTCTATGACACAAGTACTTTATTTAAGGCTCAGGGAGCCATACATATCATACACACAGGTACGGGTCTCACGACCCCACATACAAGTCATACAAACCAGCAGCGGAAGTACATTGTCTGGGTACAGACAACTAGTAAAATAAAAGAGGCTTGGAAGCCTAACTATACTACGTGGTCCATCACAAGCTCAGGGTCACCACCTGGGTCCTTAGCCTACTCGTTGATGTCAACGTCTACATAGAACCCATCAGAAGGGGTTGCAGCGTCTTCTGTAAAATGTAGATTATAGCAACATGAGTACAAAGGTACTCAGCAAGACTTACATCAGATCCTACATACATGCATAGTATCAAGAAGGGTTGGTGGAGTTATTGCAGCAAGCCAGCTTTGACTCTTGGCTAGACTATCCTACGATACTCCAACTTGAAATAGTTTTGCGCACACGAGTCCACTACTCACCACTTCAATACACTACCGAGGATCCACCTCCGTCTTCCTACGGAAGAGCCATCCTCGGCACTCACACTTATCTTGAGGCTTTTAGTAGTTTCCATTTACTTGTCTATGAACTGTATAGGCAACCAAGTAGTCCTTTACCGCGGACGCGGCTATTCGAATAGATCATGATAACCCTGCAGGGGTGTACTTCTTCATACACGCTCTCACCACTTATCGTCGTTTACACGACATGTACTCGGCAACCTTCAAGCGGAAGCCCAACGTGGGTGTCGGCCACGACCTACCTAATCACCTAAGCCTCCAGTCCAGGTTTATCGCCTATTCAGGTTCCATCCGCAGGGAGTCCGGCCGAGGTTTCCCATACGGCCCCGAACGATGTGAACAGGGTTCCCGAGATACCTAACGGGTATTCGGTACACCGTGCCACGTACCTACCGCATCACAGCCCACCCCTACGGTCAGCGCTGTCCACGGCCTCCAGTAGGCTACAAACACCAGAAACTACTTGCAACTCCTGGACGGAGAACTAGGGTGAATAAGAAGTCGAGAGGGTCCATTGGTTTCGGGCCCAATGCATGGTAGTAGCTGATTCTTAAATCACACATACAGATCTCAGTGCTTAAGGTCGGCTTCAATGAAACAACCCACCATGTACTCCTACATGGCCTCTCATCGATACCTTTACCAAATCGTGTTCACCACACCACTCTCATTACCGACATAATCATTTCACTCTAGCCCATCACCCAGATGAACCAGACCTGACACGACTCTAAGCATAGCAGGCATAGCAAGGTAGGAACAACACATACATATGGCTCAATCAACTCCTACACATGCTAGTGGGTTTCATCTAGTTACTGTGGCAATGACAGGTCATGCAGAGGAAATGGGTTCAACTACCGTAGCACACAGCAGTTTGAATCGCGTTGTCTTAATGCAGTAAAAGAGAGCAGGAGCGAGAACATGGGATTGTATCGATATGATCAAATGGTTGGTTGCTTGCCTGATGGTTCGTTGCACGGATACGGTTCTTCGTTAGGGTAATCACGGTACTCCTCGGGAACAGATCCTGTCGCAAAGGATACCGATACACAACATTACCAAACAATATGCAACAATATGATGCATGCATGGAACATGGCAATATGAGTGTGTTGGGCTAATGCAACTAAAGCCAGAAGTGTTTGAGCAAATTTGAATCAAAGATTCAAATTCCAAATTCAAATATGGCCTTTTAAAGTGCTTTTCCTTGTTCTGATTAAAACATCAATTTAACTTGTTTGATCATGCATGAAAATAGTACAGATGGATAGATTGGATTTTTCTGATCATTTTTCATATATAATTTGTCCAATTTGGAGTTACAGAATAAAAGTTATGAATTTTTGAAGTTTAAATAATATTCTGGAATTTCCTGATTTAATTTAAATCCAGAAATATCATTTACTGCGTCAGCCTGACGTCACAGTGACATCAGCAGGTCAACAGGGCTGGCTCGGGTCAAACCTGACGTGTGGGGTCCACACGTCAGTGACACAGGGGCTAATCCCGTGTTGACCCGGGCTGGTTAGCTTTGACTAAGCCCTGGGGCCCACTTGTCAGCGTCAGTAGGTGGTGGGTTAGTGGCTAATTAACTAGGCCACGTCAGCTCGCCGGAGTTCTGGCCGGCGGCGACCATCAGTGCGGCGGCGATAGTGGTTTTGGTCGTTTCGGCCACCAAATGGACCGCGGAGGCCACCGGAGTGAAGCTGAGGACGACCCGCGGCTCTTGGCGGAGTCCGTTGGGGTCGGGGTGGCCGGAGTCGACGGCGGCGAGCTCGGTTGCGGCCGCCGGGGTTCGGTCGTGCACGGGAAGGGTGTTGCAGGGGGTTTGGGGTAGCGTTGGTGCGTGCTACGTGCTCCTAGTGAGATGTGGAGCACGATGGTGAGCTCGGTTGGGCGCTACGGCGACCGTGGCCACGACGGCGACATCGCCGGCGGCGTGAAGCTTTCGGCCGCGGTGGGGCTAGGGCCTAGGGGTCGGGAGAGAGCAGGGAAGAAGGGGGAAACGGTGGCGTAGCTCACCGCGGTTGCAGTGGGCGTCGAAACGGGCTCGGGGACGCGCTGGAGACGGCGAATTCGTCGGCGACGGTGATCGGAGCCCGAAGAGGGGAACGGCGACGTGGCGGCGATGCAGGGCTTCCGGGGACTCGTGGAGCGGTGGGGAGGAAGAGGGAGTCGAGGCGGAGCTCCTGAGCTAATCGGGGGAGCGAGGGGTGGTCGGAGGCAGTGGCTAAGGCGAACGGCGGCGACGGTGTGCTTCGGCCGTGAGAGGGAGAGAGCGAGAGAGAGGAAGGAGAGAGCCAGGGAGAGTGAGAGAGAGCAGGGGGAGAGGCGTGGCGTCGTCCAGGGCGTCGAGCGAGGAGGGGAGGCCAGGCAAGCAGGCGAGCAGGTGGCGTGGCGCGGTGGCGCGCGCGCGCGCCGGCCACACTCCCCTCCCTCTGTCTGGACGAAGACGACAGAGGAGGGAGGTGGGCTGGGCTGGCTGGGCCAGCCAGCTGGCTGGGCCGCACAGTGGAGGAAGCCCAGGTAGGTTTTTCCTCCTTTCTTTCTGTTTTCTGTTTTTATTTAATATATCTGCAACTTTGTTGAATTAAATAAAATACCTAGGCAATTCCAAAAATCACCAAACTACTCCTGGCTCATAGTTGGATTATTTCCAACATGAAACATTTTAGTTTGGAGATATTTGAGCATTTAAATATTTTATATAATTTTAAATGCCCAAATTCAAATAGTTATGATTTAATTCAAAAACCCTAGGATGGCCTAGGAAAATGTGCACCACTTTTGCAGAGGTTCTGAACCAAGACAAAAATGATGGGCATTTTAGAAGGGCATTTCAGGTTCATTGAAAATTATTTTAGTAACCCTAGTTGGTTTCAGAGGGGACTGGGGGTTCTGTCATCCCCATTTCAGGTTTCTGCTGAAAGAGTAAACATGATGCAACACTCTAATGCATGACTAGCTAGGGTGTGACAACTCACCCCCACTCAAAAGAATCTCGTCCCGAGATTTGGGTTCCTCCGGGAAGAAGGCGGGATACTCAAGTCGAAGACGATCCTCCCTTTCCCAAGTTGCTTCATCTTCAGAATGATGCGACCATTGAACTTTGAGGAACTTGATGTTATGACGTCGCGTGGTACGCTCGGCCTGATCGAGGATACGGATGGGGTACTCTCGATATGTAAGATCATCTTGGAGATCAAGCGTTTCGTGGTCCACTTCACGGATAGGATCCGAGAAGCAACGCCTGAGTTGAGAAACGTGGAAGACATCGTGAACTCTGGAGAGGTGCGGAGGTAGTTCCAATTGGTAGGCAACTTCTCCTCGTTTGGCAAGAATGCGAAAAGGTCCAATGTAACGAGGAGCCAATTTGCCTTTGATACCGAAACGATGGGTTCCCTTCAGAGGGGTGACCCGAAGATAAGCCTTCTCGTCAACCTCGAAAGTCATAGCCTTATGTTTTCGGTCGTATTGACTCTTTTGACGGGATTGGGCTGTTTTCAACTTTTCACGAACGATACGAACTTGTTCTTCTGCTTCCTGAATCATATCCGGGCCAAAGAATTGTCTTTCCCCGGTCTCTGACCAGTTAAGGGGTGTTCGACATCGTCGTCCATAGAGAACTTCAAAAGGGGCTTTACCCAAGCTAGATTGATAGCTGTTGTTGTAAGCGAATTCGGCAAATGGAAGGCACTTCTCCCAGTCCATTCCGAACGAGATAACAGAGGCTCGAAGCATGTCTTCTAGAATTTGGTTGACGCGTTCCACTTGACCACTTGACTGAGGGTGGAAAGCGGTGCTAAAAGAAAGACGAGTTCCCATAGCATTTTGGAAGCTTTCCCAAAATCGAGAGGTGAAAAGACTTCCTCGATCCGAATTGATTTCCAAAGGAACACCATGGAGGGACACTATCCGGGAGATGTATAAGTCTGCCAGTTGACTAGCGGTTATACTCTCACGAACAGGTAAGAAATGAGCTACTTTGGAAAGACGATCGACCACGACGAAAATAGCATTATTCCCTCTTTTGGTTCTGGGAAAACCGGTAATGAAATCCATACCAATTTTATCCCATTTCCATTCAGGAATAGCTAAGGGTTGAAGGGTGCCAGCAGGCCGTTGATGCTCTGCTTTTACACGACGACAGACGTCGCAATTAGCAATATACTGAGCGATTTCTCTCTTCATCCTAGTCCACCAGAACCTCTGGCGTAGGTCCTGATACATCTTAGTACTACCGGGATGAATGGTGAGAGGAGATTCATGAGCTTCCTTAAGGATTAATCGCCTTAAGTTGCGCACCTTGGGAACCACTAGTCGATCCCCGAAGTATACGACTCCTTGATCATTAACGGAGAAACAATTCGCAATTCCTTTCTGAATGTTTCTCTTGATGCGGGAGATTCCCGGATCTACCTTCTGTGCTTTGATAATTTGATCCGTAAGGGTAGGTTTTGCTACCAAGGTGGAAAGAAAACCTTGAGGTACAACGTGAAGGTTAAGCTTCCGAAATTCCTCATGGAGAAGCGGTTGACTTTGTTGTAACATCAGGTTGTTACAATAAGATTTACGACTTAGCGCATCAGCCATGACGTTGGCTTTCCCTGGGGTATAGGTTATTCCTAGGTCGAAGTCAGTGATCAATTCAACCCAACGTCTTTGCCTGAGATTCAAATCCGGTTGGGTGAAGATATACTTCAGACTTTGGTGATCAGTGAATATTTCGCAACGATTACCGAGGAGGTAATGTCGCCAGGTCTTAAGTGCATAGACTACGGCTGCAAGCTCTAGATCATGAGTAGGATAATTCTCCTCATGTGGGTGCAATTGCCGTGAGGCGTAAGCAATTACGTGTCGATCTTGCATGAGAATGCAACCTAGTCCTTGTCGCGAGGCGTCGCAGTAGATAACAAAGTCCTTGGAGAAGTCTGGTGGTACCAGTACAGGAGCAGAGGTCAGGCGTCTTTTCAGTTCCTGAAAGCTGTGCTCACATTGTGGAGTCCATTCGAACTTTTTATCTTTCTTGAGGAGTTCGGTTAGAGGTTTAGCAACTTTGGAGAAGTTCTCGACAAAGCGACGGCAATAGCTCGCTAAGCCCAGAAAACTCCGAACTTGCTTGACCGATTCGGGTGGAGTCCAGTTAAGGACGGCTTGAACTCGCTCAGGGTTAACAGCAATACCTTTACCAGATATTACATGACCCAGGTAGGTCACTTCTGACAACCAGAATTCACATTTCGAAAATTTGGCATAAAGGCGATGCTCTCGAAGTTTCTTCAACACTAGCCTTAGATGTTCGGCATGTTCTTCCTTGTTCTTGGAGTAGATGAGTATATCATCGAGATAAACTACGACGAATTTGTCCAAATACTCCATGAAGATTGAGTTCATTAACCGAGAAAAGGTGGCTGGAGCGTTGGTTAATCCGATGGACATGACGGTGTACTCGTATTGGCCATAACGAGTAACAAAGGCCGTTTTAGGAATGTCCCCGTTTCTGATTTTGATTTGATGGTAGCCCAACCTCAAATCCATCTTGGAGAAGACTGAGGATCCAGCGAGCTGATCATACAGATCGTTGATCCTGGGAAGCGGGTATTTGTTCTTGATTGTGACCAAATTGACAGGTCGGTAATCTACAACCATCCGGTCCGTACCATCCTTCTTCTTAACGAATAGGACGGGGCAAGCCCACGGAGATGAACTAGGGCGGATGAAACCCTTTTTCAAGGATTCATCGAGTTGTTTCTTAAGCTCGGCTAGTTCTAGGGGTGCCATCTTATAGGGTCTTCTAGCAATCGGAACGGTTCCGGGGATGAGGTCGATTACGAACTCGACATCCCTGTCCATACCCAAAATGATATTAATATCTGAAGATTTAAGGGCTATCAAAGATGCGAGAAAAACAAGTCTGTCGACTTGGATTTCATTTCCATGGCTTACTCTAGAAGTTTGCCATTTGGATCCCGGAGTTTGAATTACCATAGAGGATGGCAAGTCACAGAATGCAACGTTATGCAAACGAGCATAATTTTCAGATATAAAAGAATGAGAGGCTCCTGTATCGAAAAGAACAGATGCCGGGTGGCAATTAACAAGAAGCGTACCGAGAACGACGTTGGGGTCCTCTTGAGCTTCTTCGGCAGAGATACAGTTGACATGGCCACGTGAAGCGGTGACCGGTTTAGCATGAAACACTTTTCCTGTCGGCTTGCCACGGCCAACAGCTTTAGCAGATTGATTGGGGTTGGTCTGGGGACACTCACGCATATAATGACCAGATTCCCCACACTTGAAACAAGTCACGGAACTGGTACGTGGAGGAGCATTATTGGTTGGACCCCCATAGGGCTTGGCCGGTGCAGACTGTTGAACAGGGCGAGGCGCCTGGAAAGATGGCCTCGTTGTGAACCTGGGTGGCAGGGCGGTGTTGGGTACCCACACGCGGCGCTTCTGAGGACCAGCACCGGATGAGGAACCCATGTCACGTCCATGCTTGCGTGTTGCGTCATAGTCTGTCTGACCAGTTTCAGCACTGATGGCTTTGTTGACAAGTTTCGGAAAAGATGTGCACTCATGCAGGCGGAGGTCGCGGCGAAGCTCAGGACTAAGGCCCTTACGGAACCTTGCTTGCTTCTTGGCGTCAGTAGACACTTCCTCAGTTGCATATCGGGCGAGCTTACCAAACTCCCTGCTATAAGCATCCACAGAAAGTCGGCCTTGGGTGAAATTGCAAAATTCTTCACGCTTACGGTCCATGAGACCCTCCGGAATGTGATGTTCACGGAAAGCCTCGCTGAATTCAGCCCAAGTAGTGACATGGCCTGCTGGGTGCATAGCTCCATAATTCTCCCACCAAAGACTGGCGGGGCCTTCAAGATGATATGCGGCAAAGGTGACCTTGTCAGCCTCCGCTACCAGCGCGGAACGCAGCTTGTGAGAAATACTGCGAAGCCAGTCATCAGCATCGAGAGGCTCGACGGAGTGGTGGAACGTGGGTGGATGCAATTTGATAAAATCACTAAGTGACACCACGTTAGCCCTCTGATGGTGTGCTGTATTCTGTTCAATACGCTCCAACAAACGGTTTGTCTCCCGCTTGTTTCTCTCAGCTTCCATCATCACCTCGGCTAGTGAAGGAGGATGAGGCAGATTTTCATTCCTGGCTTCACTGCCTTCGGCCTGCTCTTGAGAAGCAGGGTTGGCGCGCGTGTTGACCATCCTAGGTAAACAAGACAATGATTTAGTCAGAATGATAAAATTCCGACATAGGATACATAATGCAAGGAATAACTCGGAATGCAAGATGATCATCCGTATGACATGGTAGATACAGAAACTGCTTCTTTTATTCCATCGTCATACACACCATACAAGGTTTAGTACAAGACCAAACAAAGTACTATTACGGTGAAAAGGGATTACATCTCATCGGAGGCATTCCAAACTCCTATACATTATTTTTCTACAACTCCGGAAAGAGTACAAACTAGGTCATATCCCACGAGTCACGCGGGACGACAGACGACACAGCTAGTGCGAACTAGGGATACTACCCCTAACTCAGACCGATCCGTAGTAGTCCTCATAAAAGTCACCTCCATAGCCTGGAAGCTCAACATGTTCATCCGGAAACAGACGATCTCGCGGAGCTTGTGGACCATAGGGGCTAGGATGAGGCCTTGGACCAACAAACGGTGGCCTGCGGGGACCGCGAGGTGGGGTGATGCCTCCTACATCACGCCAAACCATCACGTCTGGCAGAGCAGATCTCACAGGATAGAGATCGCGCATATCTGAATATCCAGCTTGCACCGCCGGTGCGAACCGAGTCAAAGTGGCCCAGTGGTCAGCACGGGTATTGAAGAGCTCTAACCTTAAGGCCCGATTTTCACGGTCCTTATCCTCGAGCATCTCAGCAGTGGTGCGAGTTCGTGAATCCTCCTGAGTGGAATCAGCATAAATAGCTTGGAGATATCCTTGTGCTCCCGGAAGTGATCCTGGCATATACCGGAAATCAGAGTCCCGAAATAACCCAGATCTGACTCGCATAATGGTCATCATAGAGTAGGCGGCATCCTGCACAGCCATCTCGATAGTAACCCCGAGTCCATAGGAGCAGTGAAGAGGCTCAGTGGATCCAGGATAAGATGGAAATATCCTGACAGTGCAGAGATACTGGCTTTGATTAAAATCTCGGAATTGCTCTTCGACCGTGTACTCAGGATACCAGCGGTATCCAGCCTCAGTCATTACCCTGACCAACTTAGCAGTATGGCCGGGTACATCTAGGCATCGAGTCAGGCGAACCACTTGATTGAGGTCGCGAGTGGCCATCTGAAAGCACAATTATAATGCAAAGGCATTAGAATTTCTAGCAAAATTTCGGCAGCATAACAGCTGTAAATGCTCAAAAAGGATATTGAGACATTTGACAAAGGATTTCGTACACACTCAACATCATCACATCAAAGTTCTGGAACCATTCTAACAACATAATGTGGTAGTAGAACTGAGCTAGGCTGATAACCATCAAACTTATAAGGTACTACTGATTAGTAACACGTGAACCTGATAGAGAGAACAGATCCTAATTCCTTAACCCCCGGTGGAAGAATGGACTGACTCAGATCAGAAAGTCACAAGGTATAAGGAGTAAAAAGAGCCTTACGTTCCATCCCACAAACAATTCCCCTACATATAACTAAAGAATTTCTAGACTCAACATCGACCAGTTTGGCTTGGAGAACCTACAGGCAGTCCGGCTCTGATGCCAACGCTGTCAGGACCCCGACTCGATGTCACATCGATCTAGCCGGTAACACTTCATATCACTTTGCGGCCTCACGCACGGTATTCCCACGGGTGTCGCCTTACCTTTTCCCGGGACCGTTTGCGCCTTTTGGCTCACGTATATGATAGTGTCGCTAGCATCCATATGATAAAGAGCCCGGGCTGACATGACTAGTCGTAAACCCAAAGTGGCACAGACTTACAGGGACAGGCATCCATGACCCAGCTTCGAACGTGTCGGTCATCAGCAAGTGGGTCCGGGCTGTAGCACTGGGCTAGCAGGACTCCGGTAAACCGGGCTGTAGCGGGCTAACAGGACTCCGGTACTCAAAGCGTGACATTTCCCCGAAGGGACAGACACAGGAACGAAGAAGGACACATGCCGGCCAGCCTAAGTGTTCCAGAGCAGTAGCAAGCTACCATGGCTCAGCGGTAACACTAGGAGACATTTCCCGGTAAGAGAGGCTACTAAAGATAAACAACTAGATAGTCAGATCCCACACATACCAAGCATTTCAATCATACACACAATATGCCCGATATGTGCAAATACAACGAAGCATCACAACATGACTCTATGACACAAGTACTTTATTTAAGGCTCAGGGAGCCATACATATCATACACACAGGTACGGGTCTCACGACCCCACATACAAGTCATACAGTCATACAAACCAGCAGCGGAAGTACATTGTCTGGGTACAGACAACTAGTAAAATAAAAGAGGCTTGGAAGCCTAACTATACTACGTGGTCCATCACAAGCTCAGGGTCACCACCTGGGTCCTTAGCCTACTCGTTGATGTCAACGTCTACATAGAACCCATCAGAAGGGGTTGCAGCGTCTTCTGTAAAATGTAGATTATAGCAACATGAGTACAAAGGTACTCAGCAAGACTTACATCAGATCCTACATACATGCATAGTATCAAGAAGGGTTGGTGGAGTTATTGCAGCAAGCCAGCTTTGACTCTTGGCTAGACTATCCTACGATACTCCAACTTGAAATAGTTTTGCGCACACGAGTCCACTACTCACCACTTCAATACACTACCGAGGATCCACCTCCGTCTTCCTACGGAAGAGCCATCCTCGGCACTCACACTTATCTTGAGGCTTTTAGTAGTTTCCATTTACTTGTCTATGAACTGTATAGGCAACCAAGTAGTCCTTTACCGCGGACGCGGCTATTCGAATAGATCATGATAACCCTGCAGGGGTGTACTTCTTCATACACGCTCTCACCACTTATCGTCGTTTACACGACATGTACTCGGCAACCTTCAAGCGGAAGCCCAACGTGGGTGTCGGCCACGACCTACCTAATCACCTAAGCCTCCAGTCCAGGTTTATCGCCTATTCAGGTTCCATCCGCAGGGAGTCCGGCCGAGGTTTCCCATACGGCCCCGAACGATGTGAACAGGGTTCCCGAGATACCTAACGGGTATTCGGTACACCGTGCCACGTACCTACCGCATCACAGCCCACCCCTACGGTCAGCGCTGTCCACGGCCTCCAGTAGGCTACAAACACCAGAAACTACTTGCAACTCCTGGACGGAGAACTAGGGTGAATAAGAAGTCGAGAGGGTCCATTGGTTTCGGGCCCAATGCATGGTAGTAGCTGATTCTTAAATCACACATACAGATCTCAGTGCTTAAGGTCGGCTTCAATGAAACAACCCACCATGTACTCCTACATGGCCTCTCATCGATACCTTTACCAAATCGTGTTCACCACACCACTCTCATTACCGACATAATCATTTCACTCTAGCCCATCACCCAGATGAACCAGACCTGACACGACTCTAAGCATAGCAGGCATAGCAAGGTAGGAACAACACATACATATGGCTCAATCAACTCCTACACATGCTAGTGGGTTTCATCTAGTTACTGTGGCAATGACAGGTCATGCAGAGGAAATGGGTTCAACTACCGTAGCACACAGCAGTTTGAATCGCGTTGTCTTAATGCAGTAAAAGAGAGCAGGAGCGAGAACATGGGATTGTATCGATATGATCAAATGGTTGGTTGCTTGCCTGATGGTTCGTTGCACGGATACGGTTCTTCGTTAGGGTAATCACGGTACTCCTCGGGAACAGATCCTGTCGCAAAGGATACCGATACACAACATTACCAAACAATATGCAACAATATGATGCATGCATGGAACATGGCAATATGAGTGTGTTGGGCTAATGCAACTAAAACCAGAAGTGTTTGAGCAAATTTGAATCAAAGATTCAAATTCCAAATTCAAATATGGCCTTTTAAAGTGCTTTTCCTTGTTCTGATTAAAACATCAATTTAACTTGTTTGATCATGCATGAAAATAGTACAGATGGATAGATTGGATTTTTCTGATCATTTTTCATATATAATTTGTCCAATTTGGAGTTACAGAATAAAAGTTATGAATTTTTGAAGTTTAAATAATATTCTGGAATTTCCTGATTTAATTTAAATCCAGAAATATCATTTACTGCGTCAGCCTGACGTCACAGTGACATCAGCAGGTCAACAGGGCTGGCTCGGGTCAAACCTGACGTGTGGGGTCCACACGTCAGTGACACAGGGGCTAATCCCGTGTTGACCCGGGCTGGTTAGCTTTGACTAAGCCCTGGGGCCCACTTGTCAGCGTCAGTAGGTGGTGGGTCAGTGGCTAATTAACTAGGCCACGTCAGCTCGCCGGAGTTCTGGCCGGCGGCGACCATCAGTGCGGCGGCGATAGTGGTTTTGGTCGTTTCGGCCACCAAATGGACCGCGGAGGCCACCGGAGTGAAGCTGAGGACGACCCGCGGCTCTTGGCGGAGTCCGTTGGGGTCGGGGTGGCCGGAGTCGACGGCGGCGAGCTCGGTTGCGGCCGCCGGGGTTCGGTCGTGCACGGGAAGGGTGTTGCAGGGGGTTTGGGGTAGCGTTGGTGCGTGCTACGTGCTCCTAGTGAGATGTGGAGCACGATGGTGAGCTCGGTTGGGCGCTACGGCGAGGCCACGACGGCGACATCGCCGGCGGCGTGAAGCTTTCGGCCGCGGTGGGGCTAGGGCCTAGGGTTCGGGAGAGAGCAGGGAAGAAGGGGGAAACGGTGGCGTAGCTCACCGCGGTTGCAGTGGGCGTCGAAACGGGCTCGGGGACGCGCTGGAGACGGCGAATTCGTCGGCGACGGTGATCGGAGCCCGAAGAGGGGAACGGCGACGTGGCGGCGATGCAGGGCTTCCGGGGACTCGTGGAGCGGTGGGGAGGAAGAGGGAGTCGAGGCGGAGCTCCTGAGCTAATCGGGGGAGCGAGGGGTGGTCGGAGGCAGTGGCTAAGGCGAACGGCGGCGATGGTGTGCTTCGGCCGTGAGAGGGAGAGAGCGAGAGAGACGAAGGAGAGAGCCAGGGAGAGTGAGAGAGAGCAGGGGGAGAGGCGTGGCGTCGTCCAGGGCGTCGAGCGAGGAGGGGAGGCCAGGCAAGCAGGCGAGCAGGTGGCGTGGCGCGGTGGCGCGCGCGCGCGCCGGCCACACTCCCCTCCCTCTGTCTGGACGAAGACGACAGAGGAGGGAGGTGGGCTGGGCTGGCTGGGCCAGCCAGCTGGCTGGGCCGCACAGTGGAGGAACCCAGGTAGGTTTTTCCTCCTTTCTTTCTGTTTTCTGTTTTTATTTAATATATCTGCAACTTTGTTGAATTAAATAAAATACCTAGGCAATTCCAAAAATCACCAAACTACTCCTGGCTCATAGTTGGATTATTTCCAACATGAAACATTTTAGTTTGGAGATATTTGAGCATTTAAATATTTTATATAATTTTAAATGCCCAAATTCAAATAGTCATGATTTAATTCAAAAACCCTAGGATGGCCTAGGAAAATGTGCACCACTTTTGCAGAGGTTCTGAACCAAGACAAAAATGATGGGCATTTTAGAAGGGCATTTCAGGTTCATTGAAAATTATTTTAGTAACCCTAGTTGGTTTCAGAGGGGACTGGGGGTTCTGTCATCCCCATTTCAGGTTTCTGCTGAAAGAGTAAACATGATGCAACACTCTAATGCATGACTAGCTAGGGTTTGACAGGTTTTCCACACAACATTATCACTGACAATGACCCTAATTTGTCCCAATGTGCTATGGAGGAGTTTTGTCAACATGAGCATATTTGGCTTGATGTTTCTTCCGTAGCTCACCCTCAATCTAATGGTCAGGCTGAGAGAGCAAATCAGGAAATCTTAAAAGGTCTCAAGCCCCGGCTTATGGTTCCCTTACAACGGACGCCGGGTTGTTGGGTAGAGGAATTACCCTCGGTGATGTGGAGTATCAACACCACTCCTAACAAGTCTACAGGTTATATACCTTTCTTCATGGTTTATGGAGCGGAAGCGGTGCTGCCTAGTGACATCCGTCATGACTCGCCTCGCGTGGCGGCTTACATTGAAGCTGATAATGAACAAGCCCGAAAGGATGCACTTGACTTGTTAGATGAGGAGAGAGACTTGGCGGCGGCTCGATCAGCAATTTATCAACAGGACTTGCACCGTTATCACAGCCGCCGGGTTAAGTCCAGGACCTTTCAAGACGGTGACCTGGTGCTCTGGCTCATCTAGGATCTATCGTATGCACACAAATTATCCCCGCCTTGGGAAGGACCCTCTATGGTCAGCAAGAATTTAAACAACGGGTCATATTACCTCATTGACGTTCGAGAGCACAAAGACTCCGT
Source organism: Triticum aestivum (assembly GCF_018294505.1). Classification (NCBI taxonomy): domain Eukaryota; kingdom Viridiplantae; phylum Streptophyta; class Magnoliopsida; order Poales; family Poaceae; genus Triticum; species Triticum aestivum. Next base: position 393,798,485 of record NC_057800.1, on the reverse strand, counting down.
AAGTCGGAGGAGGAGACCCGTCGGTCGTGGAACATTGCTCAGCTTCGGCCATACTACACCTGAGCTACCGGCTCTCGTCATGTACATACTTTGACATTGTATATATTATGATAAGTAATAAAACAGTACCTCTGTCTTTTTCCTCTTCAAAGGTCATATATCTTTACTATTTTCATTATTTAAATAACTATTAAGGAGCTGATCATATTTGAATCTAGCTTAACCTTTCTGGTCCGACTTCTGATCGTATTCGAATCTAGCTGTAAACCTCATGATCACTTGGGGGCTTCCTGTTCAAACATAGGTTGTATTCGAACCAAAGAGAACATAGTTGTCGTAACCCTCTTGATCGGCTCAAAGCCAAACTCACTAGGGGGCTTCTTCATCGCATCTGAATCATAGCTTAACCCCTTTTGGGTCTGACTTGGATCGTATTCGAATCAGGGTCGTTAAAAACCTCTCAAGGTCATTTGGGGGCTTCCTGTTCAAATAAAGGTCGTATTCGAGCCAAAGAGAATATACCTGTCGGTACCCTCTTGATCGGCGCAACGCCAAAGCTACTGGGGGCTATATGATCGTATTCAAATCTTAGCTTAACCCCTTTGGTCCGGTTTACTGATCGTATTCGAATCATAAACCCCCATATTTATGTTGTTTGAAATCTTCTATTTTGTCTTACTGGTTTTTATTGTCTCAAATCTAAACTATCCGTATGGTTTTTATTTAACCCGTCTTGACTGTTTGACAATAAGCTGCCAAAGCATGATAGTCATCAGGTATATGGAAGCATTGACTTCTCAAAAAGATTGTATCATGAAAACCAACAGTCCAAAAACACAGGTATGACAGTGTTGTTCACGAGCAGGTTTTCCAGCCTTGTTTATCTTTTCCAATATGACAATTTCATAAATACATATACCGGGTGCTTTTGACCCGTCCGGTGTTAAACCGCCAGGCCAGCTTTTTCACTTTTTGCAGGAGCAAAGTTAAAACATTGCAGATGTAATCAAAGATGTGCTGGCGAAGAGTAGTATGCAACATTTTGTGTGCGATGGCATAAGCAACACATACAGTTTCAAGCTAAATATATTACAAGGCTTTGAGAGCCCACAAGATGGTTATGACTCTCCCCTCGCCGGTTCACCTCCTTCTATTGATTGGAAGCTGGGATTGGACCAGTCAAAGCCGTTCAGAGCAATGAACTCTGCTTCATCATCAATCTGGCCGGCCGGATCAACTTCCGGAGCAAAAGTGTGTTGACGAACCGGCGGGATAAGATCTTTCACCTTATAAGAGTGAGTCGCCATCCCACTACTAGGGAAAAGGCTAGCAGCAGCACAAGTTTTAGGTGTATCAGTAGCGCGGGGACCCCTTAGCTACTGCGCGGGTTACGCCGAGCGCGCTACTGCTAAGCACTTGTCAGTAGCGGGTTTTCCACACCCGCACTACTGCTAATTAGCAGCAACGCTCCTTTTTGAGCCACGTTGCTGCTAAGATTTTGTGTATAGGGTTTTCCCTAGTAGTGTCCTCTTATTCTCCATATCAAAACTGACTGATATTTATCGATGTTGGTCTCATCTCCAAGAATGGTAGCTTGAGGTCGAACTCCCCTCACACAGGCAATGAAGTCATCTTGCTCAAATAGAGTTCCGTCTTCCTTCATGGTAGGGTACCCCTTAGCTACATCTGCCGGGTCTAGATCTGGCACCCAGGCTTTGGAGCGGCTCAGGGCAGTCAGGGCTTTGGCTCTGGCACATGATCATTTGACCTCTTGAAACCTGGTGGGTAAGATTGATAACTTCTTCAAGACATCGCTCAACCGATTGGGTCCTTGGTTGGCAGAGGAGATGGTGGCAAGTGCTCGTTGAGCGCCAGTATACAATTGGTCCACCAAGGTATAAACCGCCTTCAATTTGGTCACACTGTCTTGGCTCAGATTTTTGCTTCGTGGACCTGCGAGTGTTTTTTAAACAAAGGCTCAGTAGGCGGCTTATATTCCGGGTCAAAAGAAGGTATAAGTGATTAATACAGATGACTTACCAAAGATGGCGGAGACCATTTGAGACACCCGGTTCTTTAAGCTGGTGAGCTCTGTGGTAACCTCCTCAAGAGCCGCTTCAGCTGTTTCGGCACGTTTTATCATGGTGTCTACTACACGACCTTAGTCTTGTAGACGTTGTTGGGCCTCCAAGTGCAGAGGTTTGTAGGACAGTAGCAAATTTCCCTCAAGTGGATGACCTAAGGTTTATCAATCCGTAGGAGGTGTAGGATGAATATGGTCTCTCTCAAGCAACTCTGCAACCAAATAACAAAGAGTCTCTTGTGTCCCCAACACACCCAATACAATGGTAAATTGTATAGGTGCACTAGTTCGGCGAAGAGATGGTGATACGAGTGGTATATGGGTGGTAGATAAAGGTTTTTGTAATATGAAAATATAAAAACAGCAAGGTAACTAATGATAAAAGTGAGCGTAAACGGTATTGCAATGCGTTGAAACAAGGCCTAGGGTTCATACTTTCACTAGTTCAAGTTCTCTCAACAATAATAACATAATTGGATCATATAACTAGTCCTCAACGCGCAACAAAGAGTCACTCCAAAGTCAGTAATAGCGGAGAACAAACGAAGAGATTATGGTAGGGTACGAAACCACCTCAAAGTTATTCTTTCCTATCAATCCGTTGGGCTATTCCTATGTGTCACAAACAGCCGTAGAGTTCGTACTAGAATAACACCTTAAGACACAAATCAACCAAAACCCTAATGTCACCTAGATACTCCAATGTCACCTCAAGTATCCGTGGGTATGATTATACGATATGCATCACACAATCTCACATTCATCTATTCAACCAACACATAGAACCTCAAAGAGTGTCCCAAAGTTTCTACAGGAGAACCATGACGAAAATGTGTGCCAACCCCTATGCATAGGTCCATGGGCGGAACCCGCAAGTTGATCACCAAAACATACATCAAGTGAATCACGTGATATCCCATTGTCACCATAGATACGCACGGCAAGACATACATCATGTAACACCCCAGATGTAATTTACCTTATATGTATCCCAACTCTTGCCGTTTCCGGCACTAAGTTATTTTATTTTCCTCGAGTTCGGGTTTTTGTCTCCGTGTGTTGTTGCCTTTGTCATGCATCTCATATCATGTCATCATGTGCATTGCATTTGCATACGTGTTCGTCTCATGCATCCGAGCATTTTCCCTGTTGTCCGTTTTGCATTCCGACACTCCTATCTCCTCCGGTGGTCCTTTCTACCTCTTTTTGTGTGTGGGGGTTAAACATTTCCGGATTGGACCGAGACTTGCCAAGCGGCTTTGGTTTACTACCGGTAGACCGCCTGTCAAGTTTCGTACCATTTGGACTTTGTTTGATACTCCAACGGTTAACCGAGGGACCAAGAAGGCCTCATTTGTGTTGCAGCCCAACACCCTTCCCATTTGGCCCAAAACCCACCAAAAACCTTTCCATCATCTAGAGCGTTCGATCACGATTGTGTGGCCGAAAACCGCACTCCATTTGGAGCTTCCTAGCCTCTTCTACCCCTATATATAGTTCATCTCCTGAAATTCGCGGATCATCCTACCCTAACCCTAGTCCCGCTCCTCTCCGCGCGGCTGGACATGTCCATCACCGCCCGGACGCACCGCCACCACAAGTAGGAGCCCGCCACCTGTCCCTCCGCCGCCGTCTCTCTCCTCCGGCCCGTCGGGCCCGAGGCCGGCCCTCCTCTCCGCACCACCGGGCCGCGCCCTCCCGCGCCCGACGCCGCTCCAGCCCCGCCGCCGACTTTGCTCACCGGCCGCCGCCCCGCCACCGGCGTCCGCCGCCCCGGTCGCCGGCGTGCGCCGCCCCAGCCACCGGCGCCCACCGCTCCGGCCGCCGCGTCCGCGGCCACCTCGCCGTCGACGTCCGCCGCCCTCCGCCGCCTTCCTCCCACGCCAGCGAGCGCCGCCAAGTCCGGCCACCGCGCTGCTCCTCCCCTCCGGCGAGCTGCAGTTGCAACGGCGGTGAACCTCGGGATCTGTTCCGGCCGAATCCAGATCTGGATCTGAAACTTCTCGGTTGACCTTTTTACCTGCAAACCCTAATCTTTTTGCAAACTTTGGCATGCTATAACTCTCTCATCGTAAATCCGATTTGTGCGTGTAGCATATCAAAATGTTTGTCTCCGAGAGTACATCATTTCATCTCATTGCATCATTTTCATTTGAGCTCATCTCGATGCCCGAAATGCTGTTGGAAGAGGGCTATGTGATAAAATTGTCAGATCTGTTTCATCAAATAGATATTTGTCATTTTTGCCATGTTTAATGTGTGCATGATATGCTCCTGAGCTCTACATGAGTTTTGTTATATGCCATGCCATCTTTACAGAGGTGCTTACCATGTATTTTTGTGATATGTGTGGTGACTAGCACAAGCTTGCAAAGTAGTGCAATCGGTAATGCTGATTTAAGGGACTTAGAATTTCTCTAAGTCCTTGTCCTGATTTCGTCATTATGCCATATGTTCATGTTGTTTCCTAGTGATCCGTGCCTCTTTTGAGGATGATCAGTAAGGATGATTTGTTAACATTGTGGCGCCCTATCCATCCATGTCTTTGTTTGCATTTATGGAGCACCCTAACTTGAGTCAATCGAGCTCTACGTTTGCTATTTCGTGAATCCTGGCAGATTGTTGTCTTGTTAGCGATTTTGCCAAGGATGTTGCTATTGATCCGTGCATGCTATGTTGTTGTTCTCGCCATGTCTAGCTTCTATGACATGTATTCTTGATGGGTATATGCTTAGTTTGTCATGCCATGCTCTGTAGTGAGTGCATCGAGCTCGTAAACATGCCTACTCGTTAACTGTTTTGCATGCTCCAGTTTTTCACCAAGGCTGAGATCTGTTTATGTTTTTGCTATGTTCACATGCTTGCAATTTTATTTTCCGATTCCTTTTGGCTCAAGGTCACTAAGGGACTTTTGTTAAGTGCTTTGAGTAGCTTCATGTCATGCCTTGGTTTACCATGTTAAGTTCCTGTAGCATATAGTTTTCATGCTCTAAAGTGTGCTACCTGATGTTAAATTCCAGACTTGTGTTAATTTCACTGTCTGAAACCTGTTATCGTTTGCATTTTTGCCATGCTTGTTTGAACCTGTTAGTGGATGAATTGGCCGTAGCTCAGTGTTCATATTTTGTCAAGCGTCATGAGTGGATCCCTGCCATGTATTTTGTTGTCACGTTTGAGTGCTGTAGCATATTTATCTTGATGCATTTAGATGGCTACTTGCTGTTTATCGCAGACCGGTGCCATATTTGTTTTGCTTGCCATTTCCAAACCGTGCATCCGATTCCGGTGATCTTTATATTGATTTCAACCGAAATCACCTCACCTTTCCAGTGGCACTCTTGGATTTCCAAGTTGAGGCCAGGTTCAATCATTCCTTGTCAAATCTTGCATATGCATCACATATCGCATCCCGCATAGCATACCATGTTTGCATCATGTTGTTCGAGCATTGCACGTGGTTGATTGTGTTCCTTTTGCTTGTTTCTCTTGTTTGGGTAGAGCCGGGAGACGAGTTTGCTAACGAGGAGCCCATTGAGTTTGCTTACGAGGATCAAGTCAACTCTGACAACTTTGCAGGCAAGATGATCATACCCTCGAAATCACTTCTATCTTTGCTTGCTAGATGCTCGCTCTTTTGCTATGCCTATGCTACGATACCTACCACTTGCTTATCATGCCTCCCAAATTGCCATGTCAAACCTCTAACCCACCATGTCCTAGCAAACCGTTGATTGGCTATGTTACCGCTTTGCTCAGCCCCTCTTATAGCGTTGCTAGTTGCAGGTGAAGATTGGAGATCGTTCCTTGTTGGAACATTGTTTATTGTTGGGATATCACTATATTATCTTGTTATCTTAATGCACCTATATACTTGGTAAAGGGTGGAAGGCTCGGCCTTATGCCTAGTGTTTTGTTCCACTCTTGCCGCCCTAGTTTCCGTCAGATCGGTGTTATATTCCCGGATTTTGCGTTCCTTACGCGGTTGGGTGATAATGGGAACCCCTTGATAGTTCGCCTTAAATAAAACTCCACCAACAATTCCCAACCTTGGTTTTACCATTTGCCACCTAGCCTCTTTTTCCCTTGGGTTTTCGGAGCCCGAGGGTCATCTTATTTAAACCCCCCCGAGCCAGTGCTCCTCTGAGTGTTAGTCCAAACTAGAGCCCTGTGCAGCGCCCCCTCGGGGAAACTCGAGGTTTGGTTTTAGTTGTATGGAGCGCTCATCTGAGTGTGCCCTGAGAACGAGATATGTACAGCTCCTATCGGGATTTGTCGGCACATTCGGGCGGTGTTGCTGGACTTGTTTTACCATTGTCGAGGATGTCTTGTAAAATCGGGATGCCGAGTCTGATCGGAATGTCTCCGGAGAAGGAATATCCTTCGTTGACCGGAGAGCTTGTGATGGGCTAAGTTGGGACTCCCTTGCAGGGATTTGAACTTTCGAAAGCCGTGCCCGCGGTTATGGGCAGATGGGAATTTGTTAATGTCTGGTTGTAGATAACATGAGACTTAATTAAAATGAATCAACCGCATGCGTAACAGTGATGGTCTCTTCTGGGCGGAGTCCGGGACGTGAACACGGTGTTGGAGTAATGCTTGACATAGGTTGTTCTAGGATCACTTCTTGATCATAGTTGTTCGACCGTGCTTTTGCCTTCTCTTCTCGATCTCTTTGGCGAACAGGTTAGCCACCATATATGCTAGTCGCTTGCTGCAACTCCACATATTACCTTGCCTTACTTATAAGCTTAAATAGTCTTGATCGCGAGGGTGCGAGATTGCTGAGTCCCCGTGACTCACAGTTTACTTCCAAACCAGATGCAGGGACCGATGATACCGTTCCAGATGATGCGCTTGAGCTCAAGTGGGAGTTCGACGAAGACTCTCGCCGTTACTATGTGTCTTTCCTAGATGATCAGTAGTGGTGCCCAGTTGGGGCGATCGGGGACCGTGTCGCTTGTTGGGGTGATCTTTTATTTTGGTACCGTAGTCGGACCATGAGTGTATTGGATGATTGTAATGTTATTCATGTATTTGTGTGACGTGGTGAGTGTAAGCCAACTATGTATCCTTTCCCCTTTTTATATATATTTACATGGGTTGTTGTGAATATTACCTTACTTGCGACATTGCTTTCAATGCGGTTATGCCTCTAAGTCGTGCTTCGACACGTAGGAGATATAGCCGCATCGAGGGTGTTACAAGTTGGTAATCAGAGCCTTCCCCGACCTTAGGAGCCCCCCTGCTTGATCGAATAGCTGGAGTTGTTGAGTCTAGAAAAATGTTTTGAGTCATTTAGGATTATATATATCGGAGAGTTAGGACTTCTTTTTACTCCCCAGTCCCTTCATCACTCTGGTAAGGCATCCTGACATAGAGTTTTGACTCTTCTCTTCTCAAATTTCACTAAAAAAAATTTAGGATCACGCGGGTATCTTGGAATCGTTCCGATCGATTTGTGACGAGAACATTGTTCTTGGTGCCTCCTGTCATTTAGGGGTTGTGACAGTGTCCCGGGGAGTTGAGCTCCGAGGTGTTGTCGTCACAATTTTATCGTTGCAGTTCTGGAATACCTGAGTTTAGTTTCGCCGACATCGAAATTCTCTTTTATGTAGTTGTTGGTGAGATAACCTCGACGCCACCCAGTACTGGGGTGGGAGTTCGGGAGTATTGCCATAACTTGTATAACGGATGCTTTTCGAAGGTTGAGGTAGACGATTTCTGAAGTTTTTCTCGGTTATGTGTTGAAGGATGGATACAACCGGATGTAGGATTTGCTAGATTTGGGTGAGATATTATGCTTCCCCTGTATCCCCAACACCTGATTGCATAACCAGAAAGGTTCGGGAGTTTCATAGGTGGGAATTCTTGTAGCTGTAGTTCTTCTTCCACGGATATTTGGTTTGAGATTGGGTGATCCTTACTGAGTATTCGTTCTTGCTCCATACCTTGTTGGTTTTATTCTTCCACATCAATTCTAAGTGGATTCCCAATTTATGGATATGTGACCATTTCAATTGGAATGCATTCGTTCATTTTGTTCGGATGTGAAGACTATATGTTGCAATTTCAGCCCATTTGATTCAGCTTCAATATTTGTCTGTCAATGTGCTAATGGATGTCAACCTCTTCAGGATGGCTCCTCCAACGCGCACGACTCTGAATCCTGATCCGCCACCACCACCTCCACCTCTGGAGGCATGGCAAGCTGTGATGGCCGCTACCAATGCAAACACGCAGCTGATCATGCAAATTCTTCAAGAGCGCAACTGACACTGATGATTGGCTCGTGGACATATGCAAGCATTTCGAGTGCAGTAAGGTTAGGCCTGAGGACTTTTTCAAGTTCGCTTCCTTCCAACTCAAAGACCAAGCTGCAGAATGGTTTTAGCAGTACAAAGATTCCAGAGGAGGCCGTGTGATTACCTAGGATGAATTCTGTCAAGACTTCAAAGCTCATCATATTCCTCAGAGCGTGGTTGAAAGCAAGCGTGAGGAATTCCACAACCTGAAGCAAGGCTCTATGTCTGTCTACGAGTACAACAAGATGTTTCAGAAGCTCGCCCGTTTTGCTAAGCAGGACGTCCCTGACAAGAAGAGCATGATATATCAGTTCAGGGGTGGTCTCAGAGAAGAAATCTAGCTAGCTCTCGTTCTCTTTGAGCACAAGAGGTACGATGAGTTTTACAACATGGCAATTGAAGCAAGAGACTGCTCAATTGAAGTGCGATGCTTCCAAGAAGCGAGTTAGAGATGCTACTCCTTCTTCCTCAACTTAAGTGGCTAAGCAGCAGAAGTATTGGCTTCCTCCTCCTCCGTTCCGTCAGCCTTATCAGCAGAAGAGCAAAGGTGGCAGTGGATCTTCCCACCCACCCAACCCTGGCTTTCAAAACAAGACTTCGTCTCAAGCTCCAAGATCGAGTGCTCCGTAGCACCGTCCGCTTTCAGAGGTCACGTGCAACAAGTGCCAACAGAAGGGTTACTATGCCAACAAATGCTTCAATCAGAGGCGTCTCCCTCCTCCTCCTCCTGTGAGATCGGCAAGTACAGCTATGGTCAAGCATAACCCCAAGCACGCCAAGGTCAACATGGTGAATGCAGCTCAGGCAGAGGACTCATCAGATGTCATCATGGGTAACCTTTCTGTTAACGATGTTCCTGCAAAAGTTCTTTTTGACACTGGTGCATCGCATTGCTTCATTTCTAAACCTTTTGCTTCAAAGTATGCGTGCGATTATCAGTATTTGCAAAGATCTTTGCAAATCGTGTCACCGGGCAAGCAAATGACAGCTAATATCTGCGTCCCGGATGTTACTATCACGTTCGGTGACTACAAATTTCTAGCTTCTCCTATTGTTCTGGGCGACTCGGATATTGATCTTATTCTTGGAATGGATTGGCTTTCTAAGCACAAGGCTCATCTTGATTGTGCTGCCAGGCAGATTCAATTGACTCATTCGTCTGAGGATGTAATTGTCTTTGCCGCTCGTGATGATACCATCCATCTGTTTTCTCTCAATGAGAAGGGTGAACTGGATGCCATCTCTCAAATTCCAGTCATTTGCGAATATCAAGACATCTTTCCAGAAGAGCTTCCAGGAATGCCTTCGCACCGGCCAGTTGAATTCGTCATCGATCTTGAGCCTGGCACGGAACCTGTTTGCAAACGTCCTTACAAGCTTGGACCTGAAGAGTTGAAGGAGCTGAAGAAAAAACTTGATATTCAAGAGCGAATGGGTCTCATCCGACCTAGTTCTTCTCTGTGGGGTTGTGGAGTTCTTTTTGTGAAGAAGAAGGATGGAACAGACCGACTTTGTGTTAACTACCGTCCATTGAACAAGAAGACTATAAAGAACAAGTACCCACTTCCCAACATCAACGAGCTATTTGAACAACTCAAAGGTGCTCAAGTATTCTCCAAGCTTGATCTCCGCATGGGCTATCACCAGATCCGAATCCGTGAGCAAGATATTCTCAAGACGGCATTCAAAACAAGCTATGTCTCATATGAATACACTATCATGTCTTTTGGTCTCGTCAACGCTCCTCCGACTTTCTCTCGCATGATGAACTTTATCTTCAACTCCTACACAAATGACTTCGTCTTGGTCTACCTCGATGACATTCTGGTCTTTTCGAAGAACAAGGAAGATCATGCCAAGCACTTGCGTTTGGTGCTCGATAAGCTCAGAGAACATCAGTTCTACGCCAAGTTCTCAAAGTGCGAGTTTTGGCTCGATGAGGTTCTCTATCTTGGGCATATCATCTCTGCCAAGGGCATAGCGGTGAATCCTGAGAAGGTGTCTGCAATTGTGAATTGGGAACCACCTCACAACGTGAAACAACTCCGCGGCTTCCTTGGTCTCGCAAGCTATTGTCGAAGGTTCGTTGAGAACTTCTCAAAGATCGCGAAGCCGCTTTCCAACCTTCTCCAGAAGCACGTCAAGTACGTTTGGTCTCCTGAATGTGACATCGCTTTCAACACCCTGAAAGATAAATTAGTCACTGCTCCAGTTCTGACTCCTCCTGATGAATCCAAACCATTCAAGGTCTTCTGCGATGCCTCTCTTCAAGGTCTTGGTGCAGTGTTGATGCAAGAGAAGAAAGTTGTGGCTTATACCTCTCGCCAATTGAAGCCCAACGAGAAGAACTACCCCACTCATGACCTCGAGTTGGCGGTAGTTGTGCATGCTCTTTTGACTTGGAGACATCTCTTATTGGGAAGAAAAGTGGACATTTTCACTGACCACAAGAGTCTCAAGTACATCTTCACTCAGCCTAATCTCAACCTCAGGCAGACTCGTTGGGTCGAAATGATTCAAGAGTATAATCCGAGCATCGAATATACTCCAGGCAAGGCCAATGTGATTGCTGACGCTTTGAGTAGGAAGGCTTACTACAACAGTCTGACTCTCAAGCCCTACCAACCCGAGCTTTGTGAAGCTTTCCGCAAACTCAATTTGCAAGTTGTTCCTCAAGGTTTCCTCGCCAACCTTCAAGTCTCTCCTACTTTGGAAGATCAGATTCGCGAGGCTCAACTTCTTGATGCTATGGTGAAGAAGGTGAAGATTGGGATTGCCAAGAGTCAACCCAAGTACAAGTGCTATCGCCTTGATGACAAGGATACTCTCTTCTTCGAGGATCGCATTGTTGTGCCTAAAGGTGACCTTCGTAAAGTCATTATGAACGAGGCTCACAATTCTCTCCTCTCCATCCACCCTGGGAGTACGAAGATGTACCAGGACCTCAAGTAGGCTTATTGGTGGACTCGAATGAAGCGCGAGATTGCTCAGTTCATGAATGAATGTGATGTCTGCAGAAGAGTGAAGGCAGAACACCAACGACCAGCTGGTCTCCTCCAACCTCTTGCTATTCGTGAATGGAAGTTTGACCACATTGAGATGGACTTCGTGACGGGTTTTACAAAGTCCAAGCGTGGCAATCATGCTATATTCGTTGTCATTGACAAACTCACTAAAGTGGCTCACTTTCTGCCTATCAAAGAGTCTATCACCGCAGCTCAATTGGTGGAGCTGTATATGTAACGCCCTCGATGCGGCTATATCTCCCACGTGTCGAAGCACGACTTAGAGGCATAACCGCATTGAAAGCAATGTCGCAAGTGAGGTAATCTTCACACAACCCATGTAATACCTAAGGGAAAGAGATACATAGTTGGCTTACAATCGCCACTTCACACAATACATGAATAAAGCATTACATCATCCAGATACAATCAAGGTCCGACTACGGAACCAAAATAAAAGAAGACTACCCCAAATGCTACACAGATCCCCGATCGTCCCAACTGGGCTCCACTACTGATCGACTAGAACAAAACAACACAAAGGACAAGATCTTCATTGAGCTCCTCCTGAGCTTGGTTGCGTCATCCGCACGGTCTCATCGGCACCTGCAAACTGGTTTTGGAAGTATCTGTGAGCCACAGGGACTCAGCAATCTCGCACCCTCGTGATCAAGACTATTTAAGCTTATGGGTAAGGTAAAGGTATGAGGTGGAGCTGCAGCAAGCGACTAGCATATATGGTGGCTAACATACGCAAACGAGAGCGAGAAGAGAAGGCAAAGCACGGTCGATAAAATATGATCAAGAAGTGATCCTAAAACAACCTACGTCAAGCATAACTCCAACACCGTGTTCACTTCCCGGACTCCGCCGAGAAGAGACCATCACGGTTACACACGTGGTTGATGTATTTTAATTAGGGTCAAGTTCAGGTTTTCTACAACCGGACATTAACAAATTCCCATCTGCCCATAACCGCGGGCACGGCTTTCGAAAGTTCAAATCCCTGCAGGGGTGTCCCAACTTAGCCCATGACAAGCTCTCACGGTCAACGAAGGAATAGACCTCCTCCCGAGACATTCCGATCAGACTCGGTATCCCGGTTCTACAAGACATCCTCGACAATGGTAAAACAAGTCCAGCAAGACCACCCGCTGTGCCGACAAATCCCGATAGGAGCTGCACATATCTCGTTCTCAGGGCACACCGGATAAGCTAAGCGTATGGGAGCCAACGTAACCCAAGTTGCCAAGGGAGGGCCCCGCACGATGCTCTGGGTTGGACCAACACTTAGACAAGCACTGGCCCGGGGGTTTAAAATAAGATGACCCTTGGGCTGGCCTAACCCAAGGGAAAAAGAGGCTAGGTGGAAAATGGTAAAACCAATGTTGGTCCTTGCTGGAGGAGTTTTATTCAAAGCGAACTGTCAAGGGGTTCCCATTATAACCCAACCGCGTAAGGAACGCAAAAATCCGGGAACATAACACCGATATGACGGAAACTAGGGCGGCAAGAGTGGAACAAAACACCAGGCATAAGGCCGAGCCTTCCACCCTTTACCAAGTATATAGATGCATTAATTAAATAAAATATATCATGATATCCCAACAAAATATCCATGTTCCAACAAGGAACAAACTTCAATCTTCACCTGCAACTAACAACGCTATAAGAGGGGCTGTGCAAAGCGGTAACATAGCCAAACAATGGTTTGCTAGGACAAGGTGGGTTAGAGGCTTGGTTCAACAATATGGGAGGCATGATAAGCAAGTGGTAGGTATTGCGGCATAGGCATAGCAAAAGAGCGAGCAACTAGCAAGCAAAGATAGAAGTGATTTCGAGGGTATGATCATCTTGCCTGAAATCCCACAAGGAAGAAGAATGAGTCCATGAAGAAGACAAACGGACGTAGACGAGTGGGTCCTCACAAACACGACGTTGCCAGAACCAACCCGAAGAAGCAAACACTGGAAAGAAGCACACAACATAGTAAACAACCAACACATGAACATGTTATGATATGCGGAATGCGGTATGCAATGCATATGCATGATTTTACAAGGAATGGTTGAACCTGGCCTCAACTTGGAAATCCAAGTGTGCCACTGGAAAGATGAGATGAAATCGCTTGAAAACGATATAAAGATCACCGGAATCGGAGTTACGGTTTGGGAATGGCAAGCAATACAAATATGGCACCGGTCTGCGACATACAACAAGTAGCCATCTAAATGCAACAAGATGAACATGCTACAGCACCCAAACATGGCAACAAAATACATGGCAGGGATCCATTCATGATGATTAACAAAAGAGGAACACTGAGCTACGGCCAATTCATCCATTAACAGGTTCAAACAAGCATGGCAAAAGTGCAATTGGTAAACAGATCTCAGACTTTGTGAAATTAACACAAGCCTGGAATTTCAGATCAGGTAGCACACTTTGGAGCATGAAAACTATATGCTACAGGAACTTAACATGGCAAAGTAAAGCATGGAATGGAGCTACTCAAATAGCTTAACAAAAGTCCCTTAGTGACCTTGAGCCAAAAGGGATCGGAAAATACAATTGCAAGCATGTGAACATGGCGAAAACATAATCAGATCACAGACTTTGGGAAAAACTGGAACATGCAAATCAGATATCAAGTAGGCATGTTTACGAGCTCGATGCACCCACTACAGAGCAAGGCATGACAATCTAAGCATGCACCCATAAATAATACACATTATACAAGCTAGACATGGCAAGAACAATAACATAGCATGCACGGATCAACTACAACATCCTCGGCCAAATCGCTAACAAGTAGACAATCTGCCCAGATTCACGAAATAGCAAAAGTAGAGCTCGATTGACTCAAGCTAGGGTGCTCCATAATTTCCAACAAAGACATGGATGGGTAGAGAAGTACAAGATTAACAAAACATCCTTACTGATCATCCTCAAAAGAGGCACGGGTCATTAAGAAACAACATGAACATATGGCATAATGAAATAAACAGATCAAGGACTTAGTGGATTTGCTAAGTCCCTGAAATCAGCATTAACGAATGCTCCACTTTGCAAGCTTGTGCTAGTCACCACACACATCACAAAAATACATGGATAGCACCCCTGAAAATATGGCATGGCATATAACAAAACACATGTAGAGCTCATGGGCATATCATGCACACAATAATCATGGCAAAATGACAAATAGCTATTTGGTGCAGCAGATCTGACAAATAACTCAAATAACATTGTTCCAACAGCATTTTGGGCATCAAGATGAACTCAAATTAAAATGATGCAATGAGATGAAATGATGTACTCTCTGAGATGAACATTTTGATATGCTACATGCCCAAAAAGGAGCTACGGATGCAAAGTTACGATGCGATGAACATGGGCATATGAAACATGGAAAACTCAGGGACTTAGTGAAAATATAGACCTCCAGATCTAGGGTTCATCCGGCGCGCGAACCGAGGCGGTGGCGGATCTCGCCGGAGATGGAAGGAAGAGGAGTGGACCTCGCCGGAGATGGTGGATCCGGGCCGGATCTCGCCGGATACGGCCGGATCCCGGCGCGGGCGGCGTAGGGAGGTCGGCGGCGGCCGTGGCGCGGGGTCCGGCGACCCAAGGCGAGGGCGACGGCTCACCGGTGGCGAGGGCGCGAAGGCGGCACGGGCAGGTTGCCGGCGAGGCAAACGGCAGCGAAGGCGAGCGTGACGGCGGAGAGAGGCGCGCGGGGGCTCGGGCGCTCGGGCCCGGTCAGCGCGGAGGAGGGCCGGGCGCGGGCCTCGGCGGCGCGCGCGAGAGGAGAGAGAGGCGGCGCCACATGGCGCGCCGTGAGTGGATGTGGGCGGAGCAGCGGCTGAGGTGGCGGCTCGTGATAGGTCCGGGTGAGGTGGCGGCGGCGGCGGACATTGTCCGGCGGCGCGGGACGAAATGTCCGGCGGCGCGCGGGGGAGTTTTAGGGTTTCGTGTGCGCGAATTTCGGAGGGGATCACATATATATAGGTACAGGGAGCTAGGAGAGTCCAAATGAGGTGTGGTTTTCGGCCACGCGATCGTGATCGAATGACCAAGATGATGGAGGAGGTTTTGGTGGGTTTTGGGCCACTTTGGAAGGGTGTTGGGCAGCAACACACACGAGGCCTTTTCGGTCCCTCGGTTAACCGTTGGAGCATCAAACAAAGTCCAAATGGTACAAAACTTGACAAGCGGTCTACCGGTAGTAAACCAAGGCCGCTTGGAAAGTCTCGTCCAATCCGGAAATATTTAATCCCCACACATGAAAGAAAGGTAGAAATGACCACCGGAGGAGAACGGAGCGCCGAAATGCAAAACGGACAACGGGGAAAATGCTCGAATGCATGAGGCGGACATGTATGCAAATGAAATGCACATGATGACATGATATGCAATGCATGACACGCAAGCAATGACAAGGCAACAACAGTGAATAACTGGATGACACCTGGCACATCGGTCTCGGGGCGTTACAACACTCCACCACTACGAGAGGATCTCGTCCCGAGATCTAGAATGGCACCGGAGGAACAACGGAAGAGAAAAGAGGAGAGGTAAAACTAAGTTGCTTCATTAACAAACGAGTGAAACCACAAACCTTGAAGAGGTTGAACAAATTAAAAGACAGCATATAGCGAAGA
This sequence comes from Triticum aestivum, assembly GCF_018294505.1. Taxonomy (NCBI): domain Eukaryota; kingdom Viridiplantae; phylum Streptophyta; class Magnoliopsida; order Poales; family Poaceae; genus Triticum; species Triticum aestivum. The sequence continues at coordinate 393,782,431 of NC_057800.1, read as the reverse complement.
TGAACAAAGTTGAAAACACTCCATTAGAAAAGAGAGACAAGGAAGAACAACTTATAACAGCACTCCGGTTGGAAAGATAAGCAAGACTTGATAAAAAGAAAGAACTTGAGAAGCGGGCACACACTCCGGATAAATGGATAAGCACAGGAAAGAACATGATCTTAGATGAAACGAGATGATTGTTGAAGAAAGCAACATCACAATGCCTCCGGAACAGAAAAGAGAATGGAATGGAATGAACGACGAGAAACAAGATCTTGAGGGAGCACGCTTACAACAAATGGTAGAATGTAGTTGTTGGAAAACCAACAACGAAAAGAATAAGCTTGATAAGATCTTATGGAGTACATATCAAATTATGAGGTGACATCCTGCCACTCACGGGGAAAAGAATTGGATTGATATGAACAAATTGACGAGAAAGTATATCGCACCGGAAAAGGGATAAATGAAGAACTTGGATCATTTATAAGCACCATAATAGCAACAATCCTTAGGGACGGTTTTAGGTGGAATATAGCCCAAGATAATTTCAATGAAGAGATTGATGGACTTAAAATATCTCATTCTTGACAACATGTGAATCATGGAACATGAACTCAAATTATCGAGAATGATGTAATACCACCTTCAATGATATGGAAGAAAGAATTACACTCCGGATCGCAAGAAGAAGAAAGCTTGAGCTCCTCTAAAAGAATCTCAATGAACACTTCCAGAAAGTATTAAATCCTTTATGGACCATCCTGTAGAACCTCCATGAAGAACTCCGGTAAACAAAAGAATGGTCAAACGATAGGAAAGAGAAGTTGAAAACACAAGTTGAATCCTTGTAACGATTTAGATGGATCTTCGTGATAAATAGAGCTTGGAACTCCGGGAAAGAAAGATGAGCACTTGAAACCAAGAATTTAATCATCGTGAACAAACTCCGGGAGAAAAGATTAACATATGGAAGAAACAAGAATAAGAATTACATTATGCTTATCCTTCACCAATTTAATTGGTGACAAACAATGGATTTGGCACACTACTTATTCCCGTAGCAAGGATTAAGAGGGATATAGCATAAACTTGGGAAGGTCTTCAATGAACCACCGATAGGATTGAAACAACGAATGAATTGGTATGATAAACGAAGGAAGAGGAACTCTTGAACGAACCACCGTAAGAATTGAAAATGAATGAAGAGAAGATAAAGAAACACCGGGAAAAATTAGCAAATGAATGAAGATGCTTGAGAGAAATTATATATGAGAGAACGAAGAGATCATGCACTGATTAGAGGATATTTGATCGATGCACCGGTAAAATTTAGAGAAAGAGAGCTGAAAGCTGAGAATGAAAAAAAACCTGAAATGATGGACTCCGGATAATCAAACTGAGAAGACTCTTGAATTACTCCAGATGGGTGAAAAGAAATTCTCACAACCAAAACAATTATGAGAGGATGGCAACAATCTCGAATGACGAATCTTGAAGAGAATGGAGCAAGGTTGAAAGAAGAATCTTCTTCGGTCTTCCAAACTGAGAATGCCGACGAGAAATACCACCAAATTGTAGAGATACGCCGGGATGAAAATTAGAAAGGTTGAACCAACGATGAAAATGATTTAACCGATCTTGGAGAAAGGCATTTGACTGATGATAATTCATTCTTACGTCAAACTTTAGAAGATTTGAGAATAACTCCGGGAGAATAAGAAGAGTCGGGTAAGATCCTGGGAAAAGACCTGTGGGTTAGGGCCCACTCAAGAGAAACACCGTAGAATGATTACTTGAAAAGGAGAATTCGCCGGTTGAATTAAATGGTTTGAATGAGATAACACACTCGAAAATGGGTTGAACGGATCTTGAATGAGAATACGAGCCTTCTGACATATCTTTAGCACTAAGGAACAATTGAATAGCGAGAAGTGGATGATTAAGAGGTGCACCGGCATGAGAAAGCATTGAAATGAGGAAGGGTATGATCAACAAAGCTTGACTTGAAACCACCGAAGAAGAGAATGAGTGACGAATTTGAAGCTTCGTTAGAATCTTCTAAGAATCACCGGATAAGAATATTGACGGAAAAGAATGGAAAGACTTCTCATCAATAAGATGGATACTTGATTAAGAAATCTGAATCCTTGAAGGAAAAGGGTGGGTGGGCGGGAAAAACAAAGGCAACTTGGAGACGGATGAAACAAACACCGTTCAGAAGAAACTGATACTTGATCTTGCGGATGTTGAAATGATCGAACCCACTTGAAGAGAAGCACACCGGTTAAAAAGGATTGACAAAAACAATCTTGATGAACATGAAGGATTTGTATTCACATAGGAGTATGAGAACACCGCTTAGGAAAAATATGGAATCAACATTTGACTTCGAAGCAACTCGAATACCACATCTCAAAACAAAACAAGGATTGGCTTGCAGAATAAGCCAGAACAAACATATGATAGAGATTTCGTCCGAAGTTTTCGTGGTGGGGCCTACACGGGCTCGATCGTACAGCACCATCATGTACAAGGCAGTGCACATGACATACGAAGCATCCCCGAGTCGGCATAGCCAAGGACTCTTTAAGACACAACGAGACAACTGTAAAACCAACCGTGAATAGGCAGACCACTAGACGTCGAACCCCAATTTCAAATCATACATCTGTCGGAAAGATATCCTAAGAACTACTTGAATTCCCACTTATAAACTCCCGAAACTTTCCGGTTATGCAATCAGGTGTTGGGGATACAGGGGAAGCATAATATCTCACTCAAAACTAGCAAATCCTACATCCAGCTGTATCCATCCTTCAACACATAACCAAGAAACCTTCGGAAATTGTCTACCTCAACCTTCGAAAAGCATCCGTTATACAAGTTATGGCAATACGCCCGAACTCCCGCCCCGGTACTGGGTGGCGTCGAGGTTATCTCACCAACAACTGCATAAAAGAGATTTTCGATGTTGGCGTACTAAACTCAGGTATTCCAGAACTGCAACGATAAAATTGTGACGACAACACCTCGGAGCTCAACTCCCCAGGACACTGCCACAACCCCTAAATGTCAGGAGGCACCACGAACAATGTTCTCATCACAAAACTATTGGAACGATTCCAAGATACCCGCGTGATCCTAAAAAGAATTCGTGAAATTTGAGAACAGAAGATTCAAAACTCTACGTCAGGATGCCTCACCAGAGCGATGAAGGGAGTTGGGAGTAAAAAGAATTCCTAAACTCTCTGATATATAATTCCTAAATGACTCAAAACTTTTTTCTAGACTCAACAACGACTGCTAAAAAACGATCAAGCAATGGGGGCTCCTAAGGTCGGGGAAGGCTCTGATACCAACTTGTAACACCCTCGATGCGGCTATATCTCCCACGTGTCGAAGCACGACTTAGAGGCATAACCGCATTGAAAGCAATGTCGCAAGTGAGGTAATCTTCACACAACCCATGTAATACATAAGGGAAAGAGATACATAGTTGGCTTACAATTGCCACTTCACACAATACATGAATAAAGCATTACATCATCCAGATACAATCAAGGTCCGACTACGGAACCAAAATAAAAGAAGACTACCCCAAATGCTATACACATCCCTGATCGTCCCAACTAGGCTCCACTACTGATCGACTAGAACGAAACAACACAAAGGACAAGATCTTCATCGAGCTCCTCCTGAGCTTGGTTGCGTCATCCGCACGGTCTTATCGGCACCTGCAAACTGGTTTTGGAAGTATCTGTGAGCCACAGGGACTCAGCAATCTCACACCCTCGCGATCAAGACTATTTAAGCTTATGGGTAAGGTAAAGTATGAGGTGGAGCTGCAGCAAGCGACTAGCATATATGGTGGCTAACATACGCAAATGAGAGCGAGAAGAGAAGGCAAAGCACGGTCGATAAAATATGATCAAGAAGTGATCCTAAAACAACCTACGTCAAGCATAACTCCAACACCGTATTCACTTCCCGGACTCCGCCGAGAAGAGACCATCACGGTTAGACACGCGGTTGATGTATTTTAATTAGGGTCAAGTTCAGGTTTTCTACAACCGGACATTAACAAATTCCCATCTGCCCATAACCGCGGGCACAGCTTTCGAAAGTTCAAATCCCTGCAGGGGTGTCCCAACTTAGCCCATGACAAGCTCTCACGGTCAACAAAGGAATAGACCTCCTCCCGAGACATTCTGATCAGACTCGGTATCCCGGTTCTACAAGACATCCTCAACAATGGTAAAACAAGTCCAGTAAGACCACCCGCTGTGCCGACAAATCCCGATAGGAGCTGCACATATCTCGTTCTCAGGGCACACCGGATAAGCTAAGCGTACGGGAGCCAACGTAACCCAAGTTGCCAAGGGAGGGCCCCGCACGGTGCTCTGGGTTGGACCAACACTTAGACAAGCACTGGCCCGGGGGTTTAAAATAAGATGACCCTTGGGCTGGCCTAACCCAAGGGAAAAAGAGGCTAGGTGGCAAATGGTAAAACCAATGTTGGTCCTTGCTGGAGGAGTTTTATTCAAAGCGAACTGTCAAGGGGTTCCCATTATAACCCAACCGCGTAAGGAACGCAAAAATCCGGGAACATAACACCGATATGACGGAAACTAGGGCGGCAAGAGTGGAACAAAACACCAGGCATAAGGCCGAGCCTTCCACCCTTTACCAAGTATATAGATGCATTAATTAAATAAAATATATCATGATATCCCAACAAAATATCCATGTTCCAACTAGGAACAACATCTCCATGTTCCAACAAGGAACAAACTTCAATCTTCACCTGCAACTAACAACGCTATAAGAGGGGCTGAACAAAGCGGTAACATAGCCAAACAACGGTTTGCTAGGACAAGGTGGGTTAGAGGCTTGGTTCAACAATATGGGAGGCATGATAAGAAAGTGGTAGGTATCGCGGCATAGGCATAGCAAAAGAGCGAGCAACTAGCAAGCAAAGATAGAAGTGATTTCGAGGGTATGATCATCTTGCCTGAAATCCCGCAAGGAAGAAGAATGAGTCCATGAAGAAGACAAATGGATGTAGGCGAGCGGGTCCTCACAAACACGACGTTGCCAGAACCAACCCGAAGAAGCAAACACCGGAAAGAAGCACACAACATAGTAAACAACCAACACATGAACATGGTATGATATGCGGAATGCGGTATGCGATGCATATGCATGATTTGACAAGGAATGATTGAACCTGGCCTCAACTTGGAAATCCAAGTGTGCCACTAGAAAGATGAGATGAAATCGCTTGAAAACGATATAAAGATCACCGGAATCGGAGTTACGGTTTGGAAATGGCAAGCAATACAAATATGGCACCGGTATGCGACATACAGCAAGTAGCCATCTAAATGCAACAAGATGAACATGCTACAGCACCCAAACATGGCAACAAAACACATGGCAGGGATCCATTCATGATGCTTAACAAAATAGGAACACTGAGCTACAGCCAATTCATCCATTAACAGGTTCAAACAAGCATGGCAAAAGTGCAATTGGTAAACAGATCTCAGACTTGGTGAAATTAACACAAGCCTGGAATTTCAGATCAGGTAGCACACTTTGGAGCATGAAAACTATATGCTACAGGAACTTAACATGGCAAAGTAAAGCAATTCATGGAGCTACTCAAAGAGCTTAACAAAAGTCCCTTAGTGACCTTGAGCCAAAAGGGATCGGAAAATACAATTGCAAGCATGTGAACATGGCGAAAACATAATCAGATCACGGACTTAGGGAAAAACTGGAAAATGCAAATCAGATATCAAGTAGGCATGTTTACGAGCTCGATGCACCCACTACAGAGCAAGGCATGACAATCTAAGAATACACCCATCAAGAATACACATTATACAAGCTAGACATGTCAAGAACAATAACATAGCATGCACGGATCAACTACAACATCCTCGGCCAAATCGCTAACAAGTAGACAATCTGCCCAGATTCACGAAATAGCAAAAGTAGAGCTCGATTGACTCAAGCTAGGGTGCTCCATAATTGCCAACAAATACATGGATGGGTAGAGAACTACAAGATTAACAAAACATCGTTACTGATCATCCTCAAAAAAGGCACGGATCACTAAGAAACAACATGAACATATGGCATAATGAAATAAACAGATCAAGGACTTAGTGGATTTGCCAAGTCCCTGAAATCAGCATTAACGAATGCTCCACTTTGCAAGCTTGTGCTAGTCACCACACCCATCACAAAAATACATGGATAGCACCCCTGAAAAGATGGCATGGCATATAACAAAACACATGTAGAGCTCATGGGCATATCATGCACACAATAATCATGGCAAAAATGACAAATAGCTATTTGGTGCAGCAGATCTGACAAATAACTCAAATGACACTCTTCCAACAGCATTTCAGGCATCAAGATGAACTCAAATGAAAATGATTCAATGAGATGAAATGATGTACTCTCTGAGATGAACATTTTGATATGCTACATGCCCAAAAAGGGGCTACGGATGCAAAGTTACGATGCGATGAACATGGGCATATGAAACATGGAAAACTCGGGGACTTAGTGAAAATATAGACCTCCAGATCTAGGGTTCATCCGGCGCGCAAACCGAGGTGGCGGCAGATCTCGTCGGAGATGGAAGGAAGAGGAGTGGACCTCGCCGGAGATGGCGGATCCGGGCCGGATCTCGCCGGATCCGGCCGGATCCCGGCGCGGGCGGCGTAGGGAGGTCGGCGGCGGCCGTGGCACGGGGTCCGGCGACCCAAGGCGACGGTGGCGGCTCACCGGCGGCCGTGGCGCGGGGTCCGGCGACCCAAGGCGACGGCGGCGGCTCACCAGCGGCGAGGGCGCGAAGGCGGCGCGGGCAGGTTGCCGGCGAGGCAAACGGCAGCGAAGGCGAGCGTGGCGGCAGAGAGAGGCGCGCGGGGGCTCGGGCGCTCGGGCCCGGTCAACGCGGAGGAGGGCCGGGAGCGGGCCGTGGCGGGCCTCGGCGGCGCGCGCGAGAGGAGAGAGAGGCGGCGCCACATGGCGCGCCGTGAGTGGATGTGGGCGGAGCAGCAGCTGAGGTGGCGGCTCGTGATTGGTCCGGGTGAGGTGGCGGCGGCGGCGGACATTGTCCGGCGGCGCGGGACGAAATGTCCTGCGGCGCACGGGGGAGTTTTAGGGTTTCGTCTGCGCGAATTTCGGAGGGGATCACATATATATAGGTAGAGGGAGCTAGGAGAGTCCAAATGAGGTGCGGTTTTCGGCCACGCGATCGTGATCGAACGGCCGAGATGATGGAGGAGGTTTTGGTGGGTTTTGGGCCACTTTGGAAGGGTGTTGGGCAGCAACACACACGAGGCCTTTTCGGTCCCTCGGTTAACCGTTGGAGCATCAAACGAAGTCCAAATGGTACAAAACTTGACAGGCGGTCTACCGGTAGTAAACCAAGGCCGCTTGGCAAGTCTCGGTCCAATCCGGAAATATTTAATCCCCACACATGAAAGAAAGGTAGAAATGACCACCGGAGGAGAACGGAGCGCCGGAATGCAAAACAGACAACGGGGAAAATGCTCGGATGCATGAGGCGGACATGTATGCAAATGAAATGCACATGATGACATGATATGCAATGCATGACACGCAAGCAATGACAAGGCAAAAACAGCGAATAACTGGATGACACCTGGCACATCGGTCTCGGGGCGTTACAGTATACCTCTCGGATTGTCTCTCTACACGGCATTCCGCAGTTGATATCTTCAAACCGTGGCAGCATCTTTACCTCCAAGTTTTGGGATTCTTTTCAGAATGCCATGGGCACCAATATCCGTTTCAGCACAGCTTTTCATCCTCAAACTAGCGGCCAGTAGAGCGTGTCAATCAGATTCTCGAAGATATGCTCAGGGCTTGCGTTATCTCTTTCGGTATGATGTTGGAAGATTGTCTTCCGTATGCCGAATTCCCCTACAACAACAGTTTTCAAGCAAGTTCGGGCAAGGCCCCATTTGAAATTCTCTATGGCAGGAAGTGTCGTACTCCTCTTAACTGGTCAGAGACCGGTGAACGTCAACTTCTTGGAAATGACTTGATCACAGAGGCAGAGGAAATGTGCAAAGTCATTCGTGATAACCTCAAAGCAGCGCAATCGTGCCAGAAGAGCTACTATGATAGTAAGCATCGTGATTTGGCTTTCGAGATCAGAGACCATGTGTACCTTCGCGTCTCTCCAATGAAAGGTACTCGTCGCTTCGGTATCAAAGGGAAGCTTGACCCTAGATACGTGGGTCCTTTCAAGATCGTCAGCAAGAGAGGCGATCTTGCCTATCAACTCGAGCTTCCTTCAAACTTTGCAAATGTGCACGACGTGTTCCATGTCTCTCAGCTCCGCAAGTGCTTCAAGACACCTGACCGCATCGTCAACTTCGAAGACATTGATCTCCAAGAAGACCTCTCTTATCGTGAGCACCCAATTGCTATTCTTGAAGAGACTGAACGCAAGACTCGCAATAAGTCAATCAAATTCCTCAAAGTCAAGTGGTCACACCATTCCGACCGTGAAGCCACCTGGGAACGCGAGGATCACCTCCGTTCTAAGTATCCGGCGTTTTTCCAGTCCTAGATCTCGGGACGAGATCCTTTCGTAGTGGAGTGTTGTAACACCCCGGATGTAATTTACCTTATATGTATCCCAACTCTTGCCGTTTCCGGCGCTAAGTTATTTTATTTTCCTTGAGTTCGGGTTTTTGTCTCCGTGTGTTGTTGCCTTTGTCATGCATCTCATATCATGTCATCATGTGCATTGCATTTGCATATGTGTTCGTCTCATGCATCCGAGCATTTTCCCCATTGTCCGTTTTGCATTCCGGCGCTCCTATCTCCTCCGGTGGTCCTTTCTACCTCTTTTCGTGTGTGGGGGTTAAACATTTCCGGATTGGACCGAGACTTGCCAACGGCCTTGGTTTACTACCGGTAGACCGTCTGTCATGTTTCGTACCATTTGGACTTCGTCGGATACTCCAACGGTTAACCGAGGGACCGAGAAGGCCTCGTTTGTGTTGCAGCTCAACACCCTTCCCATTTGGCCCAAAACCCACCAGAAACCTTTCCATCATCTAGAGCGTTCGATCACGATCGCGTGTCCAAAAACCGCACTCCATTTGGAGCTTCCTAGCCTCTTCTACCCCTATATATAGTTCATCTCCCGAAATTCGCGGATCATCCTACCCTAACCCTAGTCCCGCTCCTCTCCATGTGGCCGGACATGTCCGTCGCCGCCCGGACGCACCGCCGCCGCCAATAGGAGCCCGCCACCTGTCCCTCCGCCGCCGTCTCTCTCCTCCGGCCCGCCGAGCCCGAGGCCGGCCCTCCTCGCCGCACCATCGGGCCGCGCCTCCCGCACCCGACGCCGCTCCAGCCCCACCGCCGACTTCGCCGACCGGCCGCCGCCCCGCCACCGACGTCCATCGCCCCGGTCGCCGGCGCGCGCCGCCCCGGCCACCGGCACCCGCCGCTCCGGTCGCCGTGTCCGCAGCCACCTCGCCGCCGACGTCCGCCGCCTTCCTCCTGAGCCGGCGAGCGCCGCCAAGTCCGGCCACCGCGCTGCTCCTCCCCTCCGGTGAGCTACAGTTGCAACGGCGGTGAACCTCAGGATCCGTTCCGGCCGGATCCAGATCTGGATCTGAAACTTCTCGGTTGACCTTTTTACCCCCGAACCCTAATCTTTTTGCAAACTTTGGCATGCTATAACTCTCTCATCGTAGATCCGATTTGTGCGTGTAGCATATCAAAATGTTCGCCTCAGAGAGTACATTATTTCATCTTATTGCATCATTTTAATTTGAGCTCATCTTGATGCCCGAAATGCTGTTGGAAGAGGGCTATGTGATAAAATTGTCAGATCTGTTTCATCAAATAGATATTTGTCATTTTTGCCATGTTTAATGTGTGCATGATATGCTCCTGAGCTCTACATGAGTTTTGTTATATGCCAAGCCATATTTACAGAGGTGCTTACCATGTATTTTTGTGATATGTGTAGTGACTAGCACAAGCTTGCAAAGTAGTGCAATCGGTAATGCTGATTGCAAAGTAGCACAAGCTTGTCCTGATTTTGTCATTATGCCATATGTTCATGTTGTTTCCTAGTGATCTGTGCCTCTTTTGAGGATGATCAGTAAGGATGATTTGTTAACATTGTGGTGCCCTATCCATCCATGTCTTTGTTTGCATTTATGGAGCACCCTAGCTTGAGTCAATCGAGCTCTACGTTTGCTATTTCGTGAATCCTGGCAGATTGTTGTCTTGTTAGCGATTTTGCCGAGGATGTTGCTATTGATCCGTGCATGCTATGTTGTTGTTCTCACCATGTCTAGCTTCTATGCCATGTATTCTTGATGGGTGTATGCTTAGTTTGTCATGCCATGCTCTGTAGTGAGTGCATCGAGCTCGTAAACATGCCTACTCGTTAACTATTTTGCATGCTCCAGTTTTTCACTAAGTCTGAGATCTGTTTATGTTTTTGCCATGTTCACATGCTTGCAATTGTATTTTCTGATTCCTTTTGGCTCAAGGTCACTAAGGGACTTTTGTTAAGTGCTTTGAGTAGCTTCATGTCGTGCCTTGCTTTGCAATGTTAAGTTCCTGTAGCACGTAGTTTTCATGCTCTAAAGTGTGCTACCTGATGTTAAATTCCAGACTTGTGTTAATATCACTAAGTCTGAAACCTGTTATCGTTTGCATTTTTGCCATGCTTGTTTGAACCTGTTAGTGGATGAATTGGCCGTAGCTCAGTGTTCATCTTTTGTCAAGCATCATGAGTGGATCCCTGCCATGTATTTTGTTGTCATGTTTGAGTGCTCTAGCATATATATCTTGATGCATTTAGATGGCTACTTGCTGTTTATCACAGACCGGTGCCATATTTGTTTTGCTTGCCATTTTCAAACCGTGCATCCGATTCCGGTGATCTTTATATCGATTTCAACTGAAATCACCTCACCTTTCCAGTGGATCTCTTAAATTTCCAAGTTGAGGCCAGGTTCAAGCATTTCTTGTCAAATCTTTCATATGCATCACATATCGCATCCCGCATAGCATACCATGTTTGCATCATGTTGTTCGAGCATTGCACGTGGTTGATTGTGTTCCTTTTGCTTGTTTGTCTTGTTTGGGTAGAGCCGGGAGACGAGTTCGCTAACGGGGAGCCCGTTGAGTTTGCTTACGAGGATCAAGTCAACTCTGACAACTTTGCAGGCAAGATGATCATACCCTCGAAATCACTTCTATCTTTGCTTGCTAGATGCTCGCTCTTTTGCTATGCCTATGCTACGATACCTACCGCTTGCTTATCATGCCTCCCAAATTGCCATGTCAAACCTCTAACCCACCATGTCCTAGCAAACCGTTGATTAGCTATGTTACCGCTTTGCTCAGCCCCTCTTATAGCGTTGCTAGTTGCAGGTGAAGATTGGAGATCGTTCCTTGTTGGAACATTGTTTATTGTTGGGATATCACTATATTATCTTGTTATCTTAATGCACCTATATACTTGGTAAAGGGTGGAAGGATCGGCCTTATGCCTAGTGTTTTGTTCCACTCTTGCCGCCCTAGTTTCTGTCATATCGATGTTATGTTCCCGGATTTTGCGTTCCTTACGCGGTTGGGTGATAATGGGAACCCCTTGACAGTTCGCCCTGAATAAAACTCCTCCAACAATTCCCAACCTTGGTTTTACCATTTGCCACCTAGCCTCTTTTTCCCTTGGGTTTCCGAAGCCCGAGGGTCATCTTATTTAAACCCCCCCCCTCGGGCCAGTGCTCCTCTGAGTGTTGGTCCAAACTAGAGCCCTGTGCAGCGCCCCCTCGGGGAAACTCGAGGTTTGGTTCTAGTTGTATGGAGCGCTCATCTGAGTGTGCCCTGAGAACGAGATATGTGCAGCTCCTAGCGGGATTTGTCGGCACATTCGGGTGGTGTTGCTGGACTTGTTTTACCATTGTCGAGGACGTCTTGTAAAACCGGGATGCCGAGTCTGATCGGAATGTCTCGGGAGAAGGAATATCCTTCGTTGACCGTGAGAGCTTGTGATGGGCTAGGTTGGGACTGATTTGAACTTTCGAAAGCCGTGCCCGCGGTTATGGGCAGATGGGAATTTGTTAATGTCCGGTTGTAGATAACATGAAACTTAACTTAATTAAAATGAATCAACCGCGTGTGTAACCGTGATGGTTTCTTCTCGGTGGAGTCCGGGAAGTGAACACAGTGTTGGAGTAATGCTTTACATAGGTTGTTCTAGGATCACTTCTTGATCATAGTTGTTCGACCGTGCTTTTGCCTTCTCTTCTCGCTCTCTTTTGCGAACAGGTTAGCCACCATATATGCTAGTCGCTTGCTGCAGCTCCACATATTACCTTGCCTTACCTATAAGCTTAAATAGTCTTGATCGCGAGGGTGCGAGATTGCTGAGTCCTCATGAGCTCAAGTTGGAGTTCGATGAAGACTCTCGCCGTTACTATGTGTCTTTCCCAGATGGTCAGTAGTGGTGCCCAGTTGGGGCGATCGGGGACCGTGTCGCTTGTTGGGGTGATCTTTTATTTTGGTACCGTAGTCGAACCATGAGTGTATTGGATGATTGTAATGTTATTCATGTATTTGTGTGACGTGGCGAGTGTAAGCCAACTATGTATCCTTTCCCCTTTTTATATATATTTATATGGGTTGTTGTGAAGATTACCTTACTTACGACATTGCTTTCAATGCGGTTATGCCTCTAAGTCGTGCTTCGACACGTAGGAGATATAGCCGCATCGAGGGCGTTACACATCAAGTGTTCTCAAATCTTTAAAGAATCAATCTGATAAGATAACTTCAAAGGGAAAACTCAATCCATTACAAGAGAGTAGAGGGGGAGAAACATCATAAGATCCAACTATAATAGCAAAGCTCGCGATACATCAAGATCGTATCACCTCAAGAACACGAGAGAGAGAGAGAGAGAGAGATCAAACACATAGCTACTGGTACATACCCTCAGCCCCGAGGGAGAACTACTCCCTCCTCATCATGGAGAGCACCGGGATGATGAAGATGGCCACCGGAGAGGGATTCCCCCTCCGGCAGGGTGCCGGAACGGGTCTCGATTGGTTTTCGGTGGCTACGGAGGCTTCTGGCGGCGGAACTCATAATCTATTGTGCTCCCCGATCGTTTTAGGGTATTGTGACGCCCCCGATTCAATCGTTCACTAATCATACACGCAAACGTGTACAATCAAGATCAGGAACTCACGGGAAGATATCACAACACAACTCTACAAATAAAATAAGTCATACAAGCATCATATTACAAGCCAGGGGCCTCGAGGGCTCGAATACAAGAGCTCGATCATAGACGAGTCAGCGGAAGCAACAATATCTGAGTACATACATAAGTTAAACAAGTTTGCCTTAAGAAGTCTAGCACAAACTTGGATACAGATCGAAAGAGGCGCATGCCTCCTGCCTGGGATCCTCCTAAACTACTCCTGGTCGTTGTCAGCGGGCTGCACGTAGTAGTAGGCACCTCCGGTGTAGTAGGAGTCATCGTCAACGGTGGCGTCTAGATCCTGGGCTCCAACATCTGGTTGCGACCACCGGGTAGAAGGGATAGGGGAAAAGAAGGAGAAAGAAACCATGAGTACTCATCCAAAGTACTCGCAAGCAAGGAACTACACTACATATGCATGGATATATGTGTAAAGGGGCCATATCGGTGGACTGAACTGCAGAATGCCAGAATAAGAGGGGGATAGCTAATCCTGTCGAAGACTACGCTTCTGGCAGCCTCCGTCTTGCAGCATGAAGAAGAGAGTAGACTGAAGTCCTCCAAGTAGCACCGCATAGCATAAACCTAACCGATGATCCTCCCCTCGTCGCCCTGTGAGAGAGCGATCACCGGTTTATCTGGCACTTGGAAGGGTGTGTTTTAATAAGTATCTGGTTCTAGTAGTCATAAGGTCAAGGTACAACTCCAAGTCGTCCTGTTATTGAAGATCACGGCTATTCGAATAGTTTAACTTCCCTGCAGGGGTGCACCACATAACCCAACACGCCTGATCCCATTTGGCCGGACACACTTTTCTGGGTCATGCCCGGCCTCGGAAGATCAACACGTCGCAGCCCTACCTAGGCACAACAGAGAGGTCAGCACGCCGGTCTAAATCCTATGGCGCAGGGGTCTGGGCCCATCGCCCTTTGCACACCTGCACGTTGCAAACGCGGCCAGAAGCAGAACTAGCCCCCTTAATACAAGAGCAGGCTTATGGTCCAATCCGGCGCGCGCCACTCAGTCGCTGACGTCACAAAGGCTTCGGCTGATACCACGACGTCGAGTGCCTATAACTGTCCCCGTGTAGATGGTTAGTGCGTATAGGCCAGTCGCCAGACTCAGATCAAATACCAAGATCTCGTTAAGCATGTTAAGTATTCGCGAACGCCGACCAGGGCCAGGCCCCCCTCTCTCCTAGGTGGTGTCAACCTGCCCTGTCGCTCCGCCATAAAGTAACAGTCGGGGGCCGTCGGGAACCCAGGCCCACCTCTACCGGGATGGAGCCACCTGCCCCTTCAGCCCCCAACTCCGAACAGTACCACAAGTAATGTAACAGTGTAAAGTATGTAATATATGCCCGTGATCACCTCCCGAAGTGATCACGGTCCAGTAGTATAGCATGGCAGACGGACAAGAGTGTAGGGCCATTGATGGAACACTAGCATCCTATACTAAACAGTAGGATAGCAGGTAATGGTAACAACAGTAGTAGCAAGGACAGGCTATGCATCAGGATAGGATAACGGAAAGCAGTAACATGCTACACTACACTAATGCAAGCAGTAGAGAGAAGAATAGGCGATATCTGGCGATCAAAGGGGGGCTTGCCTGGAAGCTCTGTTGCACAAGAAGGGTCGTCGGTGATGTAGTCGTACTCAGTCACACCAACGCCGGTCTCGGGGTCTACCGGGGAAGAAGAGGGGGAGGAAACAATAAATACAGAGCAAACAAATGCATCACAAAGCATAACTATGACAATACGCGGTCCTAGGGATGACCTAACGCGGTGCTACACGTTACAGACGGAGCGGGAAAATATCTGTGGATATTTCCCGGGCTTTGGGCATTTACCGATCGGACGATCCGAAGGGGGAGGTTCCATGTTTGTTGTGTTGGAGGCATGTGACGGATGAACGTGAAGCGTATTCGGACTCTTCTTATTTTTCTGATCATTTTTCGTATATAAATCTTTTTCATCCGAGCTACGGTTATTTTTGTATGAATTTCCAAAGTTTTATCAATATTCTAGAATTTTGTGTTTAATTTAAATCCGAATTGACCAAGTCAATGTGACTAGTCAAAAGGAGAGGTGGTGGCCCATATGACACTGATTTAATAATTTTCAAAATATTTATCTAATCTATTTAGATGGGACCCACTTGTCATTCGCTAAAAGGGCTAGTTAGCACCAAACTAATCCTAAGCTAAACATAGCCTAATTAACAAGGGCCGGCCATTAGTGGACAGAGTCCAGCCGGCCACACATGCGCTACACACACGCACGCTGTACACACAACACACATACATACACAACACACGCACACACAGTGCTAGGGGTTAATTCTGTTCTCTGTTTAGAAAAGTAGCATTTTGTGATTTTCATAGGAATTAATCCCTGCATCAAATTGATTTGGTTCAATGGAAACATTTGAGCTTTGACAAGTGTACTACCTAGAAATATTATTCTTGCTCCTGTTAACAGTGTTTAGCCGCAGTTTAGGGGCTGTCCAGATGGCTAATCAATGTAGAATTAGAAAAGCTAGCAATAGCTATAGTAACTGAACGTTACCTGTAACAAAGCGGCAGCAGAGTGCAACGGCGCGGTGCAGGCGCTAGGCAGCGGCGGCGAGGCCACGCGCGGGAGGAGCAGCAGCGGGCAGAGGGAGTGGGCGGCGAGGCGCGGTGGCTAGCGCGCGGGCGCGGTTGCGGCGGCCATGCGCGGCAGCAACAACAGCAGTGAGCAGCGCGGCGGCGGTCAGCGGCAGGAGGAGGCACTGCGTGCGGACGAGCAGCAGCAGGCCAGCAGGGGCAGCAACATAAGCGCGCATGGGGACGCGGGGAGGAGCTAGAGGCACGTGGGCGCGGCCATGGCCGGCCAGAGCCAGGGCGTGCACGTTCTCGGGCGCAACGGCGCAACTCCAGGCAGGGGAGGCGGGACGCGACCTACGGCGACAAGGAAAAAGGGAAGCGGGGCGCGGGAGCTCACCGTGTGGGCGCACGGGGGCCCGGTGACGAATTAGTAGCAGCAGCGGCGCAACGTAGACGGGAGGGTGGCGGTGGCTGGAGTCGATGGCGACAACGGCGACCCGAGGAAGACGGCGAAGGGGATCCGGCGCTGTAGAGCTCCTCGGATACAAATCGTCGGAGTGGAGGACGTAGAGGAGGATGACGACGCTCAGGGACTAGTCGGAGGGGCTCGGGGACGACGGTGGCCGGGGTTAGCACGGCAGTGCGGCCATGGGCGCGCTCGGGCGCTGCCGATCTGGAGGGGGGAGTGAGCGAGTGGGAGAGCGAGGGGCAAGTGGGGAGGGGAGCCCGAGGGGGCGCGGTGTCGGCGTCCTTATCCACTCGCCGGCGCCGTCGAGCTGGTCCGGCGGGGCGCCCCCTGTAGCGACCCCAGTCGCGGGAACAGGAGGTCGACCGAGGGAGGGGGTAGTGGGCCGACTGTGTGGGAGTGGGCCAAGTCCCAGGGGAGCGAGGGGGTTTCCTTTTTTTGTAAGTTTTGTTTTTCCGTTTTATCCTTTTCCCTTTTCTTTATTTTATTTTCTATTTTCGCTAATTGTTTGGGCACCAAATGAGTTTGGTAAAACATGAGAGCTCGACCACAAATCACAGCACAATATATCCTACCACCAAAAACTAGTTTGGAGTAAATATCATTTCATATTTATTTTGTATTAATAAAAAGGTTAATAAATAATGTTTTCAGCCACTATTTGAGGTTATTTATGTTACTTATCAAATTTCAATAATGTTGTTTACAACTTTATCATAGCCTCTGATTTATCTACTATTTATTGAACATTTTAGTTTTAATATTTGAAAACTTTTATTGTTTGCTTGATTTTTTAATTTTGAATTTGAATCCGTTTCGAACTAACGCGAGATTAGCAACAATAACCAAGGTGATGTGGCATCGTTAACGTGGGATTACTATATCTTAATTATCCGGGCGTCACAATTCTCCCCCACTACAAGAAATCTCGTCCCGAGATTTAAGAGGTGGAGCAAGGGCGAAAGATCTGGTTACGAAATTCTACCGAATCTTCTTGGTCTTGGATGCTCTTCCCAAAATAGTTGATCCTTTTCGTTGATGTCTTTATTTCTTTTCTTCAGGTCATCATGAAGTCAGGACCCTTCTTCAGGAACTCCATCGTACTTACGAAATAATAGGAGTAGCTTGACAACGATAGGATACTATAAGGGTTAATCATCTAGGGGTTATTCCATGAATGAGCACATGATTATCTCTCGAGTTGAACCAATAAAATACATCGAGAGTAAGGTACGAAGGTACTATAAGAGGCTCCAAGTGAATAGATAGTTGCTCGAAGTCTGAACCAGAGTGAGAAAGGGGTTCAGAGCAGCGAGAGTAAGTATTGCATCCGGTACCAGAATAGAGCACTAGGAAGGTGGCCCGTGAATTAAATACGAAGCCAAGTGTGAGGAATAACTTTGGGAACAAATGTGGGGTGTAAAGGAGTCAGGTTTCGATCCTGTGGAATTGTGGGTTATGGGCCCACCATGTGGGCTAAAGTAGGAAGGGCGGTGACATCTTGCACAGTCATGATAGCAAGGCATGTCAGCGGGTAGCCTGTCAGTTATATGTTAGCAACAACGTCGGTACCAAGGGCGACGGACGAAGAGAACCTTTTTCCTGCTCGTTGAAACGAGGCAGACCAATAGGCAAAGTTCTCATCCATCGCTGGCTACCAGAATGTCATCAACAATAGTAACAAGGTCTTGCTGACAGAATTGTACACCGAGGTGTTTAGATAAGCAGGAGAATATTACTGCTTAGGTCATATAGATCACAAGAAACGTTAAACCAACCAATGGAAAGGAAAATATGATTATCAGATTAAACAGAACAATGGAAAGGAAAATGTGTATAAACACATATTTCAAGGGTATATTCCTTCCATGGACAAGCGGAGCATGATATCCATGACAGGATATAATGTAGAAAACCCTTTAGGTAGGGGAGAGAAATTTCATGACATTACCCATACAATGGTGTTAGGATAATTGATAAAGAAAAATTAAGCATTGCACTTCAAATGTTATTATGGAAGACCGGAGTACCATAAACATGCTTCGATATAGCATTGACATGGTCAACAGGTGAAGATCAGACTTTGGAAACAAAAAGGATCCATCAGGAACAACTTATAGAATAAGTCTTACAATTTCCTCATGGAAGAATGGACAATATTGCTAAAAGTAAGAACTATAACAATAGGGCCTCCTGCCAGGTGGGCTAGGTA
This sequence comes from Triticum aestivum, assembly GCF_018294505.1. Classification (NCBI taxonomy): domain Eukaryota; kingdom Viridiplantae; phylum Streptophyta; class Magnoliopsida; order Poales; family Poaceae; genus Triticum; species Triticum aestivum. The sequence continues at coordinate 393,763,876 of NC_057800.1, read as the reverse complement.
TGACACCACCTTATCGGGTCATACAAAGACCAACGTTATAACTCTTGGAAATATGTTCCAACCATCATATCTGACTGAGATTCAGATTTGATTGGTGTCAGGATACCTCAGACTCAGGATGCCTGAGAAGAAAAGGTGCAATACAATTTGACGAGATGACATTGTGAGATTCTCAGAAATGATCTATGGAAGTGAGCTCTGAAACAAGACTTCATCAGTAAACCAAGGAGAGGATGAGGAGGTGGCTGATAGGCTCAGCAATAAATCATCGAGATTTCCAAAGGATGGATTTCCACAATTATGTGAACAAGGAAATATCATTTGTCAGATCAAATGATATAATGATGTATGCTCGAGGGAAACATAGACAACTGAACAATGATAGAAGGGTGCACACAGGGTGCATGGACTAGGTAGCACGGTTAAAATTTAGCACGATAATGATATAGCCAACCGAACTAGGAATGACTTGAAGGATTATTAAACTCGTAAGCAATGAAAATTAATTATAGTTATTGAATCAGAGTACAAACTTGATTCACTATCGGTGTCCTTGAGTGTCTAACAACTCAGAATCCGGGGAAAATTTTGGAATCAGTGTGAAATAATACTTGAAGAAGAACTCATAAGAAGTTATGCAGTTCCGTGATAATCTCGAGATACCAGAGGGGGTAATACTCGACGACGGATCAAAGTAGAGGTTGGACTGGGGTATTGCTCTACAGAAGACAAGCGCTTAAACTTGCACGCGAAATGGTATTTAAAGGAGAACATGGTCGGAACCACGATTGCAAAAGGCCAGATCCCAGATATAAGATGAACTTATACCAAAGGAATAATTAATTTTAAGGGAAGCTTTAATGATAAGATCTACATCGTGTCCATGGGCATGAACACAAAGTTCAAGGTCAACTCCCACTTCTCCAATGCATAACCTTTCATTCACTTCTCACTTTCGAAGAAGTTGTAGTGTTGAAATTTTATCTGGCAAAATACCAGAAGTGTATGACTCGTGAAAACTTTCGAGTTCACACATATTAAGGAAGGCATAGGTTCAACCCATCAGGGTATCGTGGAAATATATACCACAAGCTTCAATAGTAAACACCACCAGCTCGAAAGCTGAGCATGGTTGAGAAAGCAGAGGATACAATTTACCAAAGGCATTATGTATCTGAGAGAAGGCCCACAAGGTTATTGAGTATGAAGGACGATGTTGGATAAAACCCAACAAAGGATCTACCGGTCCATAATGGAGCTGATGTGAGTATCGGTACACGATCAGAGGACAAAACAAAGCAAGGGCTTTGAATTATAGAAACACTGACTAATCTAGAGCTCAAATGCAAAGGGATTATGATTTCCAAATCAAAGGATCAAAAGCAAACACTTTGATTAAGGAGGGATAATTTGAGTAAGCTTAGGGGTAAAATCGACATCAATTTGATTGGTTGAGATCCAGCTGATGTTTAAGGCGATGTCTGAGCCGAAAGGATGAATCCTAGGATCTGATTGAGGATTGCGAGCATTTGCAACATATTGAATCAATGTACTCAAAATGATAGTAACAAAGGCTGCCCATAAGATTACTATACTTATGGGATTAACCATAATGCAAGCAAGCAAGAATTTCAAGAGCAATATGCTGCTAAGGATTTTCAGAATATTGAATATTATTTCGAAGAACTTAGTGAAACACATAAAGAACTGGGGATTGGCGGATACTTGGTAAGTGCGAGGAATTATCCGTTGGGGTGATCATGTGGGTAATGAACTGCAAGGCAGTAGGCACAAGGTATTCTCGGAACAATAGAGAGAATTTTCGGGGTATCTTGTAATAACAAGATCTATGGGATTGAAAGGACAAGTGTATGTAGTTATCCATAATAATATAACAGTGGTAGGGAATCTGCAAGGGTGGTGGGCACAAGGGTCTCGGGAAAACCTCAGAGAGTATCTTCCGAATCGTCTGGTGCAGCAAGCGATCATCTAGAGTGAGGGGCTCTCCGGGAGAAAGTCTTTCGAGAACCTAAAGTTAGTCCTTTTTGCAAAATCATTTAACCCGAATAGGGGAGAGATTAGAGTCCCAGAGTAAAGATCAAGGAGTAAAAGATCCTAATACCACCCAATGGCGACGTGGGACCATGGGCCGCATAGCCATGTTAGTAAAACGGTTTTCATCGACTAGACTCAACTTTGGCCCAGGAGTTTGGAAAGGGGATTCCTACAGGCAGTCGGCTCTGATACCAACTTGTGACGCCCCCGATTCAATCATACACTAATCATACACGCAAACGTGTACAATCAAGATCAGGAACTCACGTGAAGATATCACAACACAACTCTACAAATAAAATAAGTCATACAAGCATCATATTACAAGCCATGGGCCTCGAGGGCTCGAATAGAAGAGCTCGATCATAGACGAGTCAGCGGAAGCAACAATATCTGAGTACAGACATAAGTTAAACAAGTTTGCCTTAAGAAGGCTAGCACAAACTGGGATACAGATCGAAAGAGGCGCATGCCTCCTGCCTGGGATCCTCCTAAACTACTCCTGGTCGTCGTCAGCGGGCTGCACGTAGTAGTAGGCACCTCCGGTGTAGTAGGAGTCATCGTCAATGGTGGCGTCTGGATCCTGGGCTCCAACATCTGGTTGCGACCACCAGGTAGAAGGGATAGGGGAAAAGAAGGAGAAAGCAACCATGAGTACTCATCCAAAGTACTCGCAAGCAAGGAACTACACTACATATGCATAGATATATGTGTAAAGGGGCCATATCGATGGACTGAACTGCAGAATGCCAGAATAAGAGGGGGATAGCTAATCCTATCGAAGACTACGCTTCTGGCAGCCTCCGTCTTGCAGCATGAAGAAGAGAGTGGACTGAAGTCCTCCAAGTAGCACCGCATAGCATAAACCTAACCGATGATCCTCCCCTCATCGCCCTGTGAGAGAGCGATCACCGGTTGTATCTGGCACTTGGAAGGGTGTGTTTTATTAAGTATCTGGTTCTAGTTGTCATAAGGTCAAGGTACAACTCCAAGTCGTCCTGTTACCGAAGATCACGGCTATTCGAATAGTTTAACTTCCCTGCAGGGGTGCACCACATAACCCAACACGCTCGATCCCATTTGGCCGGACACACTTTTCTGGGTCATGCCCGGCCTCGGAAGATCAACATGTCGTAGCCCTACCTAGGCACAACAGAGAGGTCAGCACGCCGGTCTAAATCCTATGGCGCAGGGGTCTGGGCCCATCGCCCTTTGCACAGCTGCATGTTGCGAACGCGGCCGGAAGCAGAACTAGCCCCCTTAATACAAGAGCAGGCTTACGGTCCAATCCGGCGCGCGCCACTCAGTCGCTGACGTCACGAAGGCTTCGGCTGATACCATGACGTCGAGTGCCCATAACTGTCCCCGCGTAGATGGTTAGTGCGTATAGGCCAGTGGCCAGACTCAGATCAAATACCAAAATCTCGTTAAGCGTGTTAAGTATTCGCGAACGCCGACCAGGGCCAGGCCCACCTCTCTCCTAGGTGGTCTCAACCTGCCCTGTCGCTCCGCCATAAAGTAACAGTCGGGGGCCGTCCGGAACCCAGGCCCACCTCTACCGGGATGGAGCCACCTGCCCCTTCAGCCCCCAACTCCGAACAATACCACAAGTAATGTAACAGTGTAAAGTATGTAGTATATGCCCGTGATCACCTCCCGAAGTGATCACGGCCCAGTAGTATAGCATGGCAGATGGACAAGAGTGTAGGGCCACTGATGGAACACTAGCATCCTATACTAAACAGTAGGATAGCAGGTAATGGTAACAATAGTAGTAGCAAGGACAGGCTATGCATCAAGATAGGATAACGAAAAGCAGTAACATGCTACACTACACTAATGCAAGCAGTAGAGAGAAGAATAGGCGATATCTGGTGATCAAAGGGGGGGCTTGCCTGGAAGCTCTGTTGCACAAGAAGGGTCGTCGGTGATGTAGTCGTACTCAGTCACACCAATGCCGGTCTCGGGGTCTACCGGGGAAGAAGAGGGGGAGGAAACAATAAATACAGAGCAAACAAATGCATCACAAAGCATAACTATGACAATACGTGGTCCTAGGGATGACCTAACGCGGTGCTACACGTTACAGACGGAGCGGGAAAATATCTTTGGATATTTCCCGGCCTTTGGGCATTTACCGATCGGACGATCCGAAGGGGGAGGTTCCATGTTTGTTCTGTTGGAGGCATGTGACGGATGAACGTGAAGCGTATTCGGACTCGTCTTATTTTTCTGATCATTTTTCATATATAAATCTTTTTCATCCGAGCTACGGTTATTTTTGTATGAATTTCCAAAGTTTTATCAATATTCTAGAATTTCGTGTTTAATTTAAATCCGAATTGACCAAGTCAATGTGACTAGTCAAAAGGAGAGGTGGTGTCCCATATGACACTGATTTAATAATTTTCAAAATATTTATCTAATCTATTTAGATGGGACCCACTTGTCATTTGCTAAAAGGGCTAGTTAGCACCAAACTAATCCTAAGCTAAACATAGCCTAATTAACAAGGGCCGGCCATTAGTGGACAGAGTCCAGCCGGCCACACACATGCTACACACACGCGTGCTGTACACACAACACACATACATACACAACACACGCACACACAGTGCTAGGGGTTAATTTTGTTCTCTGTTTAGAAAAGTAGCATTTTGTGATTTTCATAGGAATTAATCCCTGCATCAAATTGATTTGGTTCAATGGAAACATTTGAGCTTTGACAAGTGTACTACGTAGAAATATTATTCTTGCTCCTGTTAACAGTGTTTAGCCGCAGTTTAGGGGCTGTCCAGATGGCTAATCAATGTAGAATTAGAAAAGCTAGCAATAGCTATAGTAACTGAACGTTACCTGTAACAAAGCGGCAGCAGAGTGCAACGGCGCAGTGCAGGCGCTAGGCAGCGGTGGCGAGGCCACGCGCGGGAGGAGCAGCAGCGGGCAGAGGGAGTGGGCGGCATGGCGCGGTGGCTAGCGCGCGGGCGCAGCTGCGGCGGCCATGCGCGGCAGCAACAACAGCAGTGAGCAGCGCGACGGCGGTCAGCGGCAGGAGGAGGCACTGCGTGCGGACAAGCAGCAGCAGGCCAGCGGGGGCAGCAACATAAGCGTGCATGGCGACGCGGGGAGGAGCTAGAGGCACGTGGGCGCGGCCATGGCCGGCCAAAGCCAGGGCGTGCACGTTCTCGGGCGCAACGGCGCAACTCCAGGTAGGGGAGGCGGGACGCGACCTACGGCGACAAGGAAAAAGGGAAGCGGGGCGCGGGAGCTCACCGTGTGGGCTCACGGGGCCCCGGTGACGAATTAGTAGTAGCAGCGGCGCGACATAGACGGGAGGGTGGCTGTGGCCGGAGTCGATGGCGACAGCGGCGACCCGAGGAAGACGACGAAGGGCATCCGGCGCTGTAGAGCTCCCCGGATACAAATCGTCAGCATGGAGGACGTAGAGGAGGATGACGACGCTCAGGGACTAGTCGGAGGGGCTCGGGGACGACGGTGGCCGGGGTTAGCACGGCGGTGCGGCCATGGGCGCGCTCGGGCGCTGCCGATCTGGAGGGGCGAGAGCGAGTGGGAGAGCGAGGGGCAAGTGGGGAGGGGAGCCCGAGGGGGCGGGGTGTCGGCGTCCTTATCCACTCACCGGCGCCGTCGAGCTGGTCCGGCGGGGCGCCCCCTGTAGCGACCCCAGTCGCGGGAACAGGAGGTTGACTGAGGGAGGGGGTAGTGGGCCGGCTGTGTGGGAGTGGGCCAAGTCCCAGGGGAGCTAGGGGGTTTCCTTTTTTGTAAGTTTTGTTTTTCCGTTTTATCCTTTTCCCTTTTCTTTATTTTATTTTCTATTTTCGCTAATTGTTTGGGCACCAAATGAGTTTGGTAAAACATGAGAGCTCGACCACAAATCACAGCACAATATATCCTACCACCAAAAACTAGTTTGGAGTAAATATCATTTCATATTTATTTTGTATTAATAAAAAGGTTAATAAATAATGTTTTCAGCCACTATTTGAGGTTATTTATGTTACTTATCAAATTTCAATAATGTTGTTTACAACTTTATCATAGCCTCTGATTTATCTACTATTTATTGAACATTTTAGTTTTAATATTTGAAAACTTTTATTGTTTGCTTGATTTTTTAATTTTGAATTTGAATCGGTTTCGAACTAACGCGATATTAGCAACAATAACCAAGGTGATGTGGCATCATTAACGTGGGATTACTATAGCTTAATTATCCTGCCGTCACAGGTATATGGGTATATATAGGAGGAAGAAGTACGTCAGGGGAGCCATGAGGGGCCCACGAGGGTGGAGGGCGCGCCCAGGGGGTGGGCGCGCCCCCCTACCTCGTGGCTTCCTCGAAGCTTCCTTGACGTGGACTCCAAGTCTCCCGGGTTGCTTGCGTTCCAAAAATAAGTTCCGTGAAGTTTCACGTCAATTGGACTCCGTTTGATTTTCCTTTTCTGCGATACTCTAAAACAAGGAAAAAAAACAGAAACTGGCACTGGGCTTTGGGTTAATAGGTTAGTCCCAAAAATCATATAAAATAGCATATAAATGCATATAAAACATCCAAGGTTGATAATATAATAGCATGGAACAATCAAAAATTATAGATACGTTGGAGACGTATCAGCATCGCCAAGCTTAATTCATGTTCGTCCTCGAGTAGGTGAATGATAAAAACATAATTTTTGATGTGGAATGCTACCTAACATATTTTTCCATGTAATTCTCTTTATTATGGCAAGAATATTCAGACCCATAAGATTCAAGACAAAAGTTTAATTTTGACAGAAAAATAATAATACTTCAAGCATACTAACTAAGCAATTATGTCTTCTCAAAATAACATGGCCAAAGAAAGCTATCCCTACAAAATCATATAGTCTAGCTATGCTGCATCTTCACCACACAAAATATTTAAATCATGCACAACCTCGATGACAAGCCAAGTAATTGTTTCATACTTTTGATGTTCTCAAACTTTTTCAATCTTCACGCAATACATGAGCGTGAGCCATGGATATAGCACTATAGGTGGAATAGAATGGTGGTTGTGGGGAAGACAAAAAGGAGAAGATAGTCTCACATCAACTAGGCATATCAATGGGCTATGAAGATGCCCATCAATAGATATTAATGTGAGTGAGTAGGGATTGCCATGCAACGGATGCACTAGAGCTATAAGTGTATGAAAGCTCAAAAAGAAACCAAGTGGGTGTGCATCCAACTCGCTTGCTCACGAAGACCTAGGGCATTTTGAGGAAGCCCATCATTGGAATATACAAGCCAATTTTTATAATGAAAGATTCCCACTAGTATATGAAAGTGACAACATAGGAGACTCTCTATCATGAAGATCATGGTGCTACTTTGAAGCACAAGTGTGGTAAAAGGATAGTAGCATTGCCCCTTCTCTCTTTTTCTATCATTTTTTTATTTTTTTATTTGGGCCCTTTCTCTTTTTTTATGGCCTCCTTTTTTCGTCCAGAATCTCATCTCGACTTGTGGGGGGGTCATAGTCTCCATCATCCTTTCCTCACTGGGACAATGCTCTAGTAATGATGATCATCACACTTTTATTTTCTTACAACTCAAGAATTACAACTCGGTTCTTAGAACAAAATATGACTCTATATGAATGCCTCCGGCGGTGTACCGGGATGTGCAATGACTCATGAGTTACATGTATGAAACAATTATGAACGGTGGCTTTGCCACAAATACAATGTCAACTACATGATCATGCATAGCAATATGACAATGATGAAGCGTGTCATAAAAAACAGAACGGTGGAAAGTTGCATGGCAATATATCTCGGAATGGCTATGAAAATGACATGACATGTAGGTATGGTGGCTGTTTTTAGGAAGGTATATGGTGGGTTTATGGTACCGGCGAAACGTGCGCGGTAATAGAGAGGCTAGCAATGGTGGAAGGGTGAGAGTGCGTATAATCCATAGACTCAACATTAGTCATAAAGAACTCACATACTTATAGAAAAAATATATTAGTTATCGAAACAAAGTACTACGCGCATGCTCCTAGGGGGATAGATTGGTAGGAAAAGACCATCGCTCATCCCCGACCGCCACTCATAAGGAAGACAATCAATAAATAAATCATGCTCCTACTTCATCACATAACGGTTCACCATACGTGCATGCTACGGGAATCACAAACTTTAACACAAGTATCTCTCAAATTCACAACTACTCACTAGCATGAATCTAATATTACCATCCTCATATCTCAAAACAATCATCAAGTATCAAACTTCTCATAGTATTCAATGCACTTTATATGAAAGTTTTTATTATATCCCTCTTGAATGCCCATCATATTAGGACTAGTTCCATAACCAAAGCAAACTACCATGCTGTTCTAAAGACTCTCAAAATTATATAAGTGAAGCATGATACTTTGTTAATTTCTATAAAATAAAACCACCACCGTGCTCTAAAAAGATATAACTGAAGCACTAGAGCAACAACAAACTACTCTGAAAGATATAAGTGAAGATCAATGAGTAGTCGAATAATTATGCAACTATGTGAAGACTCTCCCATTTAATAATTTAAGATATTGATATTTTATTCCAACATCAAGCAAAACAAAGTAAAATAAAATGACGCTCCAAGCAAAACACATATCATGTGGCGAATAAAAATATAGCTACAAGTAAAGTTGCCGATGAACGAAGACGAAAGAGGGATGCCATTCGGGGCATCCCCAAGATTAGGCTTTTGGTTGTCCTCGAATATTACCATGGGGTTCCTTGGTAATCCCCATTCTTACGCTCTTTCCACTCCTTATTCCATAGTCCATCGAATCTTTACCCAAAACTTGAAAACTTCACAACACAAAACTTAACAGAAAACTCGTAAGCACCATTAGTATAAGAAAATAAATCACCACTTAGGTACTATAATGAGCTCATTATTTATTTATATTGGTGTTAAAACTACTGTATTCCAACTTCTATATGGTTTGTAAACTATTTTACTAGCCATAGATTCATCAAAATAAGCAAACAACACAGGAAAAACAGAATCTGTCAAAAACAGAACGGTCTGTAGTAATCTGGATCAAACATATACTTCTTGAACTCATAAAATTATCAAATAAATTTCTGGACGTGAGTAATTTATCTATTGATCATATTCAAAAATAATTAACTAAATATCACTTTCCAATAAAAAATGTCAGCAATTGTCGTGAGCGTTAAAGTTTCTGTTTTTTACAGCATGATCAAAAAGACTTGCCCCAAGTCTTCCCAACGGTTCTACTTGGCACAAACACTAATTAAAAGCATAAAACCACATCTAAACAGAGGCTATATGAATTATTTATTACTAAACAGGAGCAAAAAGCAAGGAACAAAAATAAAATTGGGTTGCCTCCCAACAAGCGCTATCGTTTAACGCCCCTAGCTAGGCATGATGATTTCAATGATGCTCACATAAAGGATAAGAATTGAAACATAAATAGAGCATCATGAAGAATATGAATAGCACATTTAAGTCTAACCCACTTCCTATGCATAGGGATTTTGTGAGCAAACAACTTATGGAAACAAGAATCAACTTGCATAGGAAGGTAAAACAAGCATAACTTCAAAACTTTAAGCACATAGAGAGGAAACTTGATATTATTGAAATTCCTACAAGCATATATTCCTCCCTCATAATAATTTTCAGTAGCATCACGAATGAATTCAAAAATATAACCAGCACCTAAAGCATTATTTTCATGATCTACAAGCATAGAAAATTTACTACTCCACATAAGCAAGATTGTTCTCATTCGGAATAGTGGGAGTATCATAAGAGACTCGAATACTATAAATTGTTTCCACATTAAAAGAGTAATGTTCAGAAAAGGGGTAATCATAAGCATGGCAAGTTTTATAAATATAATCACTACTTTTTATAGAATAAGTATCATCACAATAATCATCATAGGTAGGAGGCATGCTATCATCATTGCAAATTTGCATATCAAAACTTGAGAGACTAAAAATATCATCTTCATTAAACGTAGCATCCCCAAGCTTGGGACAAACATTAATTGCAGAAAATATATTCTCAAAAACATCATCTTCATCAAACATAGCATCCCCAAGCTTGGGCCTTTTCATATCATAAGCATAATCACTCTCATCACTAATAGTATGGATAGCACCAATAGTATAGCAATTATCATATTCTTCCAAGCAAGTGCCAAAAAGATTTTCAAGATCATAAGAAGTATCATTATCTTCCACCGTTATATTTTCATGAGGCATAATAGTAATAGGAGCAGCATTATTTGGGGGAGATATCTTTTTACCTCTCTTCCTTTTTCTTTTCTTCTTCTTCACCACATCATGTGTGGGTTCAATCCTCTTTTGGAGCTCCTTATTAATGAGATTGGTTGAATAGAAGGCTCCTCCTCGTTACCTGATTCATCATAAGAAATAATAGAAGAATATTGGGAAGTCTCTTCCCTTTCATTAGTGTTCTCTTCATCTTCTATTTGTTTTCTTTTCTTTATGTAGTTGGCAATATAAGGGTTTTCAATACAATTCACCGCACAATATATATAAATTTCCTCTAGATCAAAACCAAGAAGTTTATAACGAGCAAATTCTGGAAGATGCTTAGTTATACGTTTCATTTCTTCGTAGCCCATAAGCAAACTAAGTTCATTATAGTGCAAGGGAAATCAAGTCATCACAATTTTTGGACACGATTATATCATGAAACAATTTGCATCAGATAGCTAAATGACCCTGTTCATTGCAAAGTCCACAAGTACGGCCAAGAAAATTTAAATCTTTAGCACAAACATCTAGCCTTTCTTGCAACAATTTAGTTTCTAAGTGCTTATGCCTCTTGCAATATCTATCTTCCCTATTTGGTGTGTATTTGCAAACCCAATGCACTCCACAAAAATTGACATGTTTATAGGAGACATTTTCATCATAACTAGTGCAATCATCATTAGTACTATGGATATTCAAGGAGTTCATACTAACAACATTGCAATCATGCTCATCATTCAAAGATTTAGTGCCAAACATTTTAATGCATTCTTCTTCTAACACTTTGGCGCAATTTTCCTTTCCATCATACTCATGAGAGATATTAAAAAGATGAAGCATATGAGGCAAACTTAATTCCATTTTTTTGTAATTTTCTTTTATAAACTAAACTAGTGATAAAACAAGAAACTAAACTACTCGATTGCAAGATCTAAAGATATACCTTCAAGCACTCACCTCCCCAGCAACGGCGCCAGAAAAGAGCTTGATGTCTACTACACGACCTTCTTCTTGTAGACGTTGTTGGGCCTCCAAGTGCAGAGGTTTGTAGGACAGTAGCAAATTTCCCTCAAGTGGATGACCTAAGGTTTATCAATCCGTAGGAGGTGTAGGATGAAGATGGTCTCTCTCAAGTAACCCTGCAACCAAATAACAAAGAGTCTCTTGTGTCCCCAACACACCCAATACAATGGTAAATTGTATAGGTGCACTAGTTCAGCGAAGAGATGGTTATACAAGTGGTATATGGATGGTAGATAAAGGTTTTTGTAATATGAAAATATAAAAACAGCAAGGTAACTAATGATAAAAGTGAGCGTAAACGGTATTGCAATGCGTTGAAACAAGGCCTAGGGTTCATGCTTTCACTAGTGCAAGTTCTCTCAAATATAATAACATAATTGGATCATATAACTAGTCCTCAACGTGCAACAAAGATTCACTCCAAAGTCACTAATAGCGGAGAACAAATGAAGAGATTATGGTAGGGTACAAAACCACCTCAAAGTTATTCTCCAATCAATCCGTTGGGCTATTCCTATAAGTGTCACAACCAGCCCTAGAGTTCGTACTAGAATAACACCTTAAGACACAAATCAACCAAAACCCTAATGTCACCTAGATACTCCAATGTCACCTCAAGTATCCGTGGGTATGATTATACGATATGCATCACACAATCTCAGATTCATCTATTCAACCAACACATAGAACCTCAAAGAGTGCCCCAAAGTTTCTACCGGAGAATCACGACGAAAACGTGTGCCAACCCCTATGCATAGGTTCATGGGAGGAACCCGCAAGTTGATCACCAAAACATACATCAAGTGAATCACGTGATATCCCATTGTCACCACAGATACGCATGGCAAGACATACATCAAGTGTTCACAAATCTTTAAAGACTCAATCCGATAAGATAACTTCAAAGGGAAAACTCAATCCATTACAAGAGAGTAGAGGGGGAGAAACATCATAAGATCCAACTATAATAGCAAAGCTCGTGATACATCAAGATTGTATCACCTCAAGAACACGAGAGAGAGAGCGAGAGAGAGAGAGAGAGAGATCAAACACATAGCTACTGGTACATACCCTCAGCCTCGAGGGAGAACTACTCCCTCCTCATCATGGAGAGCGCCGGGATGATGAAGATGGCCACCGAAGAGGGATTCCCCCTCCGGCAGGGTGCCGGAACGGGTCTAGATTGGTTTTCAGTGGCTACGGAGGCTTCTGGCGGCGGAACTCCCGATCTATTGTGCTCCCTGATCGTTTTAGGGTATATGGGTATATATAGGAGGAAGAAGTACGTCAGGGGAGCCACGAGGGGCCCACGAGGGTGGAGGGCACGCCCAGGGGGGATGGGCGCGCCCCCTACCTCGTGGCTTCCTCGAAGCTTCCTTGACATGGACTCCAAGTCTCCCGGGTTGCTTTCGTTCCAAAAATAAGTTCCATGAAGTTTCAGGTCAATTGGACTCCGTTTGATTTTCCTTTTCTGTGATACTCTAAAACAAGGAAAAAACAGAAACTGGCACTAGGCTCTGGGTTAATAGGTTAGTCCCAAAAATCATATAAAATAGCATATAAATGCATATAAAACATCCAAGGTTGATAATATAATAGCATGGAACAATCAAAAATTATAGATACGTTGGAGACGTATCATATCAGCAGCGTCTTTTCTTCGGCCCAGGATTTCTTCTTTGCAGTCAAGCTGGTCTTCAATTTTTTCGTCTTAGAAAGACTCAATTTGAGTTTAGAGTCGACAGTCTTGATTTCTGCCTCTTGATCCGTCAGCCGGGTCTTTGCATCAGTTAATTGAGAGCCCAATTCAGATAGGGTGTTCTACAAAACATACACAGGTGTGTCAAGGCTTAAACTAAAAGTTATAAGGGTTCAAGTCTCAAGTACTATGCACCACAATACCACTTGACACTTGGGGGCTATTGTCTGCGAAAGCAAATTTTTATGACTCTTATATGTTTCAAGTCCCAAGTGTTTTACAAAGTAACAACACTTGGCACTTGGGGGCTAATGCATGATATTCGGAAAGTTTCTCAAGATTAAGCCGAATTGCAATACTTATTGGGACTAGTAAAAGACAGTTATGAAGTTAAGTACCTGTTCATTTATGATAAATTGAGCCGGCCCTTGGGGACTACAGGTGAAGTTTACGCTACTTTGTTGGACTTTCGAAGAAGCTTAGAGACAAAGTATCAATCTATATCATAAAGTCTACAGATCATTCAGGTTCATCATCTGAAGACTTGGGGGATGGTAGAGTATAAGTGAACCAGAGAACATACCTCATATTTTAGCTGCAATTGCTTGACCATCTCAATTTCCAACTCACGGCTGGAATGAACATGACTGAGATAGCCGGACAGTATGTCACTAGCATTTAGATGAGTGTAGTGAGAGATATCGAAATGCACTTTCTGCTTCTCCAAGGCTTCTTGCGAAGATAAGCATGGTCTATGCGACAGGCCTCACTTGGTAGAAGGTCGGTGCTTCAGCATCAAGCTCCAAGAGACCTTCGATGTTGAAACAGTACGCAACGACGACAAGTGTTTTTTGTTATTTTTTGCACGACTTCTCTGCTTCTTCAACGTGTAATTTCCGTCTTTTATAATTCAACTAGCTTATCCCATGCCATGCAAGACGCTATGTCTTGGAGAAGATGGGTTTTGAAGATCATGAAAGAATGGAGACAAAGATAATTCAACTAAGGACCCATCATGGTTATGATTTTGCTGTAAATCTATACAATTCTGTGAACTCATCCAATTTTGGTTGCCTGAATTGGGAAGCCCATTGCAAGGCGTATGATTTTCATGAGGGTATGCTTCTCACCTTCGATCTTGGTGATCCTGACATCGACAAAAATGATATGACCATTTGGTTCCTTGTTGACATGCTTCCAGTTCTACCGTTGTGTGAGTTTCTTAAACATATTTACTAAGTAATTTATATTGTTTATTTCAAAATATTTGTCAGTTTATTTCCATTGACAGCTTATTTTCATTCTTCAAAAATGTATGGAAAATGCTAGACAGAACCTACTACTACAATGATGAAGCACAATTAACTTATAAGCAGCAAGATGGTCTTATCGCATTTTTTACTGATATTGAGAATTACAATAGCTATTATCAAACTCCTCCACATTATGGTCAATATGTGCCACTAGTGCACGTGTTGAACTAATATAACATCAATGGAGATATCATGGTAAGATTTTCAACTATTACGACATTCGTGCATCTTTTGCATAAATTCTTCTAAAACTAAACTATATTGCTAACTACAAAGTTATTACTATGTTTTTGAACAGAAAATCCCGATGGATTGTGTGCCTCATCTGATGTTGACGAGAGGTCGCATTAATGTTATGAGCTTACGGCCACCACGGCCAGGTCAGCCGCAGTATCCACATCACTCCTGTCCATACCGGATTTCTAAAAGCGAGGAAGCCATGATAATAGATGATTTCAAAAAATGTTTGAACCATCATAGAGAGAGCTACTTGGAAGCAACATTGTGCGTAGGCCAAGACTTGGAAACAAGATGATCTCCGTTCTTTATTATGGAGAGTCAATTTTCCTTAATGCAGTGTCAATTTTACCTAAGAGAGGGTAGAGTATGTGTTATTATGTGCTACAATGTGTTAGAGTTGATGATGATGAGGAGGAGTTGTGATTATGACTAGTGACCAACTTGTTATATGATGTCTCATTGACGAGCATTGTTTGATGGTGATGACAAGTGGTAATGAATATGCTATTTAAACAGACTAGTTCATGATGAGTTGTTATTGTATAAAAGATATATTTGTTTAAACATGTACATCGCCAAAATGCTGAAAAAACATAAATGTTAGCAGTAGCGCGGGCCTGAAAACGCACTACTAGTACTTGAACTTACCAGTAGTGCTGGCCTAAAAACATGCTACTGCTACAAAATAGCTATAGCGTCGTAGCAGTAGCGTTGGTGCCCGCGCTACTGGTAAGCATTTTCCTAGTAGTGGCAGTGTGCCGGGCTAACACAGTGGGGGTCCCCGGTTCAACAAATCGGCTACCAGTAATCAACAAGTCAGTATCAGAAGTTGTTGGCGGGTTAGCTGAACTAGATGGTTCAATGATAGTCGGATTAAGGGTGATCTCATCGGCTGACAACTCAGGAGGGTCTAATTGAGTATGAACAGCCGGATCTTTAGGTGCTTCAGTTTCAGAGGGAGGAGTTGGCATGGCCAGCTCAGGTGTAGGAACCTTCGGGTCTTCTGACGGCTTAATCACCTTGGCCTTCTTGGATTTGGCTTGGCCGCTAAGAAAAGTTTTATGAGACAGTTAGTGTAAGAATGCAGTTTTTAAAGATATAGAGGAAAGCTGATTTTTCCTTACCCAGGAGCAGTTTTGAAAGCCGGAAACTGAGTCTGAGATGAGTCGTCAGAAGAGCGAGAAACCTCCTGTAATAGGTAAAATAAAGTAAGTAAGGCAAGGGAATAGATTCATTAATGAAAGCAAAAGATGAAGATGAAAGAAACCATATTCGGGTGTTTTTGAGGAGTTTGTGGTAAAACGGAAGGCGGTTCATCGTCGTCATTATTCCGGGCCTGACGGCGGCTCTCATGTTGCTGCTTTTTCAAAAGAAAATGAGGGTCCAAATAAGCCAAAGGGTGCGAAAACCTTACTTTCCGGGTTACCAGTGGAAGTTTCTGTCTTGGCAAATGGGCTGAGTCGGAGGAAATAGTTACCTCTTCTTCTATGGCCTGGCTGGCCCCCGTGTCGTCCTGGCAATAGTCAGTGTCAATAAGGTTATTAAAAAACTGACCAAGGGAGTCAAGGGCTACCTGCGACTCAGTATCATCGTCAAGCTTTAATAGGTCCGAAGCAGTGCTTCTTTTCTTCTTGGACCTCCGGGTCGTCTTCCGGGCGGCTATGGCGGCGGCTCTAGCCTTCTTGGCAGCTTCATGGTTATACTTGGCCTTCTAGAAGTCGGATTTGGCCTGTAAACAAATAAACAGGATAAAAGGTCATGCAAGTATTTAAAACTACTGAGGAAAATACAAAAAGAGAAAGAGGTCAGGGGTTTTTCACCTCTGGTGCCGAGTTAGGTTTGCAGAAGGGGTTTAACCCAACCTTACTGCAGTCCTCATATTTTCCTTTCACAAGGATGGTTGACATTGCAACAACGTCTTCTTCAGTTAGTTGTACAGAGCTGTGACGCGGAGAGTCATTTGGGCCTCCGCCATACTCATACATCAATTTGGATCGGCGGCTTAGAGGGATGACCCGCCACGAGATCCAGCAACGGATCAAGTCAACTTCGGTTAAGCCATTCCTCAATAGGGCATTAATCCTTTTAATAGATGGAATAAGCTTCTTGCGTTCAGCAGTAGTAAGTTTATCAGGGAGCACAAACTTGGAATCCAGACGCTCCGCGCGATAACCCGGCAGTGGTTTTTCATTGGCTGGAGACGTATCTTGGCAATAGAACCAGGTCTGATTCCAATCTTTGGGATGACTCGGTAAGACTATTAAGGGAAAGACAGCGCCGTGTCAGCGCTGAATTGAGATTCCACCGAGTTCCAAGCTAGGGCCATTGGTACACTCATTCTGGCGGTTCAAATAAAAGTACTCTCTGAAGAGTTCCACAGTCGGCTCTTCTTGAAGATACACCTCACAGAGAACTTGAAAATTGTAGATGTTGGATATGGAATTGGGTCCAAGGTCTTGAGGGTGAAGTTTGAAAAAAATGAAGGACGTCTCTGAAGAACTTTGAGCTGGGTGGTGAAAAACCCCGATTCATGTGGTCAGTGAAGACAATAACTTCATCATCATCGGGATTAGGCCGTTCCTCGTCCGGGTCAGGAGCACGATAAGACATAACGTTTTTCTCTGGCAAAAATCCAATGGTGACAAACTCTTCCAAGTTATCCTCGGTTACTGTGGAGGGGACCCAGTTGCATACTGTCGGTGCTTTTGACGGCATGATGAAAAAGGGGAAGCTGAAAAGAAAGTAATTTGCCGGTTCAATTTATTTGATGAAGTTACAGGATCATGATATAGATGAATCATGGTGGCTTAAATAAGGGCTAATGACATATAAAGGAAAGCCGGAGTCATAAGCCACCATGACTAAAGATATTCAAAGGATGCAAGAAACGGAAAATGGCTAAGTGTTGGCACAAACAAGTTTACTAAGCTGTTATTATTATTTTGGATCAAATGGCCGTTCCGAAAAGAAAATATTCTAGACCTAAAAATCTAGTACAGATGAGTCCGTGAGTTATAATGAGGCATCTGTACAGAAAAAAGGGATCTACTGGTATCAAAAATGGACGCAAAACAACTACCGCATGAGTTATGTGTTCCTTTCTAGATCAGAAGAGGCTGCGAAGGAAGAACTACAAGAAGATCCGTGATGAACAGTGAAGAACACCGATGAACTCGCAACCCTAATACGGATCTAAGTGCATCAAAAAGAAGGAACTTACGAGATGCAGATCTACTGCGAAGAGTCATGGCGGTTCTCTGGACGAGCTCAGGGTGACGCAACGGCTGACGTTCAGGGCAACGGTGAGTGCTACAGCAGTGGTGGAGCTCGAGAAGCAGAGAGGTAGCGAGAAGATGGAAGTAAGAAGAAAGAAGAACGGCCGGCCAAGCCTATTTATAAGGGGATAAGTGAACAGGCAGGTGCCAAAATTGAGGAAGACCAAAATAATGATTATCCAGCTAAACGGATGCCTCGATTCTCGAAAGACATTAAAAGATAAAAGATCCATTGAAGATGACATCATAGCAGGCTTTCATGTTTTCAGAAGATGACGTCATGGCGGGTTACAGAGTTTTTTTCAGACAGAGGAAGATGGATTTTGTCTAAGTGTTGAAGATTGACAAAGAACAAAGTTCAAGTCAACCTGGGGCCTAATGTTGGGGATATAGCTACCAGATATGACCCGCCCAGGAGGGGCCGGGTCAACCCCGATGGAGGGTTACAAAAGAAGCCCGGTAATATTCAAGGTGATAGTCTATTAAGACTTGCGGAAGGCCTAAGCCCAGAGTCGGCTTAAGGCCCAATATTGTAAACCGCCGTATGTAAAGAAAGACTTCTGAAGAAAGGCATGTAAAAGAAGTCACCGAGCAGGACACGTTTTATGAGCCGGCCGGGACTCTGTAGGCCGCCAGGCGTCAACCCGTGTATATAAGGGGACGACCCGGTGGCGGCTTAGGACAAGAAACAAGAGATCGATAGCCAAGCTAGCGGAGTTGCTCCTTGGCCATCGGAACCTAGCAATACAACATCAACTAGACTAGGCCTTACCTTCACCGTAAGGGAACAAACCAGTATAAACCTCTCATGTCCTTTGTCCCGATTAACCCCTTTAAGCTTCCTAGTTGTGATGGCCCTACGACTAAGTCCTTTCGCTAGGACATCTGCCATGTCAATTCCATGACACACCCAATGGCGACGTGGGCCCGTAAGACACACAACCATGTTAGTAAAAGTTTTTCATTGACTAGACTCAACTTCAGCCAAGGAGTTGGAAAGGGGGCTACCTACCGACTTGTGACGCCCTCGATTCAATTGTACACTAATCATACATGCAAATGTGTACGATCAAGATCAAGGACTCACGGGAAGATGTCACAACACAACTTTAGACACAAAATAAATAATACAAGCCTTATATTACAAGCCATGGGCCTCGAGGGCTCGAATACATAAGCTCTAATACACAAGAGTCAGCGGAAGCACCAATATCTGAGTACAGACATAAGTTAGACAACTTTTCCTTAAGAAGGCTAGCATAAAAGCAACAATGATCGAAAAGGCAAGGCCTCCTGCCTGGGAGCCTCCTAACTACTCCTAGTCGCCGGTGGCGTCCACGTAGTAGTAAGCACCCTCGGTGTAGTAGTAATTGTTGATGGTGACATCTGGTTCCTAGGCTCCACCATCTGGTTGCGACATCCGGAAAGAAAGGAGAAAGGGAAGAAGAGGGAGAAAAGCAACCGTGAGTACTCATCCAAAGTACTCGCAAGACTTACATCAGATCTAAACTACTTATGCATTTGTATCAAAGGAATGGGTTGTATCTGTCGACTAAACGGCAGAATGCCAGAAGAGAAGGGGAAAGCCTAGCCTATCAAAGACTAGCATCTTCAAGCAGCTCCCAGCATCTTGCAGCATTCAGAAGATTATAGGATATCAGCTTATATTTAGCAAACATTTTCTAACATTAGCGCCCAGAGATCACTTCCTCGACTCCCTGCGAGGAAACGATCTCGGAGCCATCATAGCCATTACATGCCTCAGCATCCAGTATCCAGTTCTAGTTGTATCGATCAGGATACAACTCCAAGTGTACGTTACGTAGGATAGGCTATCGATAGACGTTTTCTTCCCTACAGGGGTGCACCAACTTACCCAACACGCTCGATCAACTCCGGCCGGACACACCATCAGGCCATGACTGGCCTCGGCCAATCAACACACCGTAGTCCTACCTAGGCTCAACAGAGAGACCAATATGCCGGTCTACATCCTAAATGCGAAGGGGTCATGGGCCATCGCCCTTTGCAATCTTGCACGTTGCGTACGCGGCCGGTGTGCAGAGCTAGCCTCCCTTATACAAGGCGAGACGTTCCAGTCCAACCCGGCGCACGCTGCTCCATCGCTGATGTCCGTTGAGCTTTTCGCTGATACATATGACACAGAGTGCCCATACTTATTCCCACGTGGTGGTTAGTGCAAAAAAGGCCAGAGGCCTACTCGGATCAAATATCTAAACCATTAGTGTCTTGATAGTGCGGTAACGATCAATGATCCATGATATGTGGTCCCGTTGCCCCGTCACACGGACTTGCGGCAAGGGCTAAGAATGCCCGGCCGCGCCGCGTGGAAAAACTTGCGGGTATCCTCTAGATCAACCCGACTTCACATCACTCGCGGGTACCCCTCGGGGCCGGCCCGATGTCATCATGGTTCTGTGGTAAGTCAAAGTAACCATGTTTCTGAAACAACAAGGGGGAAAACCTGAGGAACCACCCTCGATGGATTCCCACTTGATGTAACCGTCAAGGTGGACTTGGAGGAATCACCCTCGTTGGTCCACACTTGAGGGGTTGCATGACAGAGTCATTATTGGGAGTGGTCAAGGAGGAATCACCTTCGATGACCACGACCAAATAGCTACACTACTGGGTTAACATCAGAAGTGCTGATGAGGTACCACCCTCGGCACTCGATAGTAACTCTACAGAGTCGTACAACTAAGGGGGTGTTGTGCGGTGTCGGGGCCTGGACGTTGTTCACGTTGATCGAGTCATCGAACATAAAGCAGGGGCAACTGGGACAAGGTGGGGATCACTGATGGATCTCTAACCAACCTATACTAGGCAGTTTAGAATAAGCAGGTAGGGTATGAAAGCAGGCAACAAAAATAGGCTATGCATCAGAGTAGGATCATACAGAAAGAGTAGCAGTTCTAATGCAAGCATAAGAGAGAAAGAAATGGGCGATATAGCAATGCTCAAGGGGGGGGGGGTTTGCTTGCCTGGAAGCTCTGTTGAAAAGGAAGAAGTGTCGTCGTCGACGTAGTCGATCACCGGGGCATCATCGACCTCGGGGTCTACCGGAGAGAAGAGGGGGAAGAAACAGTAAATATGAGCAAACAGATGCAACACTATGCATGACATTACAATATGCAGAGCTAGGGATTTTCCAACGCAGTACTACACGTTGCAGATGGAGAGGGAAAACATCTGAAGGGGATTTCCCTGCGTTTGGCTTTTTCCGGACAGATGAAAGAGAGGGGACATTTCCAAGTTTAGCATGCTAGGGTCATGTGACAGATGAACAGACCGCGCATTTGGATTCGTTGGAATTTTCTGAGCAACTTTCATATAGAAAACATTTCCATCCGAGTTACGGTTTATTTTCTATGAATTTTCAAAGTTTTAAACATATCTAGAATTATGTTTAATTCAAAAATAAAAGCAGAATACACTTTTGCTACCTAGTGCTACACTAGCCTAGGTGTATGACAGTGGGGTCTAGGGGGCCAGTCAGCAAGTCCAGTCAGTGTTGACTGGGTCAATCTTGACCAGTCAACAGGGTCAAAGGGGCCCGCATGTCATTGACTATAGTTTTAACATGTTTACTTAACTAGTTAAATTACCAGTGGGGCCCACATGAAGTGTCTAATAGTGGACATATTAGTGCCAACGGGGGGGGGGGGGGGGGGGGGGGGGGGGTTAGTCCACACTAATTAGGGTCGGTCGGGGCCTCACCGGACAGAGGCACGGCCCCCAGGGCGGCTGGCCGCGCCCGGGAGCTCCGGCGGCCATGGCCGGTAGCTGTAGCGAGCAGGCGCAGCAGGGCGACGACCGCGTCGGCGAACAAAGGTGGGCGCGTGACCAGGCGGCGGAGTGCAGGGCGGTGAGGCGGTAGTGGGTGAGCGGCGGTGGATGCAGAGATGTGGGGCGAGGGCCGGCGCAAGGCAAGGCTCGGCGGGCGCGGGCCTGGGCGCAGCCAGGCCACAGGGGGGCGACGACACATAGCGGGGCAACGGTGTGGCCAGTGGAGTGGCCTCGGTCGGGCGCGGTGCTGGGGCAGCAGCGGCGAGTGGGGCGAGGCGGACAGGGGCAGCAACAGTGGGCGCGCGCGCTGTGGCGCTGGGCGTGGCCCCGAGGCAGCGAGGCGCAATAGGGAGCGCAAGTGTGCTTGGGACCAGCGGCAACAATGGTGAGCATCGGTGGCCGTGACGAGCACAAGCGACATGGAGCTACGACACGAATTCGATGGGGAAAACATAGGGGAAATCGAGGGGAGCTCACAGCGGCGGTTGCCGGTCAGGAGGGAGGACACGGGGTGGTCCAGGGGCATTGGGAGCTTCGAGGGAGATGGCGAAGCAGAGGAGCGTGCGCGGGGAAGGACAACGATGCCTGCGAGTTGCAGAGCGGTCCGGCTCGTCCTGGTGCTCGGGAAGGATGAGGACGAGGGTTTCAGTCCTCTTGGAAGCCTTGGCGCAGCTCGAGGAGGAGGGTGGCCACGGCGATTCCAGAGCCACAGCAACCGCGATGCTCGGCTCCGATCCAGATTGAGGGAGAGGCGAGCGAGGGAGGAAAGGAGAGGGAGAGTTCTAGGGTTTGGCAGGGGACTCGCGACAATGCTCTTATCCAAATGCATGACCGTGGGATGGTCGACATGGCGACATCCGCAGGGTGGGTGGGCGTGTGGAGTCCATGCCATGGCCTCTGTTCCCTCTATATAGAGGTTGAAGGAAAAGGCCCTGGTAGTGGGTTGGGCCGTTTACTGTAGTAGGTAGAACCCATTAGCACAGTAGCTAGTTTGTCTTTTCCCTTTTCTGACATTTAAAATAGCCACTGTTTGCAATTAAATAAGCCACTAAATGACTTAGCAAAATTATGGAGTCTGGTTATTTAAATATATTGCAATATCTTGCATTGCCACAAAAAGTTTGGGGGCAATTTGTTTCCCCTAGAATTTATGGTGGAATTTAAATGAGATAAAAGGGGTTGTTTGGTCCACTTTAAAATAGGCCAAGGGCATTTTAATAATTCAAATAATGTTGGTATATCCAGGACAACTAGTTAGTGAATTCTCGTAAACCAGCGCACATTTTTGTTTTACCAACTGAAGAAATAATAATTTGACTTTATTTTCATTTGAATTTGAATTCGGTTTGGATCAGAGTGAGATTAGAAACTTAATAGTGATGACATGGCACCATTAGGATGTGTGGTTACTGTAGCTTAACTACCGGGGCATTACAGTGTTGGTATGAAGGGCACCCGTGGATACGGTTAGCCATGGAAAGTGAAAGTATGGTCGAAAAAGGAATAAACTTTATTTTCTGTTTGGGAACCGCCTATGATATATCTATGCATGTAAAGTATTGGGAACTCTATGTCGTTTTCGTTGGTGAGACGGATAGACCTCCCAAAAAGTTTTTTGCTTTGAGCTCTGGCACCTCTACAAATCCCTGCTTCCCTCTGTGAAGGACCTTTCTTTTACTTTATCCAATTTTTATTTTGAATTAGAGTCTCCATCTTTTCTTATATGATCATACATGAGTACTGAGTGTAGCTAATATGCGGATGTGTTTCATGAATGGATCAATGGTTGAGCATGATGGGCTAGGGATAACTTATTTTAGCATTGATATTTTGAAAGACATGGTTGCTTGTTGATTTGCTTGAGTATTTAAATTATCATGTCAAAACTAGACTATTGCTTTGAACAATATAAAATTCCAAATGTCCATTCTATGAAGAAAAGAAATATGATATAACATGTTAGGAAGCATTCCACATCAAAAATTCTGTTTTTATCACTTCCATACTCGAGGGCGAGTAGAAGTTAAGCTTGGGGATGTTGATACGTCTCCAACTTATCTATAATTTTTGATTGTTCCATGATGTTATATTATCAATTTTGGATGTTTTATAATCATTTTATATCAATTTTTGGTACTGACCTATTGGCATAGTGCCAAGTGCCACTTGTTGTTTTTCCCATTTTTTTACATCGCAGAAAATCAATATCAAACGGAGTCCAAATGCTACAAAACTTTACGGAGATTTTTTATGGGCCGGAAGGAACACAATGGGCCTTGGCTGCGCCTGGGGGTGCCCTGAGGGGAGCACAACCCACCAGGGCACGCCAGGAGGCCCAGGCGCGCCCTGGTGGGTTGTGCCCACCTCGGGTACCCCCGAACCGCCTCTTTGGTCTATAAATACCCCAATATTCCCAAAACCCTAGGGGAGTCGACGAAATATTGATCTAGCTGCCGCAGAGTCCAGAACCACCAGATCCAATCTAGACACCATCTCGGATGGGGTTCACCACCTCCATTGGTGCCTCTCTGATGATGCGTGAGTATTTATTTGTAGACCTTCGGGTCCGTAGTTAGTAGCTAGATGGCTTCCTCTCTCTCTCTTGATTCTGAATACAATGGTCTCTTGGAGATCCATATGATGTAACTCTTTTTGCGGTGTGTTTGTTGGGATTGATGAACTTTGAGTTTATGATCATATCCATCTTTTTATATCCATGAAAGTATTTGGGTTTCTTTGATCTCTTTTATGCATGATTGCTTATAGCCTCGTATTTCTTCTCCGATATTTGGGTTATGTTTGGCCAACTTGATCTATTTATCTTGCAATGGGAAGAGGTTCTTTGTAGTGGGTTCGATCTTACGGTGCTTGATCCCAGTGACATAAGGGGAATCAACACGTATGTATCATTGCTACTAAGGATAAAACGATGGGGTCTATCTCTACATAGATAGATCTTGTCTACATCATGTCATCGTTCTTATTGCATTAATCCGTTTCTCCATGAACTTAATACACTAGATGCATGCTGGATAGTGGCTGATGTGTGGAGTAATAGTAGTAGATGCAGGCAAGAGTCGGTCTACTAATCTTGGACGTGATGCCTATGTAATGATCATTGCCTGGATATCATCATGAGTATTTGAAGTTCTATCAATTGCCCAACAGTAATTTGTTCACCCATCGTTTGCTATTTTTCTCGAGAGAAGCCACTAGTGAAACCTATGGCCCCGGGTCTCTTTCTCATATTATTTGCCTTTGCGATCTATTTTCCTTTGTGTTTATTTTCAGATCTACTAAACCAAAAACCCAAAAATACCTTGCTGCAATTTATTCTTATTTATTTGGCATTCGATCTATCAATCTACTACAAATTTACCTCGCGTCTGTTTGCCTATCTTGAGGCGTCGTACCCCGGAAGGGATTAACAACCCCTTTAACACGTCGGGTTGCGAGAAGTTGTTATTTGTGTGCAGGTGTTGTTTACGTTGTGTTGCTTGGTTCTCCTACTGGTTCGATAACCTTGGTTTCACATCTGAGGGAAATACCTACCGCTGCTCTGCTACATCATCCCTTCCTCATTGGGCAAATACCGACATAGCCTCAAGCGACATCAGCATAGAACCACACTCTGGAATGGTGCTCCCCACATATACATCGGCAGAACGGTAGCTCTTGGAGCCACCGGAACGGGAGGGGTTCTTGTGACGAGCCTGATGCCCGGAGCTACTACCACCTAAAACACACACACAAGTGAAGGAAATATGCCCTAGAGGCAATAATAAAGTTGTTATTTATATTTCCTTATATCATGATAAATGTTTATTATTCATGCTAGAATTGTATTAACCGGAAACTTAATACATGTGTGAATACATAAACAAAACAGAGTCTCCCTAGTATGCCTCTACTTGACTAGCTCGTTAATCAAAGTTTCCTGACCATGCACATGTGTTGTCATTTGATGAACGGGATCACATCATTAGAGAATGATGTGATGGACATGACCCATCCGTTAGGTTAGCATTATGATCGTTTAGTTTTATTGCTATTGCTTTCTTCATGACTTATACATATTCCTTTGACTATGATATTGTGCAACTCCCGAATACCGGAGGAACACCTTGTGTGCTATCAAACGTCACAACGTAACTGGGTGATTATAAAGATGCTCTATAGGTGTCTCCGAAGGTGTTTGTTGAGTTGGCATAGATCAAGATTAGGATTTGTCACTCCGTGTATCGGAGAGGTATCTCTGGGCCCTCTCGGTAATTCACATCACTATAAGCCTTGCAAGCAATGTGACTAATGAGTTAGTTGCGGGATGATGCATTACCGAATGAGTAAAGAGACTTGCCAGTAATGAGATTGAACTAGGTATGAGGATACAGACGATTGAATCTCGGGAAGTAACATACCGATGACAAAGGGAATGACGTATGTTGTTATGCGGTTTGACCGATAAAGATCTTCGTAGAATATGTAGGAACCAATATGAGCATCCAGGTTCTGCTATTGGTTATTGACTGGAGATGTGTCTCGGTCATGTCTACATAGTCCTCGAACTGGTAGGGTCCGCATGCTTAACGTTCGATGACGATTTGTATTATGAGTTATGTGTTTTGGTGACTGAAGTTTGTTCGGAGTCCCGGATGAGACCACAGACATGACGAGGAGTCTCGAAATGGTCGAGAGGTAAAGATTGATATATTGGAAGGTTATATACGGACACCGGAATGGTTCTAAAGAGGTTCGGGCATTTATCGAAGTACCGGGAGGCTATCGGAACCCCCCGGGAAAGTTAATGGGCCTAATAGGCCATAGTGGAGGAGAGGAGGTAGGCCACTGGAGGTGGTGCGCGCCCCCCCTTTTTCTTTCTCCTTCTCCCTCCTTTCCCCTTTCCCCTCTCCGTTGGAAGGAAAGGGGGAATCCTACTAGGAACAGAGTCCTAGTAGGACTCCCCCACATGGCGCGCCACCACTGGCCGGCCACCTCCTCCCCCTCATTTATATACGGGGGCGGGGGCACCCCAAAGGCACACTAAGATTTCTCTTAGCCGTGTGCGGTGCCCCCCTCCACAGTTTACTCCTCCGGCCATAGCGTCATAGTGCTTAGGCGAAGCCCTGCGCGGATCACATCACCGTCACCACGCCGTCATGCTGACGGAACTCTCCCTCGACCCTCTACTGGACCACACCAAGATTTCTCTTAGCCGTGTGTGGTGCCCCCCTCCATAGTTTACTCCTCCGGCCATAGTGTCATAGTGCTTAGGCGAAGCCCTGCGCGATCACATCACCGTCACCACGCCGTCGTGCTGATAGAACTCTCCCTCGACCCTCTACTAGATCAAGAGTTCGAGGGACATCATCGAGCTGAACATGTGCTGAACACGGAGGTGCCGTACATTCGGTACTTGGATCGGTTGGATCATGAAGACGTTCGACTACATCAACCGTGTTAATCTAACGCTTCTGCTTTCGGTCTATGAGGGTACGTGGACACACTCTCCCCCTCTCGTTGCTATGCATCTCCTAGATAGATCTTGCGTGATCGTAGGAATTTTTTTGAAATTCCATGCTACGTTCCCCAACAGTGGCTTCCGAGCCAGGTCTATGCGTAGATGATATGCACGAGTAGAACACAAAGAGTTGTGGGCGATAATAGTCATACTACTTACCACCAACATCTTACTTTGATTCGATGGTATTGTTGGATGAAGTGGCCCGGACCGACTTTACATGACCGCGTTCATGAGACTGGTTCTACCGATGTGCTTTGCACATAGGTGGCTGGCGGGTGTCTGTTTCTCCAACTTTAGTTGAATTGAGTTTGACTACGGCCGGTCCTTGTTGAAGGTTAAAACATCACACTTGACAAAAAATCGTTGTGGTTTTGATGCGTAGGTAAGAACGGTTCTTGCTAGTAGCCCGTAGCAGCCACATAAAACTTGCAACAACAAAGTAGATGACATCTAACTTGTTTTTGCAGGGCATGTTGTGATGTGATATGGTCAAGACGTGATGAGATATAAATTGTTGTATGAGATGATCATGTTCTGTAAAAGTTATCGGCAACTGGCAGGAGCCTTATGGTTGTTGCTTTATTGTATGAAATGCATTCGCCATGTAATTGCTTTACTTTATCACTAAGCGGTAGCGATAGTTGTAGAAGCAATAGTTGATGAGACCACAACGACGCTATGATGGAGATCAAGGTATCAAGCCGGTGACGATGGAGATCATGACGATGCTTTGGAGATGGAGATCAATGGCACAAGATGATGATGTCCATACCATGTCACATATTTTGATTGCAAGTGATGTTTATCCTTTATGCATCTTGTTTTGCTTAGTATGGAGGTAGCATATAAGATAATCCCTCACTAAATTTCAAGGTATAAGTGTTCTCCCCGAGTATGTACCGTTGCTATAGTTCGTCATGCCGAGACACCACGTGATGATCGGGTGTGATAAGCTCTACGTTCACATACAACGGGTGCAAGCTAGTTTTGCACGTGCAGAATACTTGGGTTAAACTTGATGAGCCTAGCATATGCAGATATGGCCTCAGAACACTGAGACCGAAAGGTCGAACGTGAATCATATAGTTGAAAGCACAAGTGCTCCCCGGGTGATTTTGGTAATTAATGTCAACATATCTCTTGTTGGACTAATACTTTCATCTAGCATATTTCAGATAAGTCCAACAGTGGAGTGACATGGACTAGAATATGTGGGACCCCTTCAAGATGATGAAGACAAATGATTGGCTCAAGCTCAAAGCTCATGACTCTATATTTTTCATTTTAGTGATCCAAGATCACATTGAGTCCATAGGAAAGCCAATACTAATAAGAGGGGATGAGGTGTTGCTTAATGAGGTTCTTGCCCAAAGTTCTTAGTGATATGCTCCACAACCCTCAACCACTTTCTCATATCCAAATATATCCCAAACCAAAAGTCAAACTCGGCCCCACCGATTTGATCTATCCGGCGCCACCAAGTTCTCTTGACACAGCCACTGCCAGAAACCCTAATCAATTCGGTCTCATGGATGGGATCTCGGTCTCACCGAGATGGGCTTGCAAACTCTCTGTTGCCTATTGCATTAATTTCGGTCTCACCGAAACATGACATCGGTCCCACCAAGTTTGCTTGGCCAACTCTGTGTTTAGCTTATTACAAAAATCGGTCCCACCGAATTTGTGTAATCGGTCCAACCGAGATGAGGCTTTACACTAACCCTAGCACATCGGTCCCACCGAGTTGATCAAGTCGGTCCCACCAAAAACCCTAACGGTCACGTTATGAACTAAATTGGTCTGACCGAGTTGTATGATTCGGTCCCACCGAGTTTGGTGATTTGTGTGTAACTGTTAGATTTTTTGTGCAGGCAATATATACCCCTCCACCCACTCTTCATTCGTGGAGAGAGCTATCAAAACATACCTACACTTCCAACATACATTTTCTGAGAGAGAACCACCTACACTTGTGTTGAGGTGAAGATACTTCATTCCAACCACATAAATCTTGATCTCTAGCCTTCCCCAAGTTGCTTTCCGCTCAAATCATCTTTCCACCAAATCCTATCCTATGAGAGAGAGTTTAGTGTTGGGGAGACTATCATTTGAAACACAAGAGCAAGGAGTTCATCATCAACACACCATTTGTTACCACTTAGAGAGTGGTGTCTCCTAGATTGGTTAGGTGTCACTTGGGAGCCTCCGTCAAGATTGTGGAGTTGAACCAAGGAGTTTGTACGGGCAAGGAGATCGCCTATGTCACACCCTAGCTAGTCATGCATTAGAGTGTTGCATCATGTTTACTCTTTCAGCAGAAACCTGAAATGGGGATGACAGAACCCCCAGTCCCCTCTGAAACCAACTAGGGTTACTAAAATAATTTTCAATGAACCTGAAATGCCCTTCTAAAATGCCCATCATTTTTG
Organism: Triticum aestivum; assembly: GCF_018294505.1. NCBI lineage: Eukaryota > Viridiplantae > Streptophyta > Magnoliopsida > Poales > Poaceae > Triticum > Triticum aestivum. The sequence goes on along the minus strand of NC_057800.1, from coordinate 393,734,205 downwards.
TCTTGGTTCAGAACCTCTGCAAAAGTGGTGCACATTTTCCTAGGCCATCCTAGGGTTTTTGAATTAAATCATAACTATTTGAATTTGGGCATTTAAAATTATATAAAATATTTAAATGCTCAAATATCTCCAAACTAAAATGTTTCATGTTGGAAATAATCCAACTATGAGCCAGGAGTAGTTTGGTGATTTTTGGAATTGCCTAGGTATTTTATTTAATTCAACAAAGTTGCAGATATATTAAATAAAAACAGAAAACAGAAAGAAAGGAGGAAAAACCTACCTGGGCTCCTCCACTGTGCGGCCCAGCCAGCTGGCTGGCCCAGCCAGCCCAGCCCACCTCCCTCCTCTGTCGTCTTCGTCCAGACAGAGGGAGGGGAGTGTGGCCGGCGCGCGCGCGCGCCACCGCGCCACGCCACCTGCTCGCCTGCTTGCCTGGCCTCCCGTCCTCGCTCGACGCCCTGGACGACGCCACACCTCTCCCCCTGCTCTCTCTCACTCTCCCTGGCTCTCTCCTTCCTCTCTCTCGCTCTCTCCCTCTCACGGCCGAAGCACACCGTCGCCGCCGTTCGCCTTAGCCACTGCCTCCGACCACCCCTCGCTCCCCCGATTAGCTCAGGAGCTCCGCCTCGACTCCCTCTTCCTCCCCACTGCTCCACGAGTCCCCGGAAGCCCTGCATCGCCGCCACGTCGCCGTTCCCCTCTTCGGGCTCCGATCACCGTCGCCGACGAATTCGCCGTCTCCAGCGCGTCCCCGAGCCCGTTTCGACGCCCACTGCAACCGCGGTGAGCTACGCCACCGTTTCCCCCTTCTTCCCTGCTCTCTCCCGAACCCTAGGCCCTAGCCCCACCGCGGCCGAAAGCTTCACGCCGCCGGCGATGTCGCCGTCGTGGCCACGGTCGCCGTAGCGCCCAACCGAGCTCACCATCGTGCTCCACATCTCACTAGGAGCACGTAGCACGCACCAACGCTACCCCAAACCCCCTGCAACACCCTTCCCGTGCACGACCGAACCCCGGCGGCCGCAACCGAGCTCGCCGCCGTCGACTCCGGCCACCCCGACCCCAACGGACTCCGCCAAGAGCCGCGGGTCGTCCTCAGCTTCACTCCGGTGGCCTCCGCGGTCCATTTGGTGGCCGAAACGACCAAAACCACTATCGCCGCCGCACTGATGGTCGCCGCCGGCCAGAACTCCGGCGAGCTGACGTGGCCTAGTTAATTAGCCACTGACCCACCACCTACTGACGCTGACAAGTGGGCCCCAGGGCTTAGTCAAAGCTAACCAGCCCGGGTCAACACGGGATTAGCCCCTGTGTCACTGACGTGTGGACCCCACACGTCAGGTTTGACCCGAGCCAGCCCTGTTGACCTGCTGATGTCACTGTGACGTCAGGCTGACGCAGTAAATGATATTTCTGGATTTAAATTAAATCAGGAAATTCCAGAATATTATTTAAACTTCAAAAATTCATAACTTTTATTCTGTAACTCCAAATTGGACAAATTATATATGAAAAATGATCAGAAAAATCCAATCTATCCATCTGTACTATTTTCATGCATGATCAAACAAGTTAAATTGATGTTTTAATCAGAACAAGGAAAAGCACTTTAAAAGGCCATATTTGAATTTGGAATTTGAATCTTTGATTCAAATTTGCTCAAACACTTCTGGTTTTAGTTGCATTAGCCCAACACACTCATATTGCCATGTTTCCATGCATGCATCATATTGTTGCATATTGTTTGGTAATGTTGTGTATCGGTATCCTTTGCGACAGGATCTGTTCCCGAGGAGTACCGTGATTACCCTAACGAAGAACCGTATCCGTGCAACGAACCATCAGGCAAGCAACCAACCATTTGATCATATCGATACAATCCCATGTTCTCGCTCCTGCTCTCTTTTACTGCATTAAGACAACGCGATTCAAACTGCTGTGTGCTACGGTAGTTGAACCCATTTCCTCTGCATGACCTGTCATTGCCACAGTAACTAGATGAAACCCACTAGCATGTGTAGGAGTTGATTGAGCCATATGTATGTGTTGTTCCTACCTTGCTATGCCTGCTATGCTTAGAGTCGTGTCAGGTCTGGTTCATCTGGGTGATGGGCTAGAGTGAAATGATTATGTCGGTAATGAGAGTGGTGTGGTGAACACGATTTGGTAAAGGTATCGATGAGAGGCCATGTAGGAGTACATGGTGGGTTGTTTCATTGAAGCCGACCTTAAGCACCGAGATCTGTATGTGTGATTTAAGAATCAGCTACTACCATGCATTGGGCCCGAAACCAATGGACCCTCTCGACTTCTTATTCACCCTAGTTCTCCGTCCAGGAGTTGCAAGTAGTTTCTGGTGTTTGTAGCCTACTGGAGGCCGTGGACAGCGCTGACCGTAGGGGTGGGCTGTGATGCGGTAGGTACGTGGCACGGTGTACCGAATACCCGTTAGGTATCTCGGGAACCCTGTTCACATCGTTCGGGGCCGTATGGGAAACCTCGGCCGGACTCCCTGCGGATGGAACCTGAATAGGCGATAAACCTGGACTGGAGGCTTAGGTGATTAGGTAGGTCGTGGCCGACACCCACGTTGGGCTTCCGCTTGAAGGTTGCCGAGTACATGTCGTGTAAACGACGATAAGTGGTGAGAGCGTGTATGAAGAAGTACACCCCTGCAGGGTTATCATGATCTATTCGAATAGCCGCGTCCGCGGTAAAGGACTACTTGGTTGCATATACAGTTCATAGACAAGTAAATGGAAACTACTAAAAGCCTCAAGATAAGTGTGAGTGCCGAGGATGGCTCTTCCGTAGGAAGACGGAGGTGGATCCTCGGTAGTGTATTGAAGTGGTGAGTAGTGGACTCGTGTGCGCAAAACTATTTCAAGTTGGAGTATCGTAGGATAGTCTAGCCAAGAGTCAAAGCTGGCTTGCTGCAATAACTCCACCAACCCTTCTTGATACTATGCATGTATGTAGGATCTGATGTAAGTCTTGCTGAGTACCTTTGTACTCATGTTGCTATAATCTACATTTTACAGAAGACGCTGCAACCCCTTCTGATGGGTTCTATGTAGACGTTGACATCAACGAGTAGGCTAAGGACCCAGGTGGTGACCCTGAGCTTGTGATGGACCACGTAGTATAGTTAGGCTTCCAAGCCTCTTTTATTTTACTAGTTGTCTATACCCAGACAATGTACTTCCGCTGCTGGTTTGTATGACTGTATGACTTGTATGTGGGGTCGTGAGACCCGTACCTGTGTGTATGATATGTATGGCTCCCTGAGCCTTAAATAAAGTACTTGTGTCATAGAGTCATGTTGTGATGCTTCGTTGTATTTGCACATATCGGGCATATTGTGTGTATGATTGAAATGCTTGGTATGTGTGGGATCTGACTATCTAGTTGTTTATCTTTAGTAGCCTCTCTTACCGGGAAATGTCTCCTAGTGTTACCGCTGAGCCATGGTAGCTTGCTACTGCTCTGGAACACTTAGGCTGGCCGGCATGTGTCCTTCTTCGTTCCTGTGTCTGTCCCTTCAGGGAAATGTCACGCTTTGAGTACCGGAGTCCTGTTAGCCCGCTACAGCCCGGTTTACCGGAGTCCTGCTAGCCCAGTGCTACAGCCCGGACCCACTTGCTGATGACCGACACGTTCGAAGCTGGGTCATGGATGCCTGTCCCTGTAAGTCTGTGCCACTTTGGGTTTACGACTAGTCATGTCAGCCCGGGCTCTTTATCATATGGATGCTAGCGACACTATCATATACGTGAGCCAAAAGGCGCAAACGGTCCCGGGAAAAGGTAAGGCGACACCCGTGGGAATACCGTGCGTGAGGCCGCAAAGTGATATGAAGTGTTACCGGCTAGATCGATGTGACATCGAGTCGGGGTCCTGACAGCGTTGGCATCAGAGCCGGACTGCCTGTAGGTTCTCCAAGCCAAACTGGTCGATGTTGAGTCTAGAAATTCTTTAGTTATATGTAGGGGAATTGTTTGTGGGATGGAACGTAAGGCTCTTTTTACTCCTTATACCTTGTGACTTTCTGATCTGAGTCAGTCCATTCTTCCACCGGGGGTTAAGGAATTAGGATCTATTCTCTCTATCAGGTTCACGTGTTACTAATCAGTAGTACCTTATAAGTTTGATGGTTATCAGCCTAGCTCAGTTCTACTACCACATTATGTTGTTAGAATGGTTCCAGAACTTTGATGTGATGATGTTGAGTGTGTACGAAATCCTTTGTCAAATGTCTCAATATCCTTTTTGAGCATTTACAGCTGTTATGCTGCTGAAATTTTGCTAGAAATTCTAATGCCTTTGCATTATAATTGTGCTTTCAGATGGCCACTCGCGACCTCAATCAAGTGGTTCGCCTGACTCGATGCCTAGATGTACCCGGCCATACTGCTAAGTTGGTCAGGGTAATGACTGAGGCTGGATACCGCTGGTATCCTGAGTACACGGTCGAAGAGCAATTCCGAGATTTTAATCAAAGCCAGTATCTCTGCACTGTCAGGATATTTCCATCTTATCCTGGATCCACTGAGCCTCTTCACTGCTCCTATGGACTCGGGGTTACTATCGAGATGGCTGTGCAGGATGCCGCCTACTCTATGATGACCATTATGCGAGTCAGATCTGGGTTATTTCGGGACTCTGATTTCCGGTATATGCCAGGATCACTTCCGGGAGCACAAGGATATCTCCAAGCTATTTATGCTGATTCCACTCAGGAGGATTCACGGAACTCGCACCACTGCTGAGATGCTCGAGGATAAGGACCGTGAAAATCGGGCCTTAAGGTTAGAGCTCTTCAATACCCGTGCTGACCACTGGGCCACTTTGACTCGGTTCGCACCGGCGGTGCAAGCTGGATATTCAGATATGCGCGATCTCTATCCTGTGAGATCTGCTCTGCCAGACGTGATGGTTTGGCGTGATGTAGGAGGCATCACCCCACCTCGCGGTCCCCGCAGGCCACCATTTGTTGGTCCAAGGCCTCATCCTAGCCCCTATGGTCCACAAGCTCCGCGAGATCGTCTGTTTCCGGATGAACATGTTGAGCTTCCAGGCTATGGAGGTGACTTTTATGAGGACTACTACGGATCGGTCTGAGTTAGGGGTAGTATCCCTAGTTCGCACTAGCTGTGTCGTCTATCGTCCCGCGTGACTCGTGGGATATGACCTAGTTTGTACTCTTTCCGGAGTTGTAGAAAAATAATGTATAGGAGTTTGGAATGCCTCCGATGAGATGTAATCCTTTTCACCGTAATAGTACTTTGTTTGGTCTTGTACTAAACCTTGTATGGTGTGTATGACGATGGAATAAAAGAAGCAGTTTCTGTATCTACCATGTCATACGGATGATCATCTTGCATTCCGAGTTATTCCTTGCATTATGTATCCTATGTCGGAATTTTATCATTCTGACTAAATCATTGTCTTGTTTACCTAGGATGGTCAACACGCGCGCCAACCCTGCTTCTCAAGAGCAGGCCGAAGGTAGTGAAGCCAGGAATGAAAATCTGCCTCATCCTCCTTCACTAGCCGAGGTGATGATGGAAGCTGAGAGAAACAAGCGGGAGACAAACCGTTTGTTGGAGCGTATTGAACAGAATACAGCACACCATCAGAGGGCTAACGTGGTGTCACTTAGTGATTTTATCAAATTGCATCCACCCACGTTCCACCACTCCGTCGAGCCTCTCGACGCTGATGACTGGCTTCGCAGTATTCTCACAAGCTGCGTTCCGCGCTGGTAGCGGAGGCTGACAAGGTCACCTTTGCCGCATATCATCTTGAAGGCCCCGCCAGTCTTTGGTGGGAGAATTATGGAGCTATGCGCCCAGCGGGCCATGTCACTACTTGGGCTGAATTCAGCGAGGCTTTCCATGAACATCACATTCCGGAGGGTCTCATGGACCGTAAGCGTGAAGAATTTTGCAATTTCACCCAAGGCCGACTTTCTGTGGATGCTTATAGCAGGGAGTTTGGTAAGCTCGCCCGATATGCAACTGAGGAAGTGTCTACTGACGCCAAGAAGCAAGCAAGGTTCCGTAAGGGCCTTAGTCCTGAGCTTCGCCGCGACCTCCGCCTGCATGAGTGCACATCTTTTCCGAAACTTGTCAACAAAGCCATCAGTGCTGAAACTGGTCAGACAGACTATGACGCAACACGCAAGCATGGACGTGACATGGGTTCCTCATCCGGTGCTGGTCCTCAGAAGCGCCGCGTGTGGGTACCCAACACCGCCCTGCCACCCAGGTTCACAACGAGGCCATCTTTCCAGGCGCCTCGCCCTGTTCAACAGTCTGCACCGGCCAAGCCCTATGGGGGTCCAACCAATAATGCTCCTCCACGTACCAGTTCCGTGACTTGTTTCAAGTGTGGGGAATCTGGTCATTATATGCGTGAGTGTCCCCAGACCAACCCCAATCAATCTGCTAAAGCTGTTGGCCGTGGCAAGCCGACAGGAAAGTATTTCATGCTAAACCGGTCACCGCTTCACGTGGCCATGTCAACTGTATCTCTGCCGAAGAAGCTCAAGAGGACCCCAACGTCGTTCTCGGTACGCTTCTTGTTAATTGCCACCCGGCATCTGTTCTTTTCGATACAGGAGCCTCTCATTCTTTTATATCTGAAAATTATGCTCGTTTGCATAACGTTGCATTCTGTGACTTGCCATCCTCTATGGTAATTCAAACTCCGGGATCCAAATGGCAAACCTCTAGAGTAAGCCATGGAAATGAAATCCAAGTCGACAGACTTGTTTTTCTCGCATCTTTGATAGCCCTTAAATCTTCAGATATTAATATCATTTTGGGTATGGACTGGATGTCAGCTCATCAAGCCAAAATTGATTGCTTCTCTAGGACTGTTCAACTCACCCATCCTTCGGGGAAGATAGTTAATGTCTTGACCCGAATAGCCAAGCGACAATTATATTCTCTTAACGCCAGCCCTTTACCAGACCTTGAGGACGTTCCGGTAGTCCATGACTTTCCGGATGTCTTTCCAGAGGAATTGCCAGGTGTTCCACCTGACAGGGATGTCGAGTTCGTAATCGACCTCATCCCCGGAACCGTTCCGATTGCTAGAAGACCCTATAAGATGGCACCCCTAGAACTAGCCGAGCTTAAGAAACAACTCGATGAATCCTTGAAAAAGGGTTTCATCCGCCCTAGTTCATCTCCGTGGGCTTGCCCCGTCCTATTCGTTAAGAAGAAGGATGGTACGGACCGGATGGTTGTAGATTACCGACCTGTCAATTTGGTCACAATCAAGAACAAATACCCGCTTCCCAGGATCAACGATCTGTATGATCAGCTCGCTGGATCCTCAGTCTTCTCCAAGATGGATTTGAGGTTGGGCTACCATCAAATCAAAATCAGAAACGGGGACATTCCTAAAACGGCCTTTGTTACTCGTTATGGCCAATACGAGTACACCGTCATGTCCTTCGGATTAACCAACGCTCCAGCCACCTTTTCTCGGTTAATGAACTCAATCTTCATGGAGTATTTGGACAAATTCGTCGTAGTTTATCTCGATGATATACTCATCTACTCCAAGAACAAGGAAGAACATGCCGAACATCTAAGGCTAGTGTTGAAGAAACTTCGAGAGCATCGCCTTTATGCCAAATTTTCGAAATGTGAATTCTGGTTGTCAGAAGTGACCTACCTGGGTCATGTAATATCTGGTAAAGGTATTGCTGTTAACCCTGAGCGAGTTCAAGCCGTCCTTAACTGGACTCCACCCGAATCGGTCAAGCAAGTTCGGAGTTTTCTGGGCTTAGCGAGCTATTGCCGTCGCTTTGTCGAGAACTTCTCCAAAGTTGCTAAACCTCTAACCGAACTCCTCAAGAAAGTTAAAAAGTTCGAATGGACTCCACAATGTGAGCACAGCTTTCAGGAACTGAAAAGACGCCTGACCTCTGCTCCTGTACTGGTACCGGCCAGACTTCTCCAAGGACTTTGTTATCTACTGCGACGCCTCGCGACAAGGACTAGGTTGCATTCTCATGCAAGATCGACACGTAATTGCTTACGCCTCACGGCAATTGCACCCACATGAGGAGAATTATCCTACTCATGATCTAGAGCTTGCAGCCGTAGTCTATGCACTTAAGACCTGGCGACATTACCTCCTCGGTAATCGTTGCGAAATATTCACTGATCACCAAAGTCTGAAGTATATCTTCACCCAACCGGATTTGAATCTCAGGCAAAGACGTTGGGTTGAATTGATCACTGACTTCGACCTAGGAATAACCTATACCCCAGGGAAAGCCAACGTCATGGCTGATGCGCTAAGTCGTAAATCTTATTGTAACAACCTGATGTTACAACAAAGTCAACCGCTTCTCCATGAGGAATTTCGGAAGCTTAACCTTCACATTGTACCTCAAAGTTTTCTTTCCACCTTGGTAGCAAAACCTACCCTTACGGATCAAATTATCAAAGCACAGAAGGTAGATCCGGGAATCTCCCGCATCAAGAGAAACATTCAGAAAGGAATTGCGAATTGTTTCTCCGTTAATGATCAAGGAGTAGTATACTTCGGGGATCGACTAGTGGTTCCCAAGGTGCGCAACTTAAGGCGATTAATCCTTAAGGAAGCTCATGAATCTCCTCTCACCATTCATCCCGGTAGTACTAAGATGTATCAGGACCTACGCCAGAGGTTCTGGTGGACTAGGATGAAGAGAGAAATCGCTCAGTATATTGCTAATTGCGACGTCTGTCGTCGTGTAAAAGCAGAGCATCAACGGCCTGCTGGCACCCTTCAACCCTTAGCTATTCCTGAATGGAAATGGGATAAAATTGGTATGGATTTCATTACCGGTTTTCCCAGAACCAAAAGAGGGAATAATGCTATTTTCGTCGTGGTCGATCGTCTTTCCAAAGTAGCTCATTTCTTACCTGTTCGTGAGAGTATAACCGCTAGTCAACTGGCAGACTTATACATCTCCCGGATAGTGTCCCTCCATGGTGTTCCTTTGGAAATCAATTCGGATCGAGGAAGTCTTTTCACCTCTCGATTTTGGGAAAGCTTCCAAAATGCTATGGGAACTCGTCTTTCTTTTAGCACCGCTTTCCACCCTCAGTCAAGTGGTCAAGTGGAACGCGTCAACCAAATTCTAGAAGACATGCTTCGAGCCTCTGTTATCTCATTCGGAATGGACTGGGAGAAGTGCCTTCCATTTGCCGAATTCGCTTACAACAACGGCTATCAATCTAGCTTGGGTAAAGCCCCTTTTGAAGTTCTCTATGGATGACGATGTCGAACACCCCTTAACTGGTCAGAGACCGGGGAAAGACAATTCTTTGGCCCGGATATGATTCAGGAAGCAGAAGAACAAGTTCGTATCGTTCGTGAAAAGTTGAAAACAGCCCAATCCCGTCAAAAGAGTCAATACGACCGAAAACATAAGGCTATGACTTTCGAGGTTGACGAGAAGGCTTATCTTCGGGTCACCCCTCTGAAGGGAACCCATCGTTCGGTATCAAAGGCAAATTGGCTCCTCGTTACATTGGACCTTTTCGCATTCTTGCCAAACGAGGAGAAGTTGCCTACCAATTGGAACTACCTCCGCACCTCTCCAGAGTTCACGATGTCTTCCACGTTTCTCAACTCAGGCGTTGCTTCTCGGATCCTATCCGTGAAGTGGACCACGAAACGCTTGATCTCCAAGATGATCTTACATATCGAGAGTACCCCATCCGTATCCTCGATCAGGCCGAGCGTACCACGCGACGTCATAACATCAAGTTCCTCAAAGTTCAATGGTCGCATCATTCTGAAGATGAAGCAACTTGGGAAAGGGAGGATCGTCTTCGACTTGAGTATCCCGCCTTCTTCCCGGAGGAACCCAAATCTCGGGACGAGATTCTTTTGAGTGGGGGTGAGTTGTCACACCCTAGCTAGTCATGCATTAGAGTGTTGCATCATGTTTACTCTTTCAGCAGAAACCTGAAATGGGGATGACAGAACCCCCAGTCCCCTCTGAAACCAACTAGGGTTACTAAAATAATTTTCAATGAACCTGAAATGCCCTTCTAAAATGCCCATCATTTTTGTCTTGGTTCAGAACCTCTGCAAAAGTGGTGCACATTTTCCTAGGCCATCCTAGGGTTTTTGAATTAAATCATAACTATTTGAATTTGGGCATTTAAAATTATATAAAATATTTAAATGCTCAAATATCTCCAAACTAAAATGTTTCATGTTGGAAATAATCCAACTATGAGCCAGGAGTAGTTTGGTGATTTTTGGAATTGCCTAGGTATTTTATTTAATTCAACAAAGTTGCAGATATATTAAATAAAAACAGAAAACAGAAAGAAAGGAGGAAAAACCTACCTGGGCTCCTCCACTGTGCGGCCCAGCCAGCTGGCTGGCCCAGCCAGCCCAGCCCACCTCCCTCCTCTGTCGTCTTCGTCCAGACAGAGGGAGGGGAGTGTGGCCGGCGCGCGCGCGCGCCACCGCGCCACGCCACCTGCTCGCCTGCTTGCCTGGCCTCCCTCCTCGCTCGACGCCCTAGACGACGCCACGCCTCTCCCCCTGCTCTCTCTCACTCTCCCTGGCTCTCTCCTTCCTCTCTCTCGCTCTCTCCCTCTCACGGCCGAAGCACACCGTCGCCGCCGTTCGCCTTAGCCACTGCCTCCGACCACCCCTCGCTCCCCCGATTAGCTCAGGAGCTTCCGCCTCGACTCCCTCTTCCTCCCCACCGCTCCACGAGTCCCCGGAAGCCCTGCATCGCCGCCACGTCGCCGTTCCCTCTTCGGGCTCCGATCACCGTCGCCGACGAATTCGCCGTCTCCAGCGCGTCCCCGAGCCCGTTTCGACGCCCACTGCAACCGCGGTGAGCTACGCCACCGTTTCCCCCTTCTTCCCTGCTCTCTCCCGAACCCTAGGCCCTAGCCCCACCGCGGCCGAAAGCTTCACGCCGCCGGCGATGTCGCCGTCGTGGCCACGGTCGCCATAGCGCCCAACCGAGCTCACCATCGTGCTCCACATCTCACTAGGAGCACGTAGCACGCACCAACGCTACCCCAAACCCCCTGCAACACCCTTCCCGTGCACGACCGAACCCCGGCGGCCGCAACCGAGCTCGCCGCCGTCGACTCCGGCCACCCCGACCCCAACGGACTCCGCCAAGAGCCGCGGGTCGTCCTCAGCTTCACTCCGGTGGCCTCCGCGGTCCATTTGGTGGCCGAAACGACCAAAACCACTATCGCCGCCGCACTGATGGTCGCCGCCGGCCAGAACTCCGGCGAGCTGACGTGGCCTAATTAATTAGCCACTAACCCACCACCTACTGACGCTGACAAGTGGGCCCCAGGGCTTAGTCAAAGCTAACCAGCCCGGGTCAACACGGGATTAGCCCCTGTGTCACTGACATGTGGACCCCACACGTCAGGTTTGACCCGAGCCAGCCCTGTTGACCTGCTGATGTCACTGTGACGTCAGGCTGACGCAGTAAATGATATTTCTGGATTTAAATTAAATCAGGAAATTCCAGAATATTATTTAAACTTCAAAAATTCATAACTTTTATTCTGTAACTCCAAATTGGACAAATTATATATGAAAAATGATCAGAAAAATCCAATCTATCCATCTGTACTATTTTCATGCATGATCAAACAAGTTAAATTGATGTTTTAATCAGAACAAGGAAAAAGCACTTTAAAAGGCCATATTTGAATTTGGAATTTGAATCTTTGATTCAAATTTGCTCAAACACTTCTGGTTTTAGTTGCATTAGCCCAACACACTCATATTGCCATGTTCCATGCATGCATCATATTGTTGCATATTGTTTGGTAATGTTGTGTATCGGTATCCTTTGCGACAGGATCTGTTCCCGAGGAGTACCGTGATTACCCTAACGAAGAACCGTATCCGTGCAACGAACCATCAGGCAAGCAACCAACCATTTGATCATATCGATACAATCCCATGTTCTCGCTCCTGCTCTCTTTTACTGCATTAAGACAACGCGATTCAAACTGCTGTGTGCTACGGTAGTTGAACCCATTTCCTCTGCATGACCTGTCATTGCCACAGTAACTAGATGAAACCCACTAGCATGTGTAGGAGTTGATTGAGCCATATGTATGTGTTGTTCCTACCTTGCTATGCCTGCTATGCTTAGAGTCGTGTCAGGTCTGGTTCATCTGGGTGATGGACTAGAGTGAAATGATTATGTCGGTAATGAGAGTGGTGTGGTGAACACGATTTGGTAAAGGTATCGATGAGAGGCCATGTAGGAGTACATGGTGGGTTGTTTCATTGAAGCCGACCTTAAGCACCGAGATCTGTATGTGTGATTTAAGAATCAGCTACTACCATGCATTGGGCCCGAAACCAATGGACCCTCTCGACTTCTTATTCACCCTAGTTCTCCGTCCAGGAGTTGCAAGTAGTTTCTGGTGTTTGTAGCCTACTGGAGGCCGTGGACAGCGCTGACCGTAGGGGTGGGCTGTGATGCGGTAGGTACGTGGCACGGTGTACCGAATACCCGTTAGGTATCTCGGGAACCCTGTTCACATCGTTCGGGGCCGTATGGGAAACCTCGGCCGGACTCCCTGCGGATGGAACCTGAATAGGCGATAAACCTGGACTGGAGGCTTAGGTGATTAGGTAGGTCGTGGCCGACACCCACGTTGGGCTTCCGCTTGAAGGTTGCCGAGTACATGTCGTGTAAACGACGATAAGTGGTGAGAGCGTGTATGAAGAAGTACACCCCTGCAGGGTTATCATGATCTATTCGAATAGCCGCGTCCGCGGTAAAGGACTACTTGGTTGCATATACAGTTCATAGACAAGTAAATGGAAACTACTAAAAGCCTCAAGATAAGTGTGAGTGCCGAGGATGGCTCTTCCGTAGGAAGACGGAGGTGGATCCTCGGTAGTGTATTGAAGTGGTGAGTAGTGGACTCGTGTGCGCAAAACTATTTCAAGTTGGAGTATCGTAGGATAGTCTAGCCAAGAGTCAAAGCTGGCTTGCTGCAATAACTCCACCAACCCTTCTTGATACTATGCATGTATGTAGGATCTGATGTAAGTCTTGCTGAGTACCTTTGTACTCATGTTGCTATAATCTACATTTTACAGAAGACGCTGCAACCCCTTCTGATGGGTTCTATGTAGACGTTGACATCAACGAGTAGGCTAAGGACCCAGGTGGTGACCCTGAGCTTGTGATGGACCACGTAGTATAGTTAGGCTTCCAAGCCTCTTTTATTTTACTAGTTGTCTGTACCCAGACAATGTACTTCCGCTGCTGGTTTGTATGACTGTATGACTTGTATGTGGGGTCGTGAGACCCGTACCTGTGTGTATGATATGTATGGCTCCCTGAGCCTTAAATAAAGTACTTGTGTCATAGAGTCATGTTGTGATGCTTCGTTGTATTTGCACATATCGGGCATATTGTGTGTATGATTGAAATGCTTGGTATGTGTGGGATCTGACTATCTAGTTGTTTATCTTTAGTAGCCTCTCTTACCGGGAAATGTCTCCTAGTGTTACCGCTGAGCCATGGTAGCTTGCTACTGCTCTGGAACACTTAGGTTGGCCGGCATGTGTCCTTCTTCGTTCCTGTGTCTGTCCCTTCGGGGAAATGTCACGCTTTGAGTACCGGAGTCCTGTTAGCCCGCTACAGCCCGGTTTACCGGAGTCCTGCTAGCCCAGTGCTACAGCCCGGACCCACTTGCTGATGACCGACACGTTCGAAGCTGGGTCATGGATGCCTGTCCCTGTAAGTCTGTGCCACTTTGGGTTTACGACTAGTCATGTCAGCCCGGGCTCTTTATCATATGGATGCTAGCGACACTATCATATACGTGAGCCAAAAGGCGCAAACGGTCCCGGGAAAAGGTAAGGCAACACCCGTGGGAATACCGTGCGTGAGGCCGCAAAGTGATATGAAGTGTTACCGGCTAGATCGATGTGACATCGAGTCGGGGTCCTGACAGCCTACTTCGTGAACATTTACCCTAGTGAGGCAAGTCCTTCGTGGGCTATGGCCATGGTGGGATAGACAAGGTTACTTCTTCTTGGACCCTTCGTGGGTGGAGCCTGATACGTCTCCAACGTATCTATAATTTTTTTATTGTTCCATGCTATTATATTATCTGTTTTGGATGTTTATGGGCTTTATTATACACTTTTATATCATTTTTGGGACTAACCTATTAACCCAGAGCCCAGTGCCAGTTTCTGTTTTTACCTTGTTTTAGAATATCGCAGAAAAGGAAAACCAAATGGAGTCCAATTGACCTGAAACTTCATAGAACTTATTTTTGGATCAGAAGCAACCAGAGAGACTTGGAGTCTATGTCAAGGAAGCTTCAAGGAGGCCACGAGGTAGGGGGCGCGCCCACCCCCCTAGGGCGCGCCCTCCACCCTCGTGGCCCCCCTGACGTACTTCTTCTGCCTATATATCTCCATATACCCTAAAAACATCCGAGAGCACAATAGATCGGGAGTTCCACCGCCAGAAGCCTCCGTAGCCATCAAAAACCAATCTACACCCATTCCGGCACCCTGCCGAAGGGGGAATCCCTCTCCGGTGGCCATCTTCATCATCATAGCGCTCTCCGTGACGAGGAGGGAGTAGTTCTCCCTCGGGGCTGAGGGTATGTACCAGTAGCTATGTGTTTGATCTCTCTCTCTCTCATGTTCTTGAGGTGATACGATCTTGATGTATCGTGAGCTTTGCTATTATATTTGGATCCTATGATGTTTCTTCCCCCCTCTACTCTCTTGTAATGGATTGAGTTTTCCCCTTGAAGTAATCTTATCGAATTGAGTCTTTAAAGATTTGAGAACACTTGATGTATGTCTTGCAGTGCGTATTTGTGGTGACAATGGGATATCACGTGATTCACTTGATATATGTTTTGGTGATCAACTTGCGGGTTCCGCCCATGAACCTATGCATAGGGGTTGGCACACGTTTTCGTCGTGATTCTCCGGTAGAACTTTGGGGCACTCTTTGAGGTCCTATGTGTTAATTGAATAGATGAATCTGAGATTGTGTGATGCATATCGTATAATCATACCCACGGATACTTGAGGTGACATTGCAGTATCTAGGTGACATTAGGGTTTTGGTTGATGTGTGTCTTAAGGTGTTATTCTAGTACGAACTCTAGGGCTGTTTGTGACACTTATAGGAATAGCCCAATGGATTAATTGGAAAGAATAACTTTGAGGTGGTTTCGTACCCTACCATAATCTCTTTGTTTGTTCTCCGCAATTAGTGACTTTGGAGTGACTCTTTGTTGCATGTTGAGGGATAGTTATATGATCCAATTATGTTATTATTGTTGAGAGGACTTGCACTAGTGAAACTATGAACCCTATGCCTTGTTTCAACACATTGAAATACCATTTACGCTCACTTTTATCATTAGTTACCTTGCTGTTTTTATATTTTCAGATTACAAAAACTATTATCTACCATCCATATACCACTTGTATCACCATATGTTCGCCGAACTAGTGCACCTATACAATTTACCATTGTATTGGTTGTGTTGGGGACACAAGAGACTCTTTGTTATTTGGTTGCAAGGTTGCTTGAGAGAGACCATCTTCATCCTACGCCTCCTATGGATTGATAAACCTTAGGTCATCCACTTGAGGGAAATTTTCTACTATCCTACAAACCTCTGCACTTGGAGGCCCAACAACGTCTACAAGAAGAAGGTTGTGTAGTAGACATCAAGCTCTTTTCTGGCGCCGTTGTCGGGGAGGTGAGTGCTTGAAGGTATATCTTTAGATCTTGCAATCAAGTCTTTTAGTTATCACTAGTTTAGTCTATAAAAGAAAATTACAAAAAAATGGAATTGAGTTTACCTCATACGCTTCATCTTTTTAATATCTTTCGTGAGTATGATGGAAAGGAAAATTGTGCCAAAGTGTTAGAAGAAGAATGCATTAAAATGTTTGGCACTAAATATTTGAATGATGAGCATGATTGCAATGTTGTTAGTATGAACTCCTTGAATATCCATGGTACTAATGATGATTGCACTACTCATGATGATAATGTCTCCTATAAACATGTCAATTTTTTGGGAGTACATTGGGTTTGCAAGTACACACCAAATAGGGAAGATAGATATTGCAAGAGGCATAAGCATTTAGAAACTAAATGGTTGCAAGAAAGGCTAGATGCGTGTGCTGAAAATTTAAACTTTCTTAGCCATACTTGTGAACTTTGCAATAAACATGATCATTTCAGTACCCAATGCAAATTGCTTCATGATCGTATCGTGTCCAAAAATTGTGATGACTTGATTTCCCTTGTTCATCATAATGAACTTAGTTTGCTGTTGGGTTATGAAGAAATGAAACTTATAACTAAGGATATTCCAAAATTTTCCCTTGATAGAGTTCTTCATTTTGATCTAGAGGAAATTTATGTGTATTGCGCGGTGAACTGCATTGAAAATCCTTATATTGCCAACTACATAAAGAAAATAAAACAAATAGAAGATGAAGAGAATATTAATGAAAGGGAAGAGACTTCCCAATACCCTCCTATTATTTCTTATGATGAATCAAGTAACGAGGAGGAGCCTCCTATTCAACTAATCTCATTAATAAGGAGGTCCAAAAAGAGGATTGAACCCACACATGATGTGGTGAAGAAGAATAAAAGAAAAAGGAAGAGAGGTAAAAAGATATCTCCCCCAAATAATGCTGCTCCTCTTACTATGGTGCCTCATTAAAATATAATTGCGGAAAATAATGATACTTCTTATGATCTTGAAAATCTTTTTGGCACTTGCTTGGAAGAATATGATAATTGCTATACTATTGGTGCTATCCATACTATTAATTATGAGAGTGATTATGCTTATGATATGAAAAGGCCCAAGCTTGGGGATGCTATGTTTGATAAAGATGATGTTTTTGAGAATATATTTGCTGCAATTAATGTTTGTCCCAAGCTTGGGGATGCTACGTTTAATGAAGATGATATTTTTAGTATCCCAAGTTTTGATATGCAAGTTTATAATGATGATAGCATGCCTCCTACCTATGATGATTATTGTGATGATACTTATGCTATAAAAAGTAGTGATTATATTTATAAAACTTGTCATGATTATGGTTACCCCTTCTCTGAACATTACTCTTTTAATGTGGAAACAATTTATAGTATTCGAGTTTCTTATGATACTCCCACTATTCCGAATGAGAAGAATTTTGCTTATGTGGAGAGTAATAAAATTTCTATGCTTGTAGATCATGAAAAGAATGCTTTAGGTGCTGGTTATATTGTCGAATTCATTCATGATGCTACTTCAAATTATTATGAGGGAGGAATATATGTTTGTATGAATTGCAATAATAACAAGTTTCCTCTCTATGTGCTTAAAGTTTTGAAGTTATGCTTGTTTTGCCTTCCTATGCTAGTTGATTATTGTTCCCATAAGTTGTTTGCTCACAAAATCCCTATGCATAGGAAGTGGGTTAGGCTTAAATGTGATAGTCATATTCTTCATGATGCTCTCTTTATGTTTCAATTCTTATCCTTTATGTGAGCATCATTGAAATCATCATGCCTAGCTAGGGGCGTTAAACGATAGCGCTTGTTGGGGAGAAACCCAACTTTATTTTTGTTACTTGCATTTTGATCCTGTTTAGTAATAAATAATTTATGTAGCCTATGTTATGGTTGTGTTTTTGTGTTTAATTAGTGTTTGTGCCAAGTAGAACTGTTGGGAAGACTTGGGGAAAGTCTTGTTGATCTTGCTGTAAAAAAAAGAAACTTTAGCACTCACGATAATTGCTGCCATTTTTATTTGGAGAGTGATATTTAGTTAATTCTTTTTGAAGATGATTAATAGATAAATTCCTCACGCCCAGCAATTTATTTGTAGAATTTTATGAGTTCCAGAAGTATACGTTTGATCCAGATTACTACAGACTGTTCTGTTTTTGACAGATTCTGTTTTCATCGTGTTGTTTGCTTATTTTGATGAATCTATGAGTAGTATCGGAGGGTATGAACCATAGAGAAGTTGGAACACAGTAGGTTTAACACCAATATAAATAAATATTGAGTTCATTACAGTACCTTATGATGGTGATTTGTTTTCTTTTGCTAACGGAGCTTACGAGTTTTCTGTTAAGTTTTGTGTTGTGAAGTTTTCAAGTTTTCAGTAAAGATTCGATGGACTATGGAATAAGGAGTGGAAAGAGCCTAAGCTTGGGGATGCCCAAGGCACCCCAAGGTAATATTCAAGGACAACCAAGAGCCTAAGCTTGGGGATGCCCCGGAAGGCATCCCCTCTTTCGTCTACTCCCATCGGTAACTTTACTTGGAGCTATATTTTTATTTACCACATGATATGTGTTTTGCTTGGAGCGTCAATTTATTTTGTTAGGATTTGCTTGCTGTTTGAATAAAATACCAAGATCTGAAATTATTAAATGTTAGAGAGTCTTCATATAGTTGCATAATTGTTCAACTACTCATTGATCTTCACTTATATCTTTCGGAGTAGTTTGTTGTTTGCTCTAGTACTTCACTTATATCTTTTAGAGCATGGTGGTAGTTTTATTTTGAAGAAATAGATGAACTCCTGTGCTTCACTTATATTATTTTGAGTGTCTTTATAACAGCATGGTAGTTTTCTTTGGTTATGAAACCAGTCCTAATATGATGGGCATCCATGAGGGGTATAATAAAAACTTTCATATAGAATGCATTGAATACTATGAGAAGTTTGATACTTGATGATTGTTTTGAGATATGAGGATGGTAATATTGGAGTCATGCTAGTGAGTAGTTGTGAATTTGAGAAATACTTGTGTTGAAGTTTGTGATTCCCGTAGCATGCACGTATGGTGAACCATTATGTGATGAAGTCAGAGCATGATTTATTTATTGATTGTCTTCCTTATGAGTCGCGGTCGGGGACGAGTGATGGTCTTTTCCTACCAATCTATCCCCCTAGGAGCATGCTCATAATACTTTGTTTCGGTAACTAATAGATTTTTTCAATAAGTATGTGAGTTCTTTATGACTAATGTTGAGTCCATGGATTATACGCACTCTCACCCTTCCATCATTGCTAGCCTCTCTAGTATCGAGCAACTTTCGCCGGTACCTTGAACCCACCATATACCTTCCTCAAAACTGCCACCATACCTACCTATTATGGCATTTCCATAGCCATTCCGAGATATATTGCCATGCAACTTTCCACCGTTCCGTTTATTATGACACGCTTCATCATTGTCATATTGCTTTGCATGATCATGTAGTCGACATCGTATTTGTGGCAAAGCCACCGTTCATAATTCTTTCATACATGTCACTCATGAGTCATTGCGCATCCCGGTACACCGCCGGAGGCATTCATATAGAGTCATATCTTGTTCTAAGTATCGAGTTGTAAGTAAATAAAAGTGTGATGATCATCATTATTAGAGCATTGTCCCAATGAGGAAAGGATGATGTGGACTATGATTCCCCCACAAGTCGGGATGAGACTCCGTACGAAAATAAATAAATAAAATAGGCCAAAGAAGCCCAAACAAAAAAATAAAAAAAGATAAAAAAAGAGGCCGTAAAAAAAGAGAAAGGCCCAAATAAAAAAATAAAAAATGATAGAAAAAGAGAGAAGGGAGAATGCTACTATCCTTTTACCACACTTGTGCATCAAAGTAGCACCATAATCTTCATGATAGAGAGTCTCCTATGTTGTCACTTTCATATACTAGTGGGAATCTTTCATTTTAGAACTTGGCTTGTATATTCCAATGATGGGCTTCCTCAAAATGCCCTAGGTCTTCATGAGCAAGAGAGTTGGATGCACACCCACTAGTTTCTTTTGTTGAGCTTTCATACACTTATAGCTCTAGTGCATCCGTTGCATGGCAATCCCTACTCACTCACATTGATATCTATTGATGGGCATCTCCATAGCCCGTTGATACGCCTAGTTGATGTGAGACTATCTTCTCCTTTTTGTCTTCTCCACAACCACCATTCTATTCCACCTATAGTGTTATGTCCATGGCTCACGCTCATGTATTGCGTGACGATTGAAAAAGTTTGAGAACACCAAAAGTATGAAACAATTGATTGGCTTGTCATCGGGGTTGTGCATGATTTAAATATTTTGTGTGGTGAAGATGGAGCATAGCCAGACTATATGATTTTGTAGGGATATCTTTCTTTGGCCATGTTATTTTGAGAAGACATGATTGCTTTGTTAGTATGCTTGAAGTATTATTATTTTCATGTCAATATTAAACTTTTGTCCTGAATCTTATGGATCTGAATATTCTTGCCACAATAAAGAGAACTACATGGATAAATATGTTAGGTAGCATTCCACATCAAAAATTCTGTTTTTATCATTTACCTACTCGAGGACAAGCATGAATTAAGCTTGGGGATGCTGATACGTCTCCAACGTATCTATAATTTTTTATTGTTCCATGCTATTATATTATCTGTTTTGGATGTTTATGGGCTTTATTATACACTTATATATCATTTTTGGGACTAACCTATTAACACAGAGCCCAGTGCCACTTTCTGTTTTTACCTTGTTTTAGAATATCGCAGAAAAGGAAAACCAAACGGAGTCCAATTGACCTGAAACTTCACGAAACTTATTTTTTGGATCAGAAGCAACTAGGGAGACTTGGAGTCTACGTCAAGGAAGCTTCAAGGAGGCCACGAGGTAGGGGGCGTGCCCTCCACCCTCATGGGCCCCTCGTGCCCCCCCTGACGTACTTCTTCCGCCTATATATCTCCATATACCCTAAAAACATCCGAGAGCACAATAGATCGGGAGTTCCGCCGCCAGAAGCCTCCGTAGCCATCAAAAACCAATCTAGACCCGTTCTGGCACCCTGCCGGAGGGGGAATCCCTCTCCGGTGGCCATCTTCATCATCCCGGCGCTCTCCATGATGAGGAGGGAGTAGTTCTCCCTCGGGGCTGAGGGTATGTACCAGTAGCTATGTGTTTGATCTCTCTCTCTCTCGTGTTCTTGAGGTGATACGATCTTGATGTATCGCGAGCTTTGCTATTATATTTAGATCCTATGATGTTTCTTCCCCCCTCTACTCTCTTGTAATGGATTGAGTTTTCCCCTTGAAGTAATCTTATCGGATTGAGTCTTTAAAGATTTGAGAACATTTGATGTATGTCTTGCCGTGCGTATCTATGGTGACAATGGGATATCACATGATTCATTTGATGTATGTTTTGGTGATCAACTTGCGGGTTCCGCCCATGAACCTATGCATAGGCGTTGGCACACATTTTCATCGTGATTCTCCGGTAGAACTTTGGGGCACTCTTTGAGGTCCTATGTGTTGGTTGAATAGATGAATCTAAGATTGTGTGATGCATATCGTATAATCATACCCATGGATACTTGAGGTGACATTGGAGTATCTAGGTGACATTAGGGTTTTGGTTGATGTGTGTCTTAAGGTGTTATTCTAGTACGAACTCTAGGGTTGTTTGTGACACTTATAGGAATAGCCCAACGGATTGATTGGAAAGAATAACTTTGAGGTGGTTTCGTACCCTACCATAATCTCTTCATTTGTTCTCCGCAATTAGTGACTTTGGAGTGACTCTTTGTTGCATGTTGAGGGATAGTTATATGATCCAATTATGTTATTATTATTGAGAGGACTTGCACTAGTGAAACTATGAACCCTAGGCTGTTTTTATATTTTCAGATTACAAAAACTATTATCTACCATCCATATACCACTTGTATCACCATCTCTTCGCCGAACTAGTGCACCTATACAATTGACCATTGTATTGGGTGTGTTGGGGACACAAGAGACTCTTTGTTATTTGGTTGCAAGGTTGCTTGAGAGAGACCATCTTCATCCTACGCCTCCTACAGATTGATAAACCTTAGGTCATCCACTTGAGGGAAATTTGCTACTGTCCTACAAACCTCTGCACTTGGAGGCCCAACAACGTCTACAAGAAGAAGGTTGTGTAGTATACATCAGAGCCCTCTATGGACTCGCGCAACCGTCACCCTTCATGGGTTGAAGTCTCCATCAACGTGGATGTACGGTAGCACCACCTATCGGAACCATGCCAAAAATCTCCGTGTCTCCAATTGCGTTTGCACACTCCAATCCCATCCCTTTACATTCTTGCAATTTGCATGACTTACTTTCCGCTAATCATATACTCTTGTCATGCTTGCTTGAGATGTATTTTGAATGTTCAAACTTGTGCCAAAACTCCACTTCAACTTAAAGAAATTAAAAACTGCAACTTTTCTTGCTAAGAGTCTATTCAACAACCCCTCTAGACACCTCTTCTCGATCCTACAATTGGTATCAGAGCATTGGTCTCCATTGCTTTGGTTTAAACACCTTTGGAGGAATATGGATGAGTCTATGTTGGAGAGTCTTAGACGTAGAGTGCCTATTCTTGATGGAGAGTATTTTCATGAGTGAAAAAATGAGATGCTTGAGATCTTCAATGAATATCATTTGACCAAGTACATTACTACTCCTTGTGCTCGCATTGTTGATCCTTTGCATCCTACCCTTGATGAGTCTATTTGCATCCTACCCTCGTTGATCCTTTGCCTAGAAACTTGCTTGCTAGCTTGCCTACTTTTGATTGTGCCTACAACTTATGGAGATTTCTTGAGGAACGATTCCCAAATTATTCCTTGAAAATCCTAGATGAGATTCTTCATAAGTCTATTGCCTTGAGTAAGATGAGTTCTAATGATCCCAAGTTTGGTGATTGCTTATTTGAGCTTACTAATCTTACGAGTGCAAAAGGAGATGTTGGAATTATTAGCAATATCATTTCCGAAGTCATTAGAATCCATAGAGATGAACATTGTTACGGTCATACTTCTAATGAATTACCCTCTCTAGGAGTTGATCCATCACATGACGATGTTGAACATGGATACTATGATGAGGATGATGATAGTGACTATGATCTTGATGATGCGATGAGACACTTTGGTCTTATGGCTAATCTTCGCGGCTACATGGTTGGAGGAAAGGAATGGGTCCTTGATAGTGGATGTACTGATCATATGACCGGAGACAAAGATATGTTTCATGAGCTTGCTGAAAACAACGACCCTCGAAAGTATGTCACTTTCGGTGATAACTCAAAGGGTAAGGTGGTTGGCCTTGGTAAGGTGGCCATCTCACAGGATAGCTCCATACAAAATGCTATGCTCGTTGAATCTCTTGGCTACAATTTACTTTTCGTATCTAGACTTGTTGACTTTGGATTCAATGTCCTATTTACTAAAGTAGATTGCCAAGTGTTTCATAGAGATAACCATAAAATGGTCTTTACCGGTGTACGTAGAGGTGATCTTTACATTGTTGATTTCACTAAAAAAGGCTCAACCTAGAACTTGCTTAATTGCTAAATCTTCTAAAGGCTGGTTGTGGCATAGAAGGCTAGGTCATGTGGGCATGCGAAATATTGATAAGCTTACTAAAGGTGATCATATCCTTGGAGTAAAAGATGTTATGTTTGACAAGGATAGACTTTGTAGTGCTTGTCAAGCAGGAAAACAAGTTGGAGTAAGTCACCCCGTGAAGAACATTATGACCACGAGAAGACCACTTGAGCTACTTCATATGGATCTTTTTGGTCCCAATGCCTATAAAAGTCTCGGTGGTAACTCATTCGGTCTGGTTATAGTTGATGATTTTTCAAGATTTACGTGGGTGTTCTTTCTTGATGATAAATCGTAGGTCCAAAAGATCTTCAAGAACTTTGCTAGGAAGGCCCAAAATCAATTTGAGGTGAAGATCAAGAAGGTTCGCAGGGACAACGGAACGGAGTTCAGGAACGCAAATGTGGATACCTTTCTTGACGAAGAAGGGATCTCACATGAGTTCTCGGCTACGTACACGCCTCAACAAAATGGAGTTGTTGAGAGGAAGAACTGAAATCTTATTGAGATGGCTAGAATGATGCTTGATGAGTACAAGACTCCAAAACACTTTTGGGCGGAAACGGTTGAGACAGCTTGTCATGCAACAAATCGCTTGTATCTTCACAAGCTACTCGACAAGACAACATACGAGCTCCTCACCGGTAACAAACCCCAAGTTGGATACTTTCGAGTATTCGGCTCAAAGTGCTACATTCTTGATAATCATCGTCGTTCTAAATTTGCTCCTAAATCTCATGAAGGTTTCCTACTCGGTTATGGCTCAAACTATCACACTTACCGGGTCTACAACAATTTCACACGAAAGGTTGAAGAGACGGTAGATGTGAAGTTTGATGAATCTAACGGCTCACAAGTAGAGCAATTGCCAATTGATGTAGGAGACAAAGACCCTTCGGAAGCAATTCAAGACTTGTCTATCGGCAAGATTTGTCCAACGAAGGTGAAGGAGAGTACCTCGTCCGTCCAAGTGGAAGCTTCCAACTCACGACAAGTTGAACCAAGAGTTGACTTAGAAGCATCCACAAGTGGGGCACACCAAAATGAAGAAAACGAGGACGTACACCAAGATGAACCTCATCAACCTACTTCTCCACCACGACAAGAGAATGGCAACGTCAACAATGAAGAAGGCCAAGAAGAAGAAGAACAAGATGAATAAGATGTTCCACCCCGACCCAAGCAAAAGCTTCCACGAGTTTGATCAAGAGTCGCCAAAGGCCATCCCGTTGAGCAAATCTACAATGATATCCAAACCGGGAGAATCACTCGCTCTAAAACTCGTTTGGCTAACTTTTGTGAACATTATTCATTCATCTCTAGCATTGAACCTATGAAGGTTGAGGAAGCATTGGAAGATCCAGATTGGATAATGCCATGCATGGAGAGCTACACAACTTTGAGAGAAATCAAGTGTGCACATTGGTCGAGAAGCCCGACAACAACCACAACATCATCGGTACCAAATGGGTGTTTCGCAACAAGCAAGACGAAGATGGTCAAGTCGTCCGCAACAAAGCTCGTCTAGTCGCCCAAGGCTACACTCAAGTCGAAGGTATGGACTAGGTGAGACATATGCCCCCGTTGCTAGACTTGAGTCCATCCGCATCTTACTTGCCTATGCTAATCACCATGATATCACTTTATACCAAATGGACATTAAAAGTGCTTTTCTAAACGGTGAAATTGAGGAGGAAGTTTATGTTAAACAACCTCCCGGCTTTGTCAATCCTAAGAAACCCGATCATGTTTACAAACTTCACAAAGCCCTTTATGGTCTTAAACAAGCTCCTAGAGCGTGGTATAAATGCTTGACCAAGTTCCTTATTGAAAAAGGCTTTGAAATTGGAAAAATAGATTCTACTCTTTTTACTAAAAGGGTTAATGGTGAGTTATTTGTATGCCAAATTTATGTTGATGATATCATATTTGGCTCAACTAACCCTCATTTTAGTGAGAAGTTTGGAAAGCTAATGTCGGAGAAGTTTGAGATGTCTATGATGAGTGAACTCAAGTTCTTTCTTGGTTTGCAAATCAAGCAAACTAAGGAAGGCACCTTTGTCTCTCAAACAAAGTACACCAAGGACTTATTCAAGAAGTTCAACATGCAAGAAAGCAAAGGTATGAAAACTCTCATGCCTACTAGTGGACATCTTGACTTTACTAAGGACGGTGAACCGGTTGATCAAAAAGTTTACCGCTCTATGATCGGTTCATTGTTATATCTATGTGCCTCTCGTCCCGATATTATGCTAAGTGTGTGCATGTGTGCACGATATCAAGCGGCCCCCAAAGAATGTCATCTTAAGGCTGTGAAAAGGATAGTGAGATACTTAATACATACACCAAATTTTGGCATTTGGTATCCTAAGAGGTCGTCTTTTGATCTTGTTGGCTATTCCGAATCGGACTATGCCGGAGACAAGGTTGATAGAAAGTCCACTTCGGGTACTTGTCAATTTCTTGGTAGATCTCTTGTGTCTTGGTCTTCCAAGAAACAAAACTCGGTATCCTTATCCACCGCCGAAGCGGAATACATTGTCGCTGGTTCATGTTGTGCTCAATTACTTTGGATGACCCAAACTCTTAAAGATTATGGGATCAATGTGAAACATGTTCCATTGCTTTGTGACAATGAGAGTGCTATTAAGATTGCTCACAATCCCGTGCAACATTCTCGAACTAAGCATATTGAAGTTCGTCATCATTTCATTCGAGATCATGTTGCTAAAGGGGACATTGATCTTAAGCATGTTCGTACCGATAAGCAATTGGCGGATATATTCACCAAACCGCTTGATGAGAAAGTCTTTTGCCGTTTGAGAGGTGAATTGAACATCATTGATGCTTAAAACTTGGAGTGGGACTCCATTTGGATATATGCAAGGCATGAATCTATGACAAATCCTTGATATTTCTCTTATGATGATATTCATATGTCTTGGATATATTTGCACCCTTGCATGTTATCTAACCCTTGTAGGTACTTGGATGAATCTAAATCTATGAGATAGCAACCCACTCACATCTTGAGCGATCTCTACATCACCAAGTCTCTACAATACGGTGGTTGATGACAAGGAAGCACGAAACCCTTCAACATATCCTTTGACAAATTATATGTATCAAATTTCATGATTGTCATTTTGGATACACAAGTGCTCTTTCTTGCAAAACTAAACCACGTAGGTAGATGAACTTAACTCCAAGTGGTGCTCCCAACCATTCTTGTGCTACATCAACCTTGAGCACCCCACGCAAGTTCAACTACATGAACAAGGTCAACACCACCACCCAAGGTATGCCATTCCATCTTAGAGAAGCTTTACCTCAAGACATAGGTTAAAGCAACTCAACAAGATGTGAATACATCAAATGCTTAAACGAAACATGGTAACCCAATTTTGAGCTTAAACAATGAGTAGGACTTATGATCAAGTGTTCTTACTTGACTCCTTAGTCAATATACTCTAACATAGGTGACTTTGTCACCGCCCAATTCTAGATGAAGTTCTCTAGTGTTTCCTTGAGTTTTTGCAAACTTCATCTAGATTTTGTTTTTCTTTGTTTTGTTATGCATTCCTTGCATCCAATTCCTTGCAAATCCTTGTGAGATCTTTCTTGTCTAGTGAGCTGAGGTGACAAGTGTTTTCTCTGTGATAAACTCGGTCACACCGGTTTGTTGTATTCGGTCCAACCGAACTCTTTCGGTGCAACCGGAACACACCACTCGGTGCAACCGATTTCACTACAGGAAAGACAACCTGTCACTTGTTCCCGCATTCTTTTTACTCTAGCTCCACTCAATGATTCTTGTCCTCTACCAGCATCACATTCGACTTGCTGCTTTGCTTTGTGACTCATGGACCGAACCCATCTGTAACAAACATCCAAAAGAGCCCTTCTTGGAAATTGATGTCAAAGGGAGAGAGAGAGATCACATCAAAGCTTAATCATTTCTATAGGGGGAGAGAGAATACTCAGGGGGAGAGAGTTCTTCAATGAGAAAGAAGTATCATATCAAAGACCCCGGATGCTTGGTGTTCAAGAGGAGAGAAGTTACATGTCTTTAAGAGGGGAAAGACATGTTCATATTTGATTGTTTGCATTTGCTTTTTTTGTTGCTCTGATTTTCTGTTCCCTATCTTCTCCCAGTATCCCAAGCAAGATTCAGGGGGAGAAAGACATCTAAGGGAAGGAAATCCTTGAATTCATTGCATATCTTTACCTTTGGGGACATGTCTATATCCAATAGAGTACTTAGTACTCACTCTCTACATGTCATCCCAGTCTTGGTACTCTTGTGGTTTCTTTGTTTACTCTGGCTAGTAGATGTATCTGTGTTATCTAACCTTGTTTACTCAGGTTCATTTCTCCTAAGCCAACTCAAGACCACAAGGTAAGTATATGCATCACACTCATGTGCATGAGGACTTCTTGCTGATGTACATATTGTTTGCAAGGAAGACTCATGAGCATGTAGGTACATTTCCTACATTTACATCTTTTGCTCTGATGCATATAGCCAAGATACATGTAACACATTGCTTACTCTATCATGCTATGCATTCACATGTTCTTATATTCCATATTTACATGATTGCATACATATAGGGGGAGCCTATGCATGTTACATGTCTTTCCAAAGCTTTACCTGTTATTCTCTATATCTTTATCTAAAGCTTTGATGTATGTTGTCATTAATTACCAAAAGGGGGAGACTGAAAGCACAAGTTCTCCCCGGGTGATTTTGGTAATTAATGTCAACATATCTATTGTTGGACTAATACTTTCATTTAGCATATTTCAGATAAGTCCAACAGTGGAGTGGCATGGACTAGAGGATGTGGGACCCCTTCAAGATGATGAAGACAAATGATTGGCTCAAGCTCAAAGCTCAGGACTCTACATTTTTCATTTTAGTGATCCAAGATCACATTGAGTCCATAGGAAAGCCAATACTATTAAGAGGGGACGAGGTGTTTCTTAATGAGGTTCTTGCTCAAAGTTCTTAGTGATATGCTCCACAACCCTCAACCACTTTCTCATATCCAAATATATCCCAAACCAAAAGTCAAACTTGGCCCCACCGATTTGATCTATCCAGTGCCACCGAGTTCTCTTGACACAACCACTGCCAGAAACCCTAATCAATTCGGTCTCACCGATGGGATCTCGGTCTCACCGAGATGGGCTTGCAAACTCTCTGTTTCCTATTGCATTAATTTCGGTCTCATCGAAACATGACATCGGTCCCACCGAGTTTGCTTGGCCAACTCTCTGTTTAGCTTGTTACCAAAATCGGTCCCATTGAATTTGTGTAATCGGTCCAACCGAGATGAGGCTTTACACTAACCCTAGCACATCAGTCCCACCGAGTCAATTAAGTCGGTCCCACCGAAAACCCTAACGGTCACATTATGAACTAAATCGGTCTGACCGAGTTGTATGATTCATTCCCACCGAGTTTGATGATTTGTGTGTAACGGTTAGATTTTTTGTGCAGGCTATATATACCCCTCCACCCACTCTTCATTCGTGGAGAGAGCCATCAGAACATGCCTACACTTCCAACATACATTTTCTGAGAGAGAACCACTTACACTTGTGTTGAGGTCAAGATACTTCATTCCAACCACATAAATCTTGATCTCTAGCCTTCCCCAAGTTGCTTTCCTCTCAAATCATCTTTCCACCAAATCCTATCCTATGAGAGAGGGTTGAGTGTTGGGGAGACTATCATTTGAAGCACAAGAGCAAGGAGTTCATCATCAACACACCATTTTATACCTCTTGGAGAGTGGTGTCTCCTAGATTGGTTAGGGGTCACTTGGGAGCCTCCGTTAAGATTTTGGAGTTGAACCAAGGAGTTTGTATGGGCAAGGAGATCACCTACTTCGTGAAGATCTACCCTAGTGAGGCAAGTCCTTCGTGGGTGATGGCCATGGTGGGATAGACAAGGTTGCTTCTTCATGGGCCCTTCGTGGCTGGAGCCCTCTGTGGACTCACGCAACCGTTACCCTTCGTGGGTTGAAGTCTCCATCAACGTGGATGTACGATAGCACCACCTATCGGAACCACGCCTAAAATCTTCGTGTCTCCAATTGCGTTTGCACACTCCAATCCCATCCCTTTACATTCTTGCAACTTGCATGACTTACTTTTAGCTGCTCATATACTCTTGTCATGCTTGCTTGAGATGTATTGTGAATGTTCAAACTTGTGCCAAAACTTCACTTCAACTTAAAGAAATTAAAAACTGCAACTTTTCTTGCTAAGAGTCTATTCACCCCCCCCTCTAGACACCTCTTCTTGATCCTACAATAGTAGATATGATCGACATAGTGATGTTCACCATTGAAAACTACTCCATCTCACGTGATGACCGGACATGGTTTAGTTGATATGGATCACGTGATCATTTAGATGACTAGAGGGATGTTTATCTAAGTGGTAGTTCTTAAGTAATATGATTAATTGAACTTTAATTTATCATGAACTTAGTACCTGATAGTTTTTGCATATCTATGTTGTTGTAGATCAATGGCTCGTGCTACCATTCCCTTGAATTTTAATAAGTTCCTAGAGAAAGCTAAGTTGAAAGATGATGGTAGCAACTACATAGACTGGGTCCATAACTTGAGGATTATCCCCATTGCTGCATAGAAGAATTACGTCCTGGAAGCACCGCTAGGTGCAAGACCCACTGTAGGAGCAACTCTGGACGTTATGAACGTCTGGCAGAGCAAAGCTGATGACTACTTGATAGTTCAATGTGCCATGCTTTACGGCTTAGAATCGGGACTTCAAAGATGTTTTGAATGTCATGGAGCATATAAGATGTTCTAGGAGTTGAAGTTAATATTTCAAGCAAATGCCCGAGTTGAGAGATATGAAGTCTCCAACAAGTTCTATAGCTGCAAGATGGAGGAGAATAGTTCTGTCAGTGAACATATACTCAAAATGTCTGGGTATCATAACCACTTGACTCAACTAGGAGTTAATATTCCTAATGATAGTGTCATTGACAGAGTTCTTCAATCACTGCCACCAAGCTATGAAGGCTTCGTCATGAACTATAATATGCAAGGCATGGAAAAGACAATTCCCGAGCTCTTCGCGATGCTAAAGGCTGCAGAGGTAGAAATCAAGAAGGAGCATCAAGTGTTGATGGTTAACAA
This sequence comes from Triticum aestivum, assembly GCF_018294505.1. NCBI lineage: Eukaryota > Viridiplantae > Streptophyta > Magnoliopsida > Poales > Poaceae > Triticum > Triticum aestivum. Next base: position 393,703,540 of record NC_057800.1, on the reverse strand, counting down.
GACCACTAGTTTCAAGAAAAAGGGTAAAGGGAAGAAGGGGAACTTCAAGAAGAACAACAAGCAAGTTGCTGCTCAAGGGACCTAAGCCTGAAACTGAGTGTTTCTACTACAAAGGGACTGGTCACTAGAAGCGGAACTGCCCCAAGTATTTGGCGGATAAGAAGGATGGCAAAGTGAAAGGTATATTTGATATACATGTTATTGATGTGTACCTTACTAATGCTCGTAGTAGTGCCTTGGTAATTGATACTAGTTCTATTGCTCATATTTGGAACTCAAAACAGGGGTTACGGATTAAACGAAGATTGGCTAAGGACGAGGTGATGATGCGTGTGGGAAATGGTTCCAAAGTCGATGTGATCGTCGTCGGCATGCGACCTCTACATCTACCGTGAGGATTAGTTTTAGACCTAAATAATTGTTATTTCATGTCAGCGTTGAGCATGAACATTCTATCTGGATCTTGTTTGATTCGAGACGGTTATTCATTTAAATCAGAGAATAATGGTTGTTCTATTTATATGAGTAATATCTTTTACGGTCATGCACCCTTGATGTGTGGTCTATTTTTGTTGAATCTAGATTGTAGTGATACACATATTCATAATATTGAAGCCAAAAGATGCAAAGTTAATAATGATAGTGCAACTTATTTGAGGCACTGCCGTTTAGGTCATATTGGTGTAAAGCACATGAAGAAACTCCATGCTGATGGGCTTTTGGAATCACTTTATTATGAATCACTTGATGCTTGCGAACCATGCCTCACGAGCAAGATGACTAAGACTCCATTCTCCGAAACAATGGAGCGAGAAACTAACTTGTTGGAAATAATACATACTGATGTATGCGGTCCGATGAGTGTTGAGGCTCGTGACACGTATCGTTATTTTCTGACCTTCACAGATGATTTGAGCATATATGGGTATATCTACTTAATGAAACATAAGTCTGGTACATTTGAAAAGTTCAAAGAATTTCAGAGTGAAGTGGAAAATCCTCGTAACAAGAAAATAAAGTCTCTATGATCTGATCATGGAGGTGAATATTTGAGTTATGAGTTTGGTCTTCATTTGAAACAATGTGGAATAGTTTCACAACTCACGCCACCTCAAACACGATAGTGTAATGGTGTGTCCAAATGTCGTAACCATACTTTATTAGATATGGTGCGATCTATGATGTCTCTTACGATTTACCGCTATTGTTTTGAGTTTATGCTTTAGAGACGGATGCATTCACGTTAAATAGGGCACCATCTATATCCGTTGAGACGACACCATATGAATTGTGGTTTGGCAAGAAACCTAAGCTGTCATTTCTTAAAGTTTGGGACTGTGATGCTTATGTGAAAAAGCTTCAACCTGATAATCTCGAACGCAAATCGGAGAAATGCGTCTTCATAGGATAGCCAAAGGAAACTGTTGGGTACACCTTCTATCATAGGTCCGAAGGCAAGATATTCATTGCTAAGGATGAATCCTTTCTATAGAAGGAGTTTCTCTCGAATGAAGTGAGTGGGAGGAAAGTAGAACTTGATGAGGTAATTGTACCTTCTCCCGAATTGGAAAGTAGTTCATCACTGAAATCAGTTCCAGTGATTCCTACACCAATTAGTGAGGAAGCTAATGATGATGATCATGAAACTTCAGATCAAGTGACTACCAAACCTCATAGGTCAACCAGAGTACGATCCGCACTAGAGTGGTACGGTAATCCTATTCTAGAGGTCATGTTACTTCACCATGACGAACCTACGAACTATGAGGAAGCGATGATGAGCCCATATTCCGCGAAATGGCATGAGGCCATGAAATCTGAGATGGGATCCTTGTATGAGAATAAAAAGTGGACTTTGGTTGACTTGCCCGATGATCGACAAGCCATTGAGAATAAATGGATCTTCAAGAAGAAGACTGACGCTGACGGTAATATTACTGTCTACAAAGCTCGACTTGTTGCGAAAGGTTTTCAACAAGTTCAAGGAGTTGACTAAGATGAGACCTTCTCACCCGTAGCGATGCTTAACTCTATCCGAATCATGTTAGCAACTGTCGCATTTTATGATTATGAAATTTGGCAAATGGATGTCAAAATTGCATTCCTTAATGGACATCTTAAAGAAGAGTTGTACATGATGCAACTAGAAAGTTTTGTCGATCCTAAAGGTGCTAACAAAGTGTGCAAGATCCAGCGATGCATTTATGGACTAGTGCAAGCCTCTCGGAGTTGGAATATACGCTTTGATAGTGTGATCAAAGCATATTGTTTTATACAGACTTTTGGAGAAGCCTATATTTTCAGGAAAGTGAGTGGGAGCTCTGTAGCATTTCTAATATTATATGTGGATGACATATTGTTGATTGGAAATAATATAGAATTTCTGGATAGCATAAAACGATACTTGAATAAGAATTTTTCAATGTAAGATCTCGGTGAAGCTGCTTATATATTGGGCATCAAGATCTATAGAGATAGATCAGGACGCTTAATTGGACTTTCACAAAGCACATACCTTGATAAAGTTTTGAAGAAGTTTAAAATGGATAAGTCAAAGAAAGGGTTCTTGCCTGTGTTACAAGGTGTGAAGTTGAGTCAGACTCAATGCCCGACCACTGCAGAAGATAGAGAGAAAATGAAAGTCATTCCCTATGCCTGAGCGATAGGTTCTATCATGTATGTAATGTTGTGTACCACACCTAATGTGTGCCTTGCTATAATTTTAGCAGGTTGAACCACTAGAGGGGGCACAACCCACCAGGGCGCACCTTCCCCCTAGGCGCGCCCAGGAGGGTTGTCCCCACCTGGTGCCCCCGCAGACCCTGAAACCAATGCTATAAAATCACATATTTCCAGAAATAACCAGGAAGAAAGAATTATCGTGTTCCATGAGACAGAGCCGCCGTCACCTCCTGTTCTTCATCAGGAGGCCAGATCTGGAGTCTATTTTGGGCTACGGAGAGGGGGATCTTTGATCTTATTCATCACCAACCCTTCTCCATATCCAATTCCATGTTGCTCCCCACCGGGAGTGAGTAATCCCTCCGTAGGCTCATTGGTCGGTGAGGAGTATGAGATTCATCATGTAATCTAGTTAGTTTTATTAGGGCTTGATCCCTAGTATCCACTATGTTCTGAGATTGATATTGCTATGACTTTGCCATGCTTAATGCTTGTCACTTTAGGCCCGGGTGCCATAATTTCAGATCTGAACCATTTATGCACCATTATATCTATGTTGTAGATCCGATCTTGCAAGTTATAGTCACCAACTATGTGTTATGATCCGGCAACCCCGGAGTGACAATAGTTGGGACCACTCCCGGTGATGACCATAGTTTGAGGAGTTCATGTATTCACCGTGTGTTAATGCTTTGTTCCAGTTCTCTATTAAAAGGAGGCCTTAATATCCCTTAGTTTCCAATTGGACCCCGCTGCCACAGTAGGGTAGGACAAAATATGTCATGCAAGTTATTTCCATAAGCACATATGACTATTTATGGAATACATGCCTACATTATATTTGTGAACTGGAGCTAGTGTCGCGCCCTAGGTTATAACTGTCACTTGATGAATATCATCCAACAAATCATCGATCCAAAGCCTACGAATTTCTCTTATATTGTTCTTTCTAAGTTACCACTGCTATCATTACTATTGCACTTGCTACAAAGTTACTGCTATCACTATTACTGCTACTATTGCTACTGGTACTATTATCAAAACTATCATACTACTTTGATACTGATCAGTTTGCTGCAGATAATTAATCTCCAGGTGTGGTTGAATTGACAACTCAGATGCTAATACTTGCAAATATTCTTTGGCTCCCCTTGTGTCGAATCTATAAATTTGGGTTGAATACTCTACCCTCGAAAACGGTTGCGATCCCCTACACTTGTGGGTTATCATGACCTTTTTCTGGCGTCGTTGCCATGAGCATAACTATATTTGTTGAGTCACTTGGGATTATTATCAATTTATCACTATGAAGAATCTGAAAGATGCTAAGACTAAGATTTTTCCCTCTAAGACGAGGGGAGGTAGGGAACTGCCATCTAGCTCCGCTTTAGATTCACCTTCTACTATAAGTAAACTTGCAACACCACCACATGCTATCAATCCTGATATGTCGCAAGTTATTGATGATGCTACCTCTACTATGAATGATGCTTATGATGATGCTAGTACCTTGCTTGATGATAATGTGCCACTAGGTGATTTTCTTGATGAACAAATTGCTACAGTAAGACAACATGATATTGTTGAAACTGATGATGAGCTTGAAACTGAAAATCTTGAAACACCTAGTAGAACTAGCCCTCCTAGATATGAATTACCAAAGGTACCGAAAGGTTATGTTATGGGTGAAGAGGCAACTAGAGATATTCTTGCTTGTAAGGATAGAGATGATCTAGAGAAATTATTATGCAAGTGCAAAGAAAAATCTTTGAATGCTAAAATGAAATGTGATCCTAAGTTTCCTACTTCACCTATCTTTATTGATGATGAGGATTATGAATTCTATGTCGACCCAGAGTTAATTACTTTGGTTCAATCTGATCCTTTTCATGGTTATGAAACTGAAACTGATGTGGCACATCTTACTAAGTTGAATGACATAGCCACCCTTTTTGCTCATGATGAGAAAATTTGCTATTACTATATGCTCAATTTATTTCCATTCTCGTTAAAGGGAGATGCTAAATCTTGGTACAATACTCTTGCTCTTGGTTGTGTGCGTAGTCCCCAGGATATGATTTATTACTTCTCTAAAAAATATTTCCCTGCTCATAACAAACAAGCTGCCTTACAGGAATTAACTTTGCGCAAATTGAAGAATAGAGTCTCCCACAAGCTTGGGGGAGGCTTCTCCAATTGCTTAATGCTTTGCCTAAGCATTCCCTTAAGAAAAATGAAATACTTGATATCTTCTATAATGGACTAACCAATGCTTCTAGGGATTTCCTAGATAGTTGTGCTGGTTGTGTTTTCAGGGAACGAACTATTGGTCAAGCTGAAGAATTATTTAATAACATATTGAAAAATTATGATGATTGGACTCTTCTTGGACCACCGCTTAAACCCACTCCGAAGAGGAGGGGTATTTTATATCTCAGTCCTGAAGACATGCAAGAGGCAAAGAAATCTATGAAGGAAAAAGGTATTAAAGCTAAGGATATAAAAAATTTACCTCCTATTGAATAGATGCATGGGCTTGATACACCACCACAACCTACGGTGGTAGAGGTAAATTCTCTAATGAAATTCAATGATAATGATAATCCTCACAATATGCACCCTAGCCAATGCCTTTATGAGTTTGAAAACTACATTAGAAAGCAAGATCACTTCAATCAAATGTTATGAAACAATTGAAATACAATTTTGATATGATTTCTCGCTTGAGTGACTTGTTATTTAGAATCTCAAATGATGTTAGAGGTGTAGGGAAGCATGCTTCTATGGTACAAACTCAGTTAGAACAAGTTGCTAAATCTCAAAGAGAGTTTCTTGATGAAATGAATAATAATATAAGTGACTTTGCTATTAGAGTAGTAACTAGAGGAGGTAAAATGACTCAGGAACCACTTTATCCCGAGAGACTCCCAAAAAGAATTAAACAAGACTCTCAAAGAGATAACACTGATGCACATAGTCCTAAAAATAAAAAGAAGAAAAATGGTAGGACTTTGCATGCCTCTAGTGAACCTGAAGTAGAAAAACCTCCTGATAATGAAGCTTCTATCTCTGATGCTGAAAATCAACCTGGTAGTGAACACTCACCTTCTGATAATGAAAAATATAATGATGAGGTTCATAAAGACACTCAAACAAATAATAAAGAACCAAAAAATGATGTTGAGAAAGAACCTGCAGTTGATCTTGATAACCCACAACCTAAGAATAAAATATATGATAAAAGAGACTTTGTTGCTAGAAAACATGGCAAGGAAAGAGAACCATGGGTTCAAAAACCTATGCCCTTTCCACCTAAGTCAACTAAAAAGAAAGATGATGAAGAATTTGAATGCTTTGCTGAAATGTTAAGGCCAGTCTTTTTGCGTACTCGCTTGACTGATATCCTAAAGTGCCTCCTTATGCAAAGTATATGAAAGACATCATCACCAATAAGAGAAAAATACCGGAACCTGAAATATCCACCATGCTTGCTAATTACACTTTTAAAGATGGAGTACCTAAGAAACTTGGAGATCCGGGAATACCAACTATATGTTGCTCCATCAAAAGAAATTATGTCAAAACTGCTTTATGTGATTTGGGAGCTGGTGTTAGTGTTATGACTTTCTCTTTATACAAAAGACTCGATTTGAATAAACTCACACCTACTGAAATATCTTTCCAAATGGCTGAAAAATCAAATGCCATACCTATTGGTATTTGTGAGGATGTACCCGTTGTTGTTGCTAATGTTACTATTTTGACAGACTTTGTTATACTTGAGATGCCCGAGGACGACAACATGTCTATTATCCTTGGTAGACCCTTTTTTATACTGCAGGGGCTGTTATTGATTGTAATAAAAGCAAGGTCACTTTTCATATCAATGGTAATGAGCATACAGTGCACTTTCCGAAAAACAATTCCAAGTGAATGGTATTAATGTTATTGAAAAATCTCCGACAATCACTATTGGAAGTTTTCAACTACCTCTACCTACTGTCAAAAAGAAATATGAAATGCTTATTGTTGGGGACATTCATATCCCCGTTGAGGTAACTTAGTGATTTACGATAGTTTTTTGGTTTCATGCTAATCGAAAGTGGCTGCTAATAAGACTTGATCAACCTTATTAATGGACCATTTTTAGAGGTATGAAGTTGATGAATTTAGTGAGCACTACATTTTGTCCCTACCTTTTATTTTATGTTTTTTAGTTAAATAAAATAAAATGCCATGTTTTGTCTGTTTTCTGAATTTTCCGTGTAATAAAAAATGAGCCAAAATTAAAAGTTGTGAGAATGCCTTGAAAATTTAATACAATTTTCTGAATATTTAAGAATATTTGGTGAAAATAACATCGAAGGGAGGTGCACCAGGTGGGCACAACCCACCTGGGTGCGCCAAGACCCCCAGGCGCACCCTGGTGGGTTGTGGTCCCCACATGGCCCCCCTCACTTATCTGTTCTTCCCACATCACCACCTACCTCCAAAAAAATCACCATTGCTCTCTCTCTCTCTCTCTCTCTCTCGTGTTCTTGCTCTCAAACCCACAGATTTCGATCTCTTTGCTTGAAGCTCCGTTTCTGAAACTGTTTCATGGGATTGTTGCTTGAAAATTGTACGCGAATATGATGAACCTCTTCGGAAGGAGTTCTTCGAGGAGGAGATCCTCGGAGGCATCTTCTAGTAGCAGCTCCATTCGTCGGTCTTATGTTGAACCAAGCGAAAGTTTGATGCAAGATGCCGCCACCAAAACTTGCTTATAGCCATGTGACGATTATATGGCGAGTGTGGTCATTAAGGAAGAATTTTAGCAATATGTTCACAATGCCGATCTCGGTCCCTACAATGCAGATAAGTGTAACCAACACCACACTCTCACTAAATCTTTGGTCAAAGGATTTAAATTCCATCCTCATGAGTCTAGGGTGTCATTTAAATTGTATGAAAATCCATTCACCATATCTTTGGAGAGATTTGATCACCACTGCAAAATCCCATTCTAGGGTTCGCTTGATGAACCGCCAAGGTCTGAGTTTGAGATGTTCCTGACTAGTCTTTGCTATGGTGAAACTAGGGGAGTGACACAAGGTAGAATAAAGAGCATCTGTTTTCCCGCAATACGGTACTTTGCTTTGTTTAATGGAAAATGTATTGTAGGCAAACAAGATTGTAGTACATTTTGTGCTCCAGACTTGAGCCTCATTCGTACCGCTCTCACTGGTGACAAGAGTTATAACCTTGGAGTGATTGTTGCACATAGGTCGCAACACAACGTTGGTAGTGGATATTTTTATGGTGCAATTTATGCCATGTCCTTAGCAAGAGAGTTGGGTGTTCCACCTTTGCCTTATGATCCTATTTTACCCACACAGTATTTAGACTTTGATGTTATGAAATTTCATAAGATCCTTAGAGGTGAACCCCATAATTTCACTTATAAATTGTTGTTTAATCAAGGTTCCATTGTGCACACATATTTACATGCGCCTGCTCTTTTTTATGCTCACATTAGGGGAAGATATTTTGTTCTTAAGAGCGAGGCCCGAGCTCATAACGCGGCGGTTGTGGCCGCATGGCAGGCTGAGGGATCCGCACCGAGAGCCTCCGTGAGCTATCACTCCGACCACTATGCAGGCTACTGACTGATTACCAAGTTAGGACAAAAGCCTAAGCTTGGGGGAGTACGTATTTCCACCGACTTTCCATTCATGTTCACACATTTCATTTGTCAGTGTCCACACTTTTTCATTCTATCATCCATGTTAAATTTATTTTCTTGCTTTCTTCTTGTGTGTTTGAAAAACTTTGAGAAAATCCAAAAATACTTCTTGCTTCTTTTTATTTTTCTTTCTAGAGTAGTTAGTTTTAGCACTAAAAAGAAAATTCAAAAAGATTTCCTTGTTCATCTTTTGCTTGTTGAGAGCTTTCCCGTGTAAACAATTTTTCTCATTTTTGCTTTTCCCTTTTATTTACTTGTTCAAGAAAACCAAAAACTCCAAAAATGTTTTAGTGTGTTTCTTTGAATTTATCTTCTTTTTATTGAGTCCTACTAAGGAGAATACCATGATGAAAATGTTGAGTGGCTCTCATATGCATTATTATTGATCTAACAAAAAGCCCATTTTACCTTGTCTTCTCGTGTTGAATAATATTTTTTGGAGATTCCAGCTTAGTCCATGGCACTCTTGCACTATTATTATTTTCATATTGTTCGGTCGTGCAAGTGAAAGGCAATAATGACGATATTTTATGAACTAGCCGTGGCAGAGAGAAATGGGTATGAACTCAACTTGTTCTGTTTTTGTAAATGTGTTTAACCTAGTATCCATGATTCAGCCCATTATGATTAAACATGTTTGCAATGACAATTAGAGATTATAGTTTCTCATGCCATGCATAAGTAGCTAGAAGTGGATAATGATTTATCTTGGATGTCAACGTTGCGTTAAAATGATTGTGATGTACTATGACGATATGGTATCCTCCTATGAATGTTCGAGTGGCTTGACCTGGCATATGTTCATGCATGTAGTCGAATCAAAACCAACATAGCCTTTATGATATTTATGTTCATGGTGTTCATATCCTACTCATGCTAGTGTCCAATGTTACTTATGCATAATGCAAGTTCATGACTGTTGTTGCTCTCTAGCTGGCCGCTTCTCAAACTATTTGCTAGCCTTCGCCTGTACTAAGTGGGAACTCTACTTGTACATCCAGAACCTTGAACCCAAGTTATTCCAAATGAGTCCACCATACCTACCTATATGTGGTATTACCCTGCCATCCTAAGTAAATTTGCATGTGCCACCTCTAAAAACTTTAAATAAATATCCATTTTGTGTGCCTGGATAGTTCATGGAGCGATAGGAGGTAGTAGGTATCTTCCATGCTAAGCGGGTTATTCTCAGGATGAGTGTTTATTCACTCACCATCGCACGAGAAAAGTGCGGTAATAGGGATGCCCAGTCCCAAACTGCAAAAAGATTTCATCTTTCAAATAATCAAACAAAAACTCCTACGGAGTCATAACCTTCACTTCATCGCTTGGGAACCGCCACTAGCATGTTTAGCATGGAAGATATAGATAACTGATGGTCGCAAAGTAAACAAGAAGGGTGAATTTTTGAAAATATCATTTACCTTTGTTTTAAAAAAACTTGAGCTTTGGCGCCTCTGCAATTCACCGCTTCCCTCTACGAAGGGACTATCTATTTACTTTTATGCTGTGTCATCACCTTCTAAAATAAGCGCCAGAACCTAAGAGCATTGTTGTCATGCTGATGCATTGTGTGTAGCTAATGTTGGGTGCATCCAAGCTTTTAAATAGCGGATAGCGGGATGGTAGTGGATTGGGGTCGGCATAGCGGATTGCGGGCGATATTGTAGACACTATGTCCGCATGAAAAATTTGTAAAAATACTCATAAATTTCAAATTATTGTGTATATTTATATATCATTGGCGAAAAATATAACACTTAAATTAAATATTTATCATTTATATATAAGCGGATAGACTATAATTGGTCCCATTGAAACAATCTTCAACACGCAACTTAGGCAGCAATGCAAACAACACACTATCACACAAAGTACATGATCCATCAGATCATGACCACCAATCCATCACATAATAAACAGAACAACAACATGAGTGCATGACACATTGGCATAATCAGTTTATCAGACCATGACCATCATAGAAAATATAAAACGAAATGCAATCCATTTCCATCCTCATCCCCCTCTTAAATTTTTGACCCTCCTTTCTTCCATTTCCTCTTTTTCTGCTACTTCCTCCTCTTCTTCCACATCAAAAATAGTGTGAGTTCTTTTCTTAGTAGCCTACTAGTGCCAAAAAAATAAATAGAGACAAGTTATTTGACTCAATTACAGGCATAGATAGTTGATTCCTTTAATGTAGAAATTACAAGTAAACCGAATTTATGAAAGCAGTACAAAAGAAATTAAAAGTAAACTAATTTAACACTCACTAGTAGAAAAAGGGTCAAACGTGAAGCACATTAGTGCCGGTTTGTATTTGAGCCGGCACTAATGTATACATTAGTGCCGGTTCCAACGGCTAGCCGGGCCGCTTTCATTAGTACCGGTTCATGGCGAACCTTTAGCACCGGTTCGTGCCACGAACCGGTACTAATGAGAGTGGTGGCAAGATGTTGTCAGACTGGGGCCCCTCCAGCCCCTTTAGTACCGGTTCTTGGCACGAACCGGTACTAAAGGTCGTCCTACATAAACCCTTCTTCCACCCGAGCTCGCTCTGTTCTTCCCCTTTCCCCTCTCCTCTCTCTGTTCTTCCCCTCTTCCTTGCCCAAAATTTGTCAAGATTTGAAGGCCCCCATCCATTCAAATGATCACAAAGGTTAGCAACTTTGTCCTTTCATCTCTCATTGCTAGATTATCTCTTGCAATGCTTTATATAGTGATTAATTTGTGAGTTTAGTAATTCGGGAGGATATATATATATATATATATATATATATATATGTGCTAGTATTTGATTTATATGCAATTTGAGGTCAAAAATAACACTTAGTTTGCATATGTAGGTGTGGTTTACTTAGTGCCTTCTAAATCTCCGTCGTAACCACCGTCGATCGCCCGCACCGTCCCGTCGCCGGCACCACCTTGTGGTGAGCCTCTTGTTCATGAAATTTTATATAAAAATTGATGTTTGTGTGATTTGGATATATAGTTACTCGTATAATTATCTTACCCGTACGTTGTTTGTTATACATATAGTGCCATGGTTTTGATATCCGTCCCCGTCGGCCCTCGTCCTTGTTATGATTCGGATGTGGTATATATATTCTCTTTTAAAACTAGTTGCATTTCGTGTTTATGACAAATTATGCCCATCAAGTTGACATAGAAATTTTTTCTAGGAGGTATGTGAACCGGAAATTCCAACCGACCCTATTGTCGAGAGGTTAAATTTAGTTGAAAGAGAAAACGAGTACTTGAAAGAAAAATTGAAAGAATTGAGGGGGAGAAGATGGAATTGGAGTTGCATGTTGCCGATGTCGTCGATGATCACAAGATCAAGATGGGGAAAATTCGCTTGAAGATTAGAAAGATTAGAAAATATGCCATCGATAGTGAGGCTTGGTATCATTATGCTGTTGGATCCATTGTTACCTTAGTTGCGATCTTGATCGCATTTGTTGTTGCATTTAAATGCTTTAGCTAGAGAGTTATTTGTTTGTTGCATTTAAGTGTTGTATGAACTTTATGTATGAACTTGTATTAATTTGGTCTATTCGGTGTTGTGTAATGAAGATGAGCCGGCAATGGATGTACGATGACCGATGCTCTCCCCAGTTCATTGAGGGCGTGCATACTTTTCTGCTTGCGGCTGAGGCAAACAAGCGGGCGGATGGTTTTATGCCTTGTCCATGTGTTGGCTGTAAGAATGGTCACAATTACTCTACGTCAAGAACCATTCACGTCCACCTGTTTAAGTCCGGTTTCATGCCCCACTATAATGTTTGGACCAAGCACGGAGAAAGAGGGGTTATGATGGAAGACAATGAAGAAGAAGAGGACGACGACAACTATCCTGACCATGGGTTCCCTGAATACGATGATACAACAATGGGGGAAGAAGCTGAGCCGGTAATGCGGGAAGAAGCTGAGCCAGCAATGTGGGAAGAAGCTGAAGAAGGGCATCAGATGAGCCCGTTGATGATCTAGGTCGGGCCATTGCTGATGCAAAGAGAAACTGCGCAAGTGATTTGGAGAAGAAGAAGTTGCAGCACATGTTAGAGGATCACAAAAAATTGTTGTACGCGAATTGCATAGGTGACAAGAAAAGGCTGGGCACCACACTGGAGTTGCTGCAATGGAAGGCAGAGAATGGTGTATCTGACAAGGGATTTGGAAAGTTGCTGGTAATGATAAAGGATATTGTCGGTGTCGAAACCGGCGGATCTCGGGTAGGGGGTCCCGAACTGTGCGTCTAGGCTGGATGGTAACAGGAGGCAGGGGACACGATGTTTTACCCAGGTACGGGCCCTCTTGATGGAGGTAAAACCCTACGTCCTGCTTGATTAATATTGATGATATGGGTAGTACAAGAGTAGATCTACCACGAGATTGGAGAGGCTAAACCCTAGAAGCTAGCCTATGGTATGATTGTATGTATATCTGATCTATCGACCAGCCTGGCCCTGGTTTATATAATGCACCAGAGGCCTAGGTTAACAAGAGTCCTAGCCGAATACGCCGGTGGGGAGAAGTGCTTGTCTTGATCGCCAAGTCTTCGTGGAATATTCCTTGTATGCGGCAGCTGTCCGAACTGGCCCATGAGTATACAGCCATGGGGGTCCTCGGCCCAATCTAATAGATCGGGAGATGACGTGGTGAGTACCCCCTAGTCCAGGACACCGTCAGTAGCCCCCTGAACCGGTCTTCAAGTTAGGGATGCTCCTCGATTCTTCCGAACTGTTCTTCATCTTCGGTTGACGGTCTTGAAAACTGGTTCAACAAATCCTCTCATCTTCGATCTTGAGGATCGCCGAAATGCATTTGGCGAGTTTACACGTCGGGTATCCGAGGAGCCCCTTTAAGTTGCTGGCCTTTATCAATGCCTTGTTATTTTTATGCCACACCTCGGGTTTGAAATTGTTCCCGGGCGGCAGCGTCCTCTTGCGTCCGAGCTCCAATGCTGGACTGCATTCGAGGTATCTTTTGCAGCCGAGCACCAACGCCGAACCGCTTCCCAGCTCTAACGCCGGAATGTATCCGAGCTCCAACGCCGGACTATGTATCCGAGCTCCAACGCCAGACTATATCCAAGCTCCAACGCCGGACAGTGTCCCAGCTCCAACGCCGGACTATATCCGAGGTGTCATATCACCTTGGTTCAAAAAAGTTGAAGGAGTCTAGCCGAGCTTAATGCCGGAAATGCCCTCTATGGAGCCAGCCACTAGCGCCCGAGCTTTATGCCGGACTGCTTCTGAGGTGGTGCACCACCCCGACTGAGGGCCTATTTTTTGTCAATATTTTTTATTATTGCAATTTATTCTCTGCCGAGATATATGGCCAGTAGCCCTCAAGGTGTGTATCGGTCTAAAACCCAAGATGCACCTGAAGGATGACGTAAGACGGCTGATCCCAGTAGCCGCTGAGACTCAGGTTGATTTGCAAAATTGGCCTGAGGATCAAGTCCTAGCTCGGCAGAATACTTCGGGACACAAAAGGCGGCGTGCTTAGTCCTCGAGACTCAGGTTGGGTGCGGCCGACCAACCTGAGGATCAAAATCTCCTTAGCAACTGTATTGCACTTAAAATTTTCTGCATTGAACAGGCAATGCAGTAGCCCCCGAGACACTGGTCGGGTGGCAACACCAGATCAGGGGATCGATGTGCCCCTTTAATATTTGTAAATAATAAGGCCGAAGCCTAGTAGCCCCCGAGCCTTAATGCGGGCACGGGTGGCCAAATTAAGGATCGATATCCATAATAAAATCACAAATTATGTGTAATGACTCTATGTATCCAAGTACTTTACGTCATTAATGCTTGGATCTGCATTGTACAAAACTTTGTTGACCGACCATCGGGTTCCACCTCCTCGACTAGTAGCCGAGGAGTGTTTCTCCTACTTTATAAAGCCTTTATGAGGGCAAAGATTTACGACAAACAAGGCAATCTGGCCATACGGTTTTATGAACAAAGGTACGCAGAGGGATATGTTATATTACTATTTAACATAAGAAAATGTCTTCCAAAGAAAATAGTCCCGCTATCGGTTCCTTTATTTGGGTTGTCATGCTAAGCATGATCATGCAGCCTCAGCTCTAATGTAAGAGCATAATATTGAGGATTTAGTTTGGGAGGCCAGTTAATAGCCCCCGGTGGTGTTCGACGACAGTCGGGGTCAAGCCGTAAACACTTCGGCCAATGTTATGAACGTCCCATCATTTAACATAGTCATCAGATCGCTGACCAGTTTACGCTTATTTGTGAAAGTTAGTTTTCGGCTTTCTCCACTGAGGTGCTTAACCATGTGAGCTGGAAGCACAATCGCAGTGGTTCTCCCTTTGCACGCCTAGCCGAACAAAACGGAACGTAGGAAGCAACTGCAGGATCCGGGCAACCCAACTATTGACCAAAGACACAATTCGAAACCAATGCATATATAGCAATATCTGAGAATGTTTTTTGCCGAATCCCTAAAGGTGTCCGGCATTGCACTGCGAGACTAATGCTGGAAAAGCGCAAATAGTTTAAAAGTGCCAAAAATCTTGGAAAACCAAGAAACGTCAGTAAAAACATGACGTCTGAACAATATCAAGTGTTCGGTGCCAATCCGAAAGTTGGTCTTAGAAAAAAGAAGTGCTTCTGTCGTGCTTTAACATGATATATCCTATCTCAAGACTTCGAGCGGGTCAGCCTACGGCTTCAACCTCCTATCCCGAGGGCGGAGTACTTCTCATCAGGCCAGTTTAGCAAACTAAACTCTAGCGGCTTTGAGAGAGAAATTAGGCTCCCCGGCTAGTGACCGCACACTCGTGTCAAAAAAAGGAGTGATAAATAATAATAATAATAAAACTTTGCAACGACTAAGAAGAAGAACACTTATTATAAAGCGGCTCAAATAAACTTAAGAGCCCCCAAGTGACTTGGGTAGAAGAATGATTGCATGTACCGAAGTACTTATATCATATCTATGTTCAACCGAACTTTAAACGCGTCTTAACCGACCGTCAGCTTCTCCCTCTTCGGTCAAGGACCAAAAAGTGTTATGTACTCCATCGGTCGAGAATATCGACGGTGTTTCCAATAACCAGGCAATCAGGCCATAAGGACGTAACAGACAAAGCGCGCTTAGGGAACTTATGCTATATTACCGTGAAGTGTAAGAAGCATCTTCGAAGAAAATAGTACCCCCGCCGATACCTTTCTTCGGTGCTCATTGTTATTATGAGACTTGTGCAATAGATTTTTTGTACTCATGAGTTCCGTTGTGTGCCGACCATCATTGAAAACTATAAGAGCGCTAGCTCTTGGCTTCACCCAGTCTGAGGTCCGGCTCGGGTGACCCGATCGTGGCAATCGCAGAGGTGCTCCCTTTACTCCCTAGCCGAACAATCGGGAACATAGGGGTAAACACAGGAGCGAGGCAACCCAGCTTGCAAATCGCTTAAGTCAATATGGTGCATATTGTGGCATAATACACGAACAAGGAATGAAGCCGTACAAGTATAATCATATGCAAGTGGAAAAGCTTCATGAAGGAAGCCCCCAAATGAAGGTATTTGAATTTATGCGTCACGAACAAAGTTTGGACAAGGAAATTTTTTACAAGCAACTTTTTTCCAAAAAAGTATAATGCTTGGTCGAACTGAACGCAAGTTAGAAATTAAAGCTTTGAGCATGAAAGCGACTTAGCTGGTTAATGTATTCGGTATTGATGACGCGGTCCGAGCTTGATGCGGGGCAAGGTTCCATCCCCCAAGCTGGTCCCGAGGTGGCGGAGCGGAGAGCTCGACACGCCGAAGTGGTGAGATAGCACGGTCAATGCAGACCGGCAGAGTGACGCCGAAGTCCCCGGATCATTTTCCTGTGCACAAAAAATAGTGCAAACCAGAGATAATAGTAATAATGATAATTAAAAAAATGTTGCATAATAAATAATTTATGCAAAGTGAGGAATAGAAGAAATATGGCCTGGCGCCGAAGTCAATGTCGATGTAGGGCGTCGGCGTGATGTAGTAAAGGCGTGGCAAAGCCTGAATTCACAGGTCGGTCCAAGCTCCGGATGCGGCGTTCGCCGGACTATGTACGGAAACTGATCGAATCACCACGCGACCGTCGTTAATGCGGTCACCATTTAATAGACCTGTGTACATATCATGGACAAACAAGAGTAATAATTCCTTGGGAAAAATGAACCCAAACAAGCAAAAAATACTGGGATTAATAGCACCTGGTTTATTTGTTGTAGCAATCCGAAGGAAGGTGATTCCCAAAATTGGGACTCCCTCCGCACACCCATTGCCTGATGGGCGATAAAACGATGGCATGACAATGCTGGTAAAGGTTGACTCGCCGAGGCAAAGCCTTCGGCCCGGCTAACGTGACGGAGCTGGTCGGCTAGTGACGCCGAAGTGTCCGGAGTAGGTTGATGAAGAGATGGCGAAGCCCCCGGTCCAGCCGAGATGTCGAAGCCTCGACGTCAGCCGATGAGTCGAAGTAGGTCGGCGTGATGGACACTAGTTTGAAGAAGCAATAGTGCGGCCCTGTCGATGCAGGTCATGATGTGGTCGATGTCAGCTTGATGAAGCGACCGTGCGGCGATGCCGGTATGCCCGCTCCATGTAATCCATGGGGCGGTGATGTTGATGATGATTTATCCTTCATGATGCCGGACTCTTGTTCGGCTTGCCGAGATGATGATCCGAAGAAGTTGAGCTCAGCTAAAGTGACGACGTGTCTAGCGCAGGTCGGCAGCCGTGGTGTAATATTGCCGGACTGGTTTGACACCAGCATGATGTTGAAGATCATGTTCAAAAGATCTTAAAGTTAGTGGGATGTGTTCGGGAACAAAACCCAATACCCCATACAAAACTTCCTTCAAAAGGGATGTCCGAAATCCCGTTCATAAAAAAGATGAACTCGGGTCGGATTCGTTTTCGCACAGAAAACAGATCCGAAAAGTGATACACTAATCGGAAGGTTCCCGGAGTTTGGACGGTCGGATCGAGCTGAAATTTTGAGAGGTGGTAGATATCGGAATTCCGCAGCCGATCAACGGTTGGATCCTCGAAAGGACGTCCGAGCTAGAAGCTGGACACCACGCCCTAAACTCATCCAAATTCCCATCCAAATTTGACAGGGCTTCGGTATATCATGGATTGCCAGAGATTCCTCCATCGGAACTCGACGAAATTTTCCAGCGTTGTTATAGACTCAATTCCGCACAATTCCACCAAAGTGATCGTCAAAGCGATACTCGAAGAGGTGGTGGCGGCAGATACGAGTTCGCTGTCCAAAAAAACAGCACGGTCGCTTGAGGGCAATGTTGACGTTGAGCCCCCGAGCTCCATAGATGATTCCTCCGTGATCTTGATAGAGATCAGAGTTGATGTTTGATGAAGGCCCTCGTCCGAACATGGTGATCCGAACACGGGGCGCAATTCTTGGTCGAACCAAGGTGACCAGTCGAACTGGTGACGGAGACGCCGAAGTCGCAGTTGATCTGCCGACGAGCCATCGATCCTTTTGTCGATCACACAGCGGAACTCTCAATGAAAGCACCAATGTCGGTGTCAAAACCGGCGGATCTCGGGTAGGGGGTCCCGAACTGTGTGTCTAGGCTGGATGGTAACAGGAGGCAGGGGACACGATGTTTTACCCAGGTACGGGCCCTCTTGATGGAGGTAAAACCCTACGTCCTGCTTGATTAATATTGATGATATGGGTAGTACAAGAGTAGATCTACCACGAGATCAGAGAGGCTAAACCCTAGAAGCTAGCCTATGCTATGATTGTATGTATATCTGATCTATCGACCAGCCTAGCCCTGGTTTATATAATGCACCAGAGGCCTAGGTTAACAAGAGTCCTAGCTGAATACGCCGGTGGGGAGAAGTCCTTGTCTTGATCGCCAAGTCTTCGTGGAATATTCCTTGTATGCGGCAGCTGTCCGAACTGGCCCATGAGTATACGGCCATAGGGGTCCTCGGCCCAATCTAATAGATCGGGAGATGACGTGGTGAGTACCCCCTAGTCCAGGACACCGTCAGATATGCTTGCAAAGGACAATGAATTGCCCGAGAGTACGTACGAAGCAAAGAAGGCTGTCTGCCCTCTAAGGTTAGAGGTGCAGAAGATACATGCATGCCCTAATGATTGCATCCTCTACCACGGTGAGTACGAGGATTTGAACGCTTGCCCGGTATGTGGTGCATTGCGCTATAAGATCAGCCGCGATGACCCTGGTGATGTCGAGGGCGAGCGCCCCAAGAAGAAGATTCCTGCCAAGGTGATGTGGTATGCTCCTATAATACCACGGTTGAAACATTTGTTCCAAAACAAAGAGCATGCCAAGGCGATGCGATGGCACAGAGAAGACCGTAAGAAAGACGGAAAGTTGAGAGTACCCGCTGACGGGTCGCAGTGGAGAAAAATCGAAAGAAAGTACGGGAAGGAGTTTGCAGATGACGCAAGGAGCGTATAGTTTGGTCTAAGCGCAGATGGCATTAATACTTTTGGGGAGCAGAGCAGCAACCATAGCACCTGGCCTGTGACTCTATGTTTGTATAACCTTCCTCCTTGGTTGTGCATGAAGCGGAAGTTCATTATGATGCCAGTGCTCATCCAAGGCCCTAAGAAACCCGACAACAACATTGATGTGTACCTAAGGCCATTAGTTGAAGAACTCTTGCAACTGTGGAATGGAACAGGTGTACGTGCGTGGGATGAGCACATGGGGGAAGAATTTGACCTAAAGGCATTGTTGTTCGTGACCATCAATGATTGGCCTGCTCTCAGTAACCTTTCAGGATAGACAAACAAGGGATACCGCGCATGCACACACTGTTTGGACGATACCGATAGTATATATTTGGCTAATTGTAAGAAGAATGTGTACCTGGGACATCGTCGACTTCTTCTAAGCAGGCATCCCGTAAGAAAGAAAGGAAAGCATTTCAAAGGTGAGGCGGATCACCGGACGAAGCCTCGCCACCGTACTGGTGCTGATGTACATGATATGGTCAAGGATTTGAAGGT
Source organism: Triticum aestivum (assembly GCF_018294505.1). Classification (NCBI taxonomy): domain Eukaryota; kingdom Viridiplantae; phylum Streptophyta; class Magnoliopsida; order Poales; family Poaceae; genus Triticum; species Triticum aestivum. Next base: position 393,684,094 of record NC_057800.1, on the reverse strand, counting down.
GGTCTTTGGAAAGGGTCCTGGTGGACAACCTGTTCCGAATGACGCTGACGGACGTGCACCCATGTGGAAGAACAAATCTATATTTTGGGACCTGCCCTATTGGAAAGACCTAGAGGTCCGCTCCGCAATCGATGTGATGCACGTGACGAAGAATCTTTGTGTGACCCTGCTTGGCTTCTTGGGCGTGTATGGGAAGACAAAAGATACACCTGAGAAACGAGAGGACCAGCAACGTATGCACGGAAAAGACGGCATACATCAGGGTCATGCAAGCTACGCTCTTACCAAAGAAGAGAAGGAAATCTTCTTTGAATGCCTGCTCAGTATTAAGGTACCGTCTGGCTTCTCGTCGAATATAAAGGGAATAATAAACATGGCAGAGAAAAAGTTCCAGAACCTAAAGTCTCATGACTGCCACGTGATTATGACGCAACTGCTTCCGGTTGCATTGAGGGGGCTTCTACCGGAAAACGTTCGATTAGCCATTGTGAAGCTATGTGCATTTCTCAATGCAATCTCTCAGAAGGTAATCGATCCAGAAATCATACCAAGGTTAGAGAATGATTTGGTGCAATGTCTTGTCAGTTTCGAGTTGGTGTTCCCACCATCCTTCTTCAACATCATGACGCACGTCCTAGTTCACCTATGCGAAGAGATTAACGTTTTGGGTCCTGTATTTCTACACAATATGTTCCCCTTTGAGAGGTTCATGGGAGTCTTAAAGAAATATGTTCATAACCGTGCTAGGCCAGAAGGAAGCATCTCCAAGGGCCGTCAAAATGAGGAGGTCATTGAGTTTTGTATTGACTTTATTCCTGACCTTAAGCCGATTGGTGTTCCTGAATCGCGGCATAAGGGCAGACTGGATGGAAAAGGCACGCTAGGAGGGGAACAAATAATATGTATGGACGGACATTCTCTCACTGAAGCACACTACACAGTTCTACAGAATTCCGCCTTGGTGGCTCCGTATATGGATGAACACAAGAATTTGCTACGCTCCAAACACCCGGAGCGGTCTGATGACTGGATTACACGTGAACAAACCAGGAGTTTCGCCAGCTGGTTGCAGACACGTACCATGCATGACACCTCTATTGAAGATGACCTGTACTTGCTGTCCCAGTTACCATCTTCGAATATAATGACTTTCAAAGGGTACGAGATAAATGGTAATACATTTTACACGATCGCCCAAGATAAGAAGAGCACCAACCAAAACAGTGGTGTCCGCTTTGATGCAGAAACCAAGACGGGAAAGGAAACATATTATGGTTATATACAGGACATATGGGAACTTGACTATCGACGTGGTTTGAAGGTCCCTTTGTTTCGGTGCAAATGGGTCAATATGACACGAGGCGGGGTAACGGAAGACCCGCAGTACGGAATGACAACAGTGGATCTCAACAATCTTGCGTATGCAGACGAACCATTCGTCCTAGCCAATGATGTGGCACAGGTTTTCTATGTGAAGGACATGTCTACCAAGCCAAGAAAAAGAAAAGATAAGGAAGCGAATGCATCGTACGATGAGCCAAAGCGGCACATAGTTCTTTCTGGGAAGAGAAACATCGTGGGAGTGGATGACAAGACAGACAAGTCAGAAGATTATGAAAAGTTTGATGAAATTGCTCCATTCACAGTGAATATTGACCCGAGCATCCCGTTAAATGATGAAGATTTTCCATGGTTACGGCGCAAAGGGACACACGCGAAGAAAAAGTTTCACACCCAAAGATCTGGGATGTGATTGGCTTCACTATCATCACTTTCTTCTGTGTTTCACACCCAGAAGGGAATCTCTGTAATAGTTAGGGTAGTTAATTATGTGTTTTGGCATTTGAAACGCGAAGAAATTTTATGTGCAAACAAATTCTTTCATGCCTTTACTGATTTTTAAAGTTAAGTTATTCACAAACTAGTGATTCACACTAATTTCAAATAATTCAAAATTTAAACTATTCAAATTTGAAAACTACAGGCACTAACAGAAAATTTCTAATTTTTTGTACCTAAAGCAAAAATATTCACAAAGAAACTCTAAATACACAAAAAAACAACTCAAAAATAAATAAAGCAAAAAAAATAAAAAAATCCCGCCTACTAGGCCAGAGCGGCATGCATACGACTAGAAACCCAACCTGTTGTTGGGCCAGGATGCAGGCCCGCAAAGGCCCAGTAGGCCAACAGGGCAGCACAGAACATGTAGGCCCAGTAGGCCTGCTTTGGAGAGGAGCTCGAGAGAGTTACCGCACGAGGGTTTATAAACCAGTGCGGTCGCCCCTCGGCTAGCGAGGTGGGACTAAACTTGCGCACCGCACCTGCGCCAGCGCACCCCCTTTAGTACCGGTTCATGGCACCAACCGGTACTAAAGGGGGGCCTTTATTACCGGTTGGAGCCACCAACCGATACTAAAGGGGGTGCGGTTCCCGCCGCTTGGCCTGGCCAAAACAGGCCTTTAGTACCGGTTGGTGGCTCCAACCGGTACTAAAGGTGCCTTCTATATATACAACACTTACGAAAATTTCATTCTCCCTCTGTTTCCCCATTGAAGCACCGCCCGCGCACCCCGATCAATCGACGCCGTCGCCGCCCCCGTCCCCGTCGCCGCCCCCGTCTCCGTCGCCGCCCCAGGCCTGTCCCCATCGCGCCGTCCCCGCGTCGCCGCCCCCGCGTCACGCCCCGGCCCGTCACCTCGCCGTCGCCGTCGCCCCGCTGTGAGCTCTCCCCCTCTAACCCCTCTCCCTCGCCCCCGACGGCCACCATGGGCGCCACCCCTCCCCGAGCCCATACACACACACAAGCATGATGAACACACACACACACACACGTATATATGTATGAATTAATGCATGTATATATTAGTATACATGTATTTTGTATGTTTAATTAGTTTAGATTTTTAGATTATTATTTTTTCACTAGTATATATGTATGAATGCATGTTAGATGGATATAATTAGTGTTTAATTAGTATGGAATTTTTTATATAATGTTGTTTTTCAGTTTTTTAATGGATGTATAAAAGTTGTGTTTTCTGTTTTTAGTGTTAGATGCTTAATTAGTATGAAATAGCATATAGAATTTTGACATATGCAATGATAGCATAATTAGTGTTATATAGAAATGTTAGAAATTTTAGTTATAAAAATCCAATCATTAAAAAAATGTTACTTTTTGCGGGCATATAGCTAGTATTTGTTCTCGACGATGCCCGGCCCGCATCCTCGCCGTCGACCCGTCCGCGACGACGTCCGACTGACCCATGTCCGGGACTGGGCTCCGCCGGGCTGGCACTGGGAGGTGCTGCCTGGAGGGGCGCGCCGCTTGATGAGGAACCCGGCCCCGGGTCCCGTCGTCGACCCTGATCTCGTTTGGTGGCGTTCGCGTGGGCCAGTTTCGGTGCGGAGGGAGCCGGCCCCGCCGGAGGTGGTACGTCGCCGTGTCAGGGAGGAGGACGAGCACGTCCATCGCTACATGGTTGCGTTAGAGGGCGGCAGGTTCTCCAATACCTGGCAGTTTCTTCAGGGATCTCACTTCAGCTATGATCCTGTGAGGGTTCCTTCTCTTTGGGTGTCCACCGCCCGCGCCGCAGGAACCGCGAGTGTCCTAGATTCTTCTGTAGTATTCGATCTTTAATTAGCTACCTAGCCAGTGATGTACTATTCAATATTATATATTATTCGAGACGATGTATTCGAGATTATATCTATTATTCGAGACGATGTATTCGAGATTATATCTATTATTCGAGACGATGTATTCGAGATTATATCTATTATTCGAGACGATGTAATTTGAATACTAAATTGTTTTATATTTCTTTTGGCATAGTTAAATAAAAGCTATGGCGGACAATACCGACAGAGAGGGAGAACAGACCATGTTCGATATAATACGCGGGCCAGATGATGATCAGAATGAAGAAGATTATGACGGCTCCGAATTTCTAAACAACACCGGAGAGGGTGATATGATATTCGATCGCGACGACCGAATTGATGAAGTCATGAACTACGATTATGACAATGACGAAGAACATGTTGATCCTGAAACAACAAAGACCGGCGAGGTATATATATTTATATAAGCAGGCATCTGGTGATCATCACATGTTTTAAATGAGTTGAAGATATATTAACGAATCGATCTTTCTTCTTTCAGCCATCCGGATCGAGCAAATCTTCAGGCAACAGGACGAAACGAGGCCCGAACAAAAAGTTGAAGGAGGGCGTAAAGTATAATATCGAGGCAATCAGACCTAATGGCGAACCATTAGCGCCTAAGAAGATTGCGGACAAGTTCGTTCGTCAGTGCGGAGTTCTTGTGAAGGACCAACTCCCGATCTCCCTTCAAGAATGGAGAGAGCCAGCAAAGCCACGTCCAGATCTTACTTTTGTCGACGACAGACAAAAAAGTCTGCTTTGGGATACTCTCATGGAACATTTCACCCTACCAGATCATTTCACAGAAGCAGATGTGCAGAAAGTCAAGGACGCTGCTCTTAGGAAGATGGCGGTTGCATTCAAGAACCACAAGAATCGTGAATGGGACAAGTACGTCAAGGGAGGAAGGAAGACTCCAGTATTCGAGGGAACACTAGAGAATCAAAGTGCTCATTGGGACGATTTCGTGAAATTCAAGGATTCAGAATTAGCTAAGGAACGGTCGAGAATAAACAAGAAGAATGCCGAAAAAAGGATAAGTTCCATAAGCTGGGGCCAGGTGGCTACGCGGTGGCAATGCCTAAGTGGGATAAGTCTGAGAAAGAGATGGAGGATGCAGGTGTCACTCCGGTTACTAAGAGCTGGCCCCCCAGGTGCAGGACTTGGTTCTATGCGCATGGGGGGAGTTGGACCCGAAGACAGGCAAAGTTTCGACGAAGGCATGTCTGAACGGAGCCGACGATAATATACTTGTTGCAATAGAAGAGGCTCGAACGGGGGTGTTCCAGCCCAACAGAGAGAACGACGAGCTTACGCGTGCCCTGGGAAATCCTGAACACCCGGGAAGAACACGAGGCAAGGGCGCTATTCCGTGGTATGAGGGGTTTTCGGACTGGAACACCGACTACAGAACCCGTGCGAGAAGGAAGATTGCGGAGGAGAAGCAGAGGAAGATGGAGGAGGAGAAGAGGAAGCTGGACTATGAACGCCTTCAAGGCCTAGAATCAGCGCACGCGGACTTGGTAGTCAAATTCCAGCGGCAGCAGGAGCAGATCGACTCACTTAGCCAGCAAAGGGGGTCTCAGCAGCTGCAGCAGCTAGCGGATGATCCAGCATTGGATACCACCGCCCCATCCATGCCGAGAAGCAGCGTGGGTTCCGCCCCGTTTGACGCAATGCTGGATAGATACCCCGTGGATGACATCGCGGAGAACACTAACTGCGAGCTACACTTCAAAATTAAGAACATATCCTTGAAGGTGGCGGACGGCGTTGCTTATACAAATTCCCCCGATGCAACCTTCCATTGCAACCCGATTCCAGCAGGCTATGCTCGTGTCGTGGTTGATGAGGTGGTGGACCAATATTCGGGGCTAGAGCTTGACATTCCTGGAGGTGACGAGGAGCACACACTCGGAGATGCCAAACATCGTATCATCCTATGGAGAAAGGATTGCATCATCTTTCGAAGGCCACCGACACCGCGTCACCCGACTCCTCGTCGAAGTCCGCCACCGAGTCAGCAGACTCCCGCTCCTCCAAGTCCACCAACGCGTGAGGCCACTCCTCCTCCTCCAAGTCCGGCAAAGTGTCAGGCCACTCCTCCTCCAAGTCCGACACAGCGTCAGACGTCCACTCCTCCTCCAAGTCCGGCACAACCTCAGGCCACTCCTCCTCCAAGTCCGGCACAGCTTCAGGCCACTCCTCCTCGTCCAACTCAGCCCCGTCAGCCGTCTCCGCCGCCTCAGCAATCGCAGAAGAGACACCCCGCAGCTATGGTGCGTAGCGGTACGAGTCGAGGTCATAGTACAGGAAGTACAGGCGGAGGCAAGCGATATAAATATGGTCCAAACCTCACTACTCCTCTTCCTGAGAGGGCTTACGACAGGACCGAGGAGCAAACCAATGCCATAGTGCGGGCAGAAGTCGACGCCCATTTTGGACCGAAACCGCCACCGCCGCCAAGGGAGAAAGTGCCTGTGGAAGTAGTTGACCACTTCATTCGTATGGCTCAACCACCAGCTCCTAAGCCTGTTGACACAGACTATGAGCGCCACATCAGGAAGTTACATCGACAACGTCTACAGAAGGAGGCGAGCTCGAGCTCGAGCAAACAACAAGCAGCTGTCAAAAAATGCGGGAAAACCGTTGCCCAGCTGGGAGAACAGGCGGCGCAATCGATCCCCCCGCTTGTTGTGCCGCCAACAACACGTGACAGTACGCGCGCCCAATATTATTGTGGGCAAACAGTTTACGTTCCCGAGGTGGGCGATGTGGTAATAACCCAGGAGCATATAATGCAGGCTGAAACTCTCAACATCACTGTTGGACAACTCCTCGAGATCGAGGACATGCCTGTGCTTACAGAGGAGGAAATAAAACGGAAATATGCCCGGGGCCAACCTTTGGTCAAGCCAGAAGAGGTCAAGAAGCTCCCAACGAGAATGTATGAATTGCATCAATGGTACATGGACATTACCAAGAGATCCGATCGAGAGTCCCTCATGGTGCAAGTCAAGAAGGATCATTACTACCATCAGAAACCTGTGACCGTTGAGTATTCTGAACTGTTTCAGTTATACAATCAAGACGCACTCGACAAATCTATCGTCAGTTGCTATTGTCTGTAAGTGATTTCTTTCTGTAATTTAAGTCTCAAGCTAGCTGTAGTGATCCTTTTGATCAATCATTACCTGTAATTATCCTCACTATATTCTTTTCTGTGGTATTATGCAGGATGAAGATGTATGAAATGAGAAAAGGTGGACGCTATGGCATTGGGTTCATTGACCCAAACACCGTTAATGAATACACATGGAAAATAAACAAGCATCATGAAAAGCAGGTAGAGGACAGCATGCTAGAGTTCTTGAAGCGCCTCAAATACAATGAAGATATACTACTTCCTTACAACTTCCAGTGAGTCACACTTTCTTGTACTACAAATTCTCTGTTTTTGCCTACTAGCTAGCTACATGTTTTTGCTTACATATGCCCGCTTAATTAAGACATGCAAACGTGTGTGCATGCAGATTTCACTGGATCTTGTGTATCATTAAAGTTGACGCCGGAACAGTTGAAATACTGGACTCACTACTCAAAGCAAATAGTGACTATAACATCTTGTTTGGGATAGTCAACAGGTAATTTCAATCATTATTAACTATATATCTCGGCCTATTTAGTTCGTCATTTCATGATATGAACTATTTAATAACCCCTTTATTCATTTTCTTTGTCGGCGGGCAGGGCTTGGGCAAGGTTCATCAGCGTCACGGAAGGCGAATGGAAACGACAGCTGAAATGGTTTCGACCCAAGGTAAGTAATTAAGTAGTACTAGCTAGCTAGCTAGCTGCCATCTCTTTAATTATCATGCTTGATTAATTATTATCTGATCAAATTAAATTCCATTCTCGTAATAAAGGCCCTGAAGCAGGCGCAGGGGACTGATCTGTGTGCATTCTGCGTTTGCGAGAACATTCGCATGATGGCGTCCGAAAGGAGCAGATCTCAAAGACAGGAATGGGTACGCTTGTCAGAACACTATTCACAATTTTTACACCATTATCGATATCTAGTCACACAACTAATACACATGCATATTGATCTCCTTCTTAACAGTTCACAGAGGTGCGGGACAAGCTCCTAGAAACGGAGCGCGTAGAAGCACTTCAAGAGGAAATAGCGGGATTTTTGCTCGACCAGGTCATAAATCCGAAGGGAGAATACTATTACCCGCTACCGCCCCCATCGACCAGGTCATGAACCACTTCCAATTGTCATCGTGCTCCGAAGGCACCAATTAGGCTAATGCCACTGGCTCCGAAGGCAACATGCATATGTAGGAGAAATTGTATATAGCTATACATGTGTGTATGTGTGAATTAATATGGTGGTTTGTGAGACATTGATGATATATATATGATTGGTTCTACTAGAAATTCTATTATATATATATATATATATATGCATAACGTGTACAATGTGTAGTATCGTAAAATACCAGCAAACGAAAAAGAATTAAAATGGAAAACACAAAATTAAATGAAAAAGAAATCATAAAACCAAAAACCCCCAAACATTTTAGTACCGGTTGGTGTTACCAACCGGTACTAAAGGGCTCCCGGCCCCGGAGCTGGCTCGTGCCACGTGGTTGCCCTTTAGCACCGGTTCGTGCTGAACCGGTACTAAAGGGGGGGGGCTTTAGTGCCCACACTTTAGTGCCGGTTATGGAACCGGCACTAAAGGGCCTTACGAACCGGTGCTATTGCCCAGTTCTGCACTAGTGACTGCCTGTGCAATAGAAATCAGCGACATGCTTTTGAATAGCATGCGCATTGCACCTTGGGCATCATACAGGAAGAACAATATGCTTGCAGGCAAGGTCACATGGCTGTTATCGAACTTGAGAAAACTTGCAGACATGATATCATTGCTATGTATACTGCCTTAATCACCGGAATCATTAAGACAATTGTTTCATGAGCCGAGCTCCCCTAATTTTGTCTACTGTAACTCTGTACTACTACATGGCAACGGGATAATTGTATGATGGTGGAGCATCATCAGTATAAATAGAGCGCGAGATGCTCGAGACACTCGGGTCAATGCTGCAGGGAGAGAGGGTGGTTGCCAGCGGCGACGCAGGTCGCCGGATCTGTTGATTGCCGCAGCTGCTGATTGGTGCCGTCGACGGCCATGGCCGAAGGCAGGGCAAGGCGGCGGCGAGGCTAGCACCAGCCCATAGGATCGAGGGAGCATCAAGGAGGCGCCATCCGGTCAGCCTTGCTCTTCCTCTCCGTCCATCATCTGTCGCGTCGACACTGAGTACGACGGTGGTAGTGGGAAGCATCAGCCGCCAGCCGCCAAGACAAGAGGACAAGGAGTGGGTCGATTTAGGTCTAGGATTATACGCCAGCCATTTTATTAGTAGCAGTCCGCTACGACCGCAACCCAGCGCTACGAAAAGGCTCGCTATTGCGGCCTCACATGTGATATTGCACCCGCATCGTGTCAATCATGCTATTTCCTAGCGCAGCGTGCAACAAGTAGCACTAGGGCGGCACTACCGCTATTGCGCCCGTAATAGCGGTCATAGAGGCCGCCATTTAAAATCTTGGGTGGATCTTAACTGAATCTTTTCTGCCATGAATTACAATGTTTAGTCACTGCTTGAACTTTGGAGGTGCTCTGCATTTGTGTTTTGCGATCTCAGAAAGGGCTAGCGAGATACCTCTATTGTCATATTATATCATGGTTGTTTTGATAATGTGTTGCTGTTTGAGATATCTTATTATTGCTCGCTAGCTGATTATGTCATTGAGATGAGTTAATATAATTTTTAAGAGTTATTGTCGGCATGATTAGTTATATTATTGGCTGAAAACCTGGGTGTTGTTTAAGCTTATTTATGCAAACAATAGCAAAAGAGTTTGTGAAAGTTTTTATTTCTCACTTTTAGTTTATCAATTGAATTTCTTAAGGACAAACAAAGATTTAAGCTTGGGGGAGTTGATACGTATCCGTCGTATGTACTTTTCCTAACACTTTTCCTCTTGTTTTCGACTCTAATTTGCATGATTTGAATGCAACTAACCTGGACTGCGTTGTTTTCAACAGAACTACCATGATGTTGTTTTTTTGTGTAGAAATAAAAGTTCTCGGAATGGAACGAAACTTTGCGACGATATTTTATATAATAAAAGATAATTTCTGGAGTTGAGAACCACCGTAGGGGGCACCTGGGTGGGCACAACCCACCAAGGCATGGCACGCGTGCCCTGGTGGGTTGTGCCCACCTGGTGGCCCCGCAGACCCTGAAACCGATGCTCTAAAGTCACATATTTCCAAAAAAAACAGGGAGAAAGAATTATCGTGTTCCACGAGACGGAGTCGCCGTCACCTCCTATTCTTCATCAGGAGGCCAGATCTGGAGTCCATTTAGGGCTCTGGAGAGGGGGATCTTCGATCTTCGTCATCACCAACCCTTCTCCATCGCCAATTCCATGATGCTCCCCACCGAGAGTGAGTAATTCCTTCGTAGGCCCGCTGGTCGGTGAGGAGTTGGATGAGATTCATCATGTAATAAATCGAGTTTTGTTAGGGCTTGATCCCTAGTATCCACTGTGTTCTGAGATTGATGTTGCTATGGATTTCCCATGCTTAATGCTTGTCACTTTGGGCCCGGGTGCCATGATCTCAGATATGAACCGGTACGTTATCACCATTATATCTATGTTCTAGATCCGATCTTGCAAGTTATAGTCACCTACTACGTGTTATGATCCGGCAACCCCGGAGTGGCAATAGTTGGGACCACTCCCGGTGATGACCGTCGTTTGAGGAGTTCATGTATTCACCATGTGTTAATGCTTTGTTCCGGTTCTCTATTAAAAGGAGGACTTAATATCCCTTACTTTCCAATTGTACCCCGTTGCCACGGGAGGGTAGGACAAAAGATGCCATGCAAGTTCTTTCCATAATCATGTATGACTATTTAAGGAATACATGCCTACATTATGTTTATGAACTGGAGCTAGTGCCGTATCGCCCTAGGTTATAACTGCCACATGATGAATATCATCCAACAAATCATCGATCCAATGCCTATGAATTTCTCTTATATTGTTCTTGCTAAGTTACCACTCCTATCATTACTTTTGCACTTGCTACAAAGTTACTGCTATCACTGTTACCTCTACTATTGTTGCTGATACTATTATCAAAACTATCATACTACTTTGCTACTAGTCACTTTGCTGTAGATAATTAATCTCCTCGTGTGGTTGAATTGACAACTTAGCTGCTAATACTTGCAAATATTCTTTGGCTCCCCTTGTGTTGAATCTATAAATTTGGGTTGAATACTCTACCCTCGAAAACTGTTGTGATCCCCTATACTTGTGGGTTATCAAGAGATACGACGAAGAACTACAACAGCGGGAAGAGACACCTCAAGTTCGAAAGCAAGGGAAAAAGGAACCACACAAGAAGTGGCTCAAACCCACACAAATGACCTCAAGACCAACAACAACCATTGATCGCGTGGGGGGCGGTGGCCGGAGCCATCTATGTTTGAGTTAAAAGTTATGGCACCACGAATATTTTAACTTTGGGCCCATGACCAAAACTCACCTTTGAAGCACAAGTACCATCATGAATGGCTAATGTGAAAGATTAGATTGATTTATGCAAAATGGGGGGGTTCATTGAGAGAACACCACTCCCCCTATGTCCATGCCTACATCTAGAACAAGATATGATGATGAGTGTGGTGGGATGTGCCTAGATTCAAGCCATATTGCTCAAATCAATGATATTTAGCTCATGCCTTAACTTGCGAAATCGTGCTCACTGGTTTCCTCTTCATCCCCTTCATCACTCACATCATTACAGATTTCCTTCTCTTGACCCCTAGCGGGCTTTCCTTGGTTCTGAAAGGGTTTGCCGGTGCGATTTGCTTCACTGTGTCGGCTCTTACCGCCAGCGGTATTCTCACCTTTTTCCTTGTGATGCTTATTATATTCTGCCCTCTGTTTCTTGACAAGCTGCTCAACTTGGTAACACTCCCGAAGGTCGTGCCCCTTGGTCCGATGGATCTTGCAGTATGGCCCATCGTCTTTCCTAGCTTTCTTGGTGGTAGCGGCTTCCGGCAGGCAGTGCAAGCGGCAGCTTCCTTGCCGAGGGCCTCAGCCTTAGCCTTCTTGCCAGTACTAGGTGTGCCCGAACCTTCCACAGTCATCATTTCCTTATCTCTTGGCTTCTTACTGCGCTTTTTGCCCTTTCTCTGACTGGTGGATTCATCCTCATCCTCTGAATCAACATTGGTGTAATCTTCCTCTCCGGGAAACTTCCTTCCTTCCTCCATCCGAGCACACTTATCCACCAGTGTGTATAGCTCCTTCATAGTCTTGGGCAACCACACGTTCATCTTGGAACGAATGTGATGGTTGCGCACATTGCACTGGAAAGCTGCTATAATGGCTGCTTGATGGATATTTGTAATATTTCTATGAAATTTACGAAATCTTTGCCGATACTTACAGAGAGTTTCTCATTCCTTCTGCTGGAGAATTTGCAGGTCGCTGGGCCTGCCGGGCTCTTGGTGGCCACCGGTGAAGGCACCGATGATCTCGTGGCACAGGTCTGCCCATGACGAAATGGAGTTCTCTGGCAGGTGCATCAGCCAAGACCTCACATTGGACTTGAGGGCCAAAGGGAAGTAGTTGGTGAACACCTTTTCATCTCTTCCCTCGGCAGCCTGAACAGCGATGGTGTAGATGCTCAGGAACTCTGCCGAATTCAGCCTCCCATCGTACTTCTCGGGTATCTCTGGCTTGAACGTGAGAACAGATGGCCAACGGACTTGCCGCAGTTCTCGCGTAAAGGCCGGGCAGCCGACCTCGAAAGGTAGGCACCTGCCAACACTGAGCGCAGGCTCGTCGACGTTGAGGCCGTCGCACCTGTCGGCCTGGCGGAGGTCATCGTGGCGTCGATCTACGATGGCGAACGCGTCTCCCCGCCGCCTATCCTCTGGGCCTCGACGTTGGCCTGGACGTGCTCGAGGGTTAGAAGAGGCCATCGAGACGTCATCGGAATCTTGATTCTGCTGCGCCCGCGCCGGCAGCCGTGGTGGGGACTGCACCATGGGGATGGCCCTCTCCATACAGCCAGCAGTACGGGCGGTTGCTGTCGCTTGAGGAGGTCATGGCGGGCTAGCTTGTCGTGAGCCCCCAGCTTCGGCGAAACCGAGTAGGCTTTGGATGGTGTCACACCATTCATCCATCTGCTCGGCTGCTGGTGGAAACCTTAGTAGCAGCTGAGATCGTGCCATAGCCTCCGTGGTTGTGCTTGGCATAGATGTTGATGACATCGACCGCACTGTCGCCTGGCTCGTGACGGTGCCAGCGGTGGTGGCGGCGACGCCGCGCCAATGCTGCTATGGGGCGACCACCTGGGCAGCGGGGTTGCGCGGTGGTGGTGCTAGAGGGTCAGCGGCTCCGTCGAACGCAGCGGTCTGATTGGCTCATCCGGGGAGGAGGCGCATGGGCCACGGTCGCTCCCGTGGTGGGGGCGGACGAAGGGCGATGGCCTACTCCGGACCGAGCGCCGTTGTTGCGGTTGTGCCCGTCGGTGAGAGGGGGTGCAGACGGAGTGACCCCCTCGCCTGCACCTTGCGGAGCGTGACCATCGAGGTGTTGCTGATGATGTTCTCCTCCAATATCTCCAGCCCCCGTGTCGGCCGCGGGTGAAGTGATGATGGCGCCGCCTGCTCCAACCACGTTCCCAGCAGCGTGCACGTCCTCGCGTGCCTCCGCATCCCCCGCGGCATTGGAGGCTGCGGGCAGTGGAGCCTTCGAGGTGGATGGATGGGCCGAAGCACCGGACTTCTTCTTGGGCGCCATGGTCGATGGCATCGTCGAAGATGAAGATGGTGATGGAGATGACGCGCTGCGCATGCTTTCAGGTTCGTGCAAGTGACCCCCTACCTGGCGCACCAAAGATTTCACGGGATATCCGCGGCCACCTATGGGACCGGAGGCCCCTTGCTGGTTTGCCCGGGGGACGTCGCGCTGCACAAAGAGAAGACTAGCGTACGGCAGCACGACAGAGAGCACACAAGCAATTTACCAAGGTTTGGGCCGCCACGAGGCGTAAAACCCTACTCCTGCTTTGGTGGATTGATGGTGGAATGGAGGTGATGAAGCATAGTACACTTGCCCGGCAGGGGTTGCCTTAGGGCTGCAGCGACTACGCGCGTATGGGGATGTGGGTTCATCAACTTTCCAACCCTTTCTATGGTTGCCATGGGCCTCCTTTTATAGATCACGAGATCACCACAATGGCAAAGTAGTCATTATGCACTGATATGATAGGAAACTGTGCTATCATACCTAACTCTGCGGGCTGACAGGGCACATTAAATGCACCGCTTAGTGTCACATCACTGGTTGCCCGACATGGCTTGTCGGGCTATCTTGCCAACTCTGCGCCTGTTCTCTTAACACATCGCAGGACGGGTGTCATCTATGGGTTTCTTTTGTAGGAAATGGCTGCCATGTGGCGAATGGCTGCCACTTAATCATCTTGCAGCTTGACACCGCATTGATTGACGATGTGGGTCGTGCTTGAGTGGTTGGTGAGGCGGTTTTTCCTCCGTGATCCCCGGCCGGCCCTGCCGGGGCGCTTGCTTCTAGGGGTGGCCTTGCCCCTTGCCGGGCTCGCCTGCCCGGCAAAGGAGGCCTTCTCTTGGTGATATCTTGCTTCTCTGGCTTGTCCTTAGTCTCTATGAGATGCATGCTAGTTATTTGAATCTCTTGATTCTTTGAACTCTCGCTTGGGTTAGCGCATCAACCTTGCTCTTGTGCCTGTGCACAGTGTGGGCAACAGACCCAGGGTTTGTTGCACCGACACAGACCGTTCTCGACATGCCCAACAAAGGCTACATTAAGAGTCTTGCTCCACAAAAGGGCCACGGTATCAAGATCAAAGAATGTTGCAAATCCCATAAGTGCAAGTTGATGAACGAAGAGTAAATAGTATGCAAGGGACTCAATAAGCATGACCTTCTCAATAGATAAATCTTGAGAGATGACCACCTTGCCAAGTCCCAATACCTTAGAAGTTGAAGCATTACCGAATTCGACACGGGTGGGCATGGATGGAATTGGATGCACATCTACCACCAAGTCCTTGATGCCGATCGTATGATTTGTTGCTCCACTATCGAGCAATCATGACACCCCACCGGAAGCAAACTCCTACAAGAGATCAATGCTTGGATTTAGGTACCCATTTTTGAATGGGTCCTTTGATGTTAGCAACAAGGGCCTTAGGAACCCAAATAGATCATTCAATGTACTCATAAGAAGAACCAACAAATTTGGCATAAACATGCCCATCACTAGCACGTCACAAAACATAAGAGGGGTTAAAGTCACCGTCTTTGTTGTTAGGGGTGGTTTTGCCCTTCTTGGCATTACCATCCACTTCCTTGGTCTTCTTCTTCTCATAAGCACCCCCACTCGCCTTGGCAAAGGTGTCATTGAGTGGGAGAGATAGCTTGGTCTTGTTCTTCTTCTTCTTTGACTTGGGTACAAACCCAAGCTCCTCCTTTCCTACAACTTTCTTTTGCTTGCTCAAAAGGTCATTGAGGTTCTTCTCGCCTTGTATGCAAGTCACAAGGCCCTTCTCAAGTTGCTCTTTCAACTTAGCATTTTCCTCCACAAGATGATCATGCTCACAACAAAGGTTGGTAGCATGGGCATTATCAATTAGAACGAAATGAGGGCAAGTGGAAATCTCCTTAGTTAGTTTCACTTGTAGTTGATCATGAGACTCCTTGAGAGAAGCATGAGCACACTTCAAGACCTTGTGAGCCTTGTCAAGTGTATCAAACTCTTCCTTGAGTCTATCATGGCCAACCCCAAGTGCAAATTTCTCGAATTTAAGCACACGAGTAAGAACAATAGCATGATCAAGATCTTTTTGCAATTTATCATGATCAACATTGTGTGACTCCTCAAGAGTCAAACGAAGATCTCGCACTTCCTCGAGAGCAATGAAAAGATCCACAATCTCATTGGCATAGTCACGACTGTGCCCCTCCAACTTGGAGATAGTATCCTCATGCGACTCAATAATATCATTGGCCTCACCAAGTTGTTCCAAGGGAGCAACAAAGTTCTTCTTGGACTCACCCTTGAGCTTGCTCACAAACTTGGTGAACTCATTCTCATCAACTTTCTCCACCTCACTATCATCAACATAATCTAACAATGAAGGAGTAGTAATGATGGTGGTTTTGATTTTAGGAGTTACCTTGTTGATACCTTTGGCCATGAGACACTTGGCAATGGTGTTTTCATTGGGGGCGCCAAAGAGAGACACCTTTGAGGGGGAAGATCTAGCAATGGCAATGGTTGTTGTTTCCATTCCTTCTCCACTTGTATCTTCCTCATCATCATCGGAGGGGTAATCTTCATGTGCCACCAAGCCCTTTGGAGGAGTCTTCTTGGTGAAGTTGTTCTTGCTAGGGAAGGACTTGGCTTTACCTTTGTGAATGAGTTTGCCACCATTGTCTTCCCTCTTCTCATAGGGGCAATCCACCACAAAGTGACTCACATTGCCACAGTTGTAGCAAGTCCTTACATGTTGCTTGTTATTTAACCCACTTGAGTTGTTCTTGGTGAAGTTGGGCCTTGAGTTCCTTTTATTGCTCCAAAATTGCCTTGACGTGAGAGCCATGTGCTCATGGTAGGCATATGTGGTGTGTTCTAGACCACACTCCTCTTCTTCTTCCTCTTCTTCTTCTAGAATGCCTTGGCTTTCAAAGCAAGGGTGGGAGTGCCTTTCTTTAATCGGACACGAGCAAGAGCATTGTTGGTGGTCTTGTTCATGATGTTCATGGCAATAAACTCATCGAACACTTCACTTGAGGTTAGGGTGTGAAAGTCCGACCACACTCCGCATCTTGAAGGATGAACAAAGCGAAGTGATTGTATTGACTGTCCACTTCTTATCTTGGGGTGAAGTTGTTTGGATCATGCAGATAAAAGCCTTGCTCAATGATTCTCCAAAGGTTAGTTGAGAAATGATTCAAATGAGACTTAGTGCGAAATACCCAATTAGCAAAATCACCCTTAACAAGCTTGGCAGGAGGACCATGAATATTAATGTGAGGTGTAGGGACCGGTCCTCCATAGACCGGGGAGGGAGAACTAAGGCAAAGGTTCCCGTCCCATTCTTGTCATGAGGGGAAGGAACATAAGTACTTTTAGTCACCTCCTTGGCGGAATTGGCCTTCGACTCTGATGCCGTGGGAGTAACAACAATCAATGGATCAGGAGTGGATTTCATCCCCTCAAGTAATTCTTTAAGCATGGACTTGACTTCGGTCGTCATAGATATCTTAAGTGAAGCCATAGCTTCATTTAAGTCATCTCGAGTGATCGAAGTCAACTCCGCGGCCTCAGGCACTTCCTCCTCGGTGTCAACCATACTCTTCAGGTGGTGAAACCCTTAAAAAAGAGACGAGGCTCTGATACCAATTGAAAGGATCGATATGGTTGACTAGAGGGGGGGTGAATAGGCAACTACCATTTTTTTGCTTTTCTTAACAAAGTAGGTTTAGCAACAAATAGGTTGTCTAGATGTGCAACTAGGTGAACAACCTATATGATGCAAACAACAACAACAACAACAAGTGCAAGCAAATGGTACAACACAATAATAGCTTGCACAAAGTAAAGGGAAGAGATAACCACAAGTGAAGCCGGTGGAGACGAGGATGTGTTACCGAAGTTCCTTCCCTTTGGGGGAAGGACGTCTCCGTTGGAGCGGTGTGGAGGCATAATGCTCCCCAAGAAGCCACTAGGGCCACCGTATTCTCCTCACGCCCTCAACAACGCGAGATGTCATGATTCCACTAGTGGTGCCCTTGAAGGCGGCGACCGAACCTTTACAAACAAGGTTGAGGCTATCTCCACAACTTTATTGGAGGCTCCCAACGATACCACGAAGCTTCACCACAATGGAATGTGGCTCCAAGGTGACCTCAACCGTCAAGGGTTCTCAAACACCCAAGAGTAACAAGATCGCAACGGATAAGTGGGGGAATCAATTTTCTCTGGGTGGAAGTGTAGATCCGGGCATTCTCAACCAATCCCTAGAAAATCAACAAGTTTCATTGGGTAGGGAGAGAGATCGGGTGAAAATGAGCTTTGGAGCAACAAGGGAGCTTGGGGGAAAAGAGGTAAGGTCTTCTTGGGGAAGAAGACCCCCTTTTATAGTGGGCAGAACAAATCCAACTGTTATGCATCTCACAGCCTGCAGATGAGCGGTACTACCGCTCGCACGAGTGGTACTACCGCACATATACATGATGCAAGGAATAAAGAAGAACATGGGAAAAGCAGAGGGCCGAGCGGTGGTAGCCGTGGTAGTTGGGGCGATACTACTGCCCATAGGCGGTACTACCGTCCAGACTACCACTACTACATCCGCCCATCTCCTGGGGACAAACGAGAGGTACAATAGTAACCTAGAGGAACCACCATAGATCCGGACACGAAAAATCGATATCCCCAGCCACGAGTGGTAGTGCGAGCGGTGGTCACAGCGGTACTACTGCCTATGGGCGGTACTACTGCGGTGGCCAGCGGTACTACCATTGTGGCTCTTCTCCCTTCCTTCGATGCAACAAAGAGGACAACTCCAAAGAAACGAAAGTAGTTGATGGGTGCAATATGAGTGTGTACGTGTTGATTCCACCCAAACCTTTCTGATACCGACCCCCTCTTGATAGTATGGTTTTCCCAACGACTCAAGTCCACCAGAAAAGAATCATGAGAAAGAAAATCGTCTTCTGTTGAAACTCCAAGGGCAACAAATCATCTTGTGCCCTATGCTTGAAAGTCTCAAAGGCTCAATGCACACGATTAGTTCGTAAACATGTTGTCATCAATCACCAAAACCACTTAGGGAGAAATATTCCCTCACATAATGATTACTGTAACCATTTCTATGATTTGTATTGACCAATATAATCCTAGAAACTATAAAACAAGCAATCTATGCATTGAAAACAGAATATGTCAAAAATTATGTTAACACACAAAAACAGTAGGTATAGGTGTTGGGTTGTCTCCCAGCAAGCACTTTTCTTTAATGTATTTTCGCTAGCATGATGAGTTCAATGATCCTCACATAAAAGGAATGAATTGAAACAAAATGGGGGCATCATGACTAGCACATTTAAGCCTAACCCACTTCCTATGCATAGTGATTTTGTGATCAAACAATTTATGGGAGGAATAATCAACTAGCATAGGAAGGCAAAACAAGCAATACTTCAAAACTTTCAACACAAAGAGAGGAAACTTGATATTATTGAGATATGAAAAAGCACATGTTCCTCTCTCATAATAATTTTCAGTAGCATCATGAATGAATTCAACAATATAGCTATCACATAAAGCATTATTTTCATGATCCACAAGCATAGAAATTTTATTACTCTCCACATAAGCAAATTTCGTCTCATTAATAGTAGCGGGAGCAAACTCAAAAAATAACTATCATGAGATACTTGATTGCCATAATCAAATTGAACATTAAAATCATGATGACAAGTTTCATGGTTATCACTATTCTTTATAGCATACATGTCATCACAATAATCATCATAGATAGCAACTTTGTTGTCATAATCAATTGAGATCTCTTCCAAAATAGTGGATTCATCATTAAATGAAGTCATGACCTCTCCAAATTCACTTTTGTGATTATAATAAGATTCAACACCCTCCAAAATAGTGGACCATTATTATCTAAATTTTACACTCTTCCAACCCCACTTTCATAAATATTGCAATCGTCATAAATAGGAAGCATGCAATCATCATAAAAATTTGCACATCAAAACTTTAGGGACTAAAACTATCATCTTCATCAAACATAGCATCCCCCAGCATATGACCCTGCATATCATTAGCATCCTGGATATTCAAATAATTCATACTAACATCATTGCAATCATGCTCATCATTCAAAGATTTTATGCCAAACATTTTATTGAATTCTTCTTCTAACACTTTGGCACAATTTTCCTTTCCATCATTTTCACGAAAGACATTATAAAGATGAAGAATATGAGGCAACCTCAATTCCATTTTTTGTTGTGGTTTTCTTTTATAAACAAAATTAGTGATAAAACAAGAAACTAGAAGATTCAGTTGCAAGATCTAAAGATATACCTTATATCACTCACCTCCCCGGCAACGGCGCCAGCAAAGAGCTTGATGTCTACTACACAACTTATTTTTGTAGACTCGTGTTGGGCCTCCAAGCGTAGAGTTTTGTAGGAAAGTAGCAATTTTCCCTCAAGTGGATGACCTAAGGTTTATCTATCAATGGGAGGCCTGGGATAAAGATGGTCTCTCTCAAACAACCCTGCAACCAAATACAAGAAATATCTTGTGTCCCCAGCACACCCAATACAATGAAAAACTGTATAGGTCCACTAGTTCGGCGAAGAGATGGTGATACAAGTGTAGTATGGATAGTAGATATAGGTTTTTGTAATGCGAAAATATAAAAACAGCAAGGTAGCAAGTGATAAAACGGAGCACAAATGGTATTCCAATGCTTGAAAAAAAGGTCTAGGGTTCATACTTTCTCTAGTGCAATCTCTCAACAATGCTAACATAATTGAATCATATAACAATCCCTCAACGTGCGACAAAGAGTCACTCCAAAGTTCTTATCAAGCGGAGAACATAAGATGAATTTTGTGTAGGGTACGAAACGACCTCAAAGTTATCTTTTCTGATCAATCTATTGAGCCATCCCTATAAGTGTCACAAACAGCCCAAGAGTTCGTACTAAAATAATACCATATGATACACATCAATCAACTCTGGTGTCACCTAGATACTCCAATGTCACCACGAGTATCCGTGAGTCAATCATACTATATGCATCAAACAAATTTATATTCAAAATATTCAATCCAACACAAAGAACTTAAAAAAATGCCCCAAGATTTCTACCGGAGAAAGTAGGATGGAAGTGTGCATCAGCCCCTATGCATAGATTACCCAATGTCACCTCGGGAATCTACGAGTTGAGTTCGAAAACATACATCAAGTGAATCAATATAATACCCCATTGTCACCACAGGTATTCATATGCAAGACATACATTAAGTGTTCTCAAATCCAAAATATTCAATCTGACAATAATGAAACCTCAAACGTAAAACTCAGTTCATCACAACAAGATAGAGAGGGAGAAACACCATACGATCCAACTATATTAACAAAGCTCGTGGTACAGCAAGATCGTGCCAAATCAAGAACATGACAGAGAGAGAGATCAAACACATAGCTACTGGTACATACCCTCCGCCCGAGGGTGAACTACTCCCTCCTCGTCATGGGGACCGTCGGGATGATGAAAATGGCCTCCGGTGATGATTTCCCCCTCCGGCAGGGTCCTAGAATAGGGCTCCAGATGGGATCTCTTTGGTACAGAGGCTTGCAGCGGCAGAGTTGAAGTTCTAGGGTTATCTCTAGGGGTTTCCCTATTTATAAGAATTTTCAGAGTTGGAATCACGCGAAAAGGAGCTAAGATGTGGCCACAAGCCACCAGGCCATAGCCACCCCCCGTGGCGCACCCTAGAGGCTTGTGGGGATCTCGTGGCTCTTCTGGTCCTCCCACGAAGCTTCATGGGTCTCTTTTTTCCAAGAAAATCATCCAAAAGTTTTGTTTTATTTGGACTTCATCTGATATTTATTTTCTGGAAAACCAAAAACAAGCAGAAAATAGCAACGGGCACTGTGCACTAGGTCAATATGTTAGTCCATGAAAATCAAATAGAAGTTATATGAAAAGTGCACCAAAACCATATAAAACTATTGTAAACATTACACGAATACTTCATAAATTATATATACGTTGGAGACGTATCATATTCCAATGATGGGCTTCCTCAAATGCCCAAGGTCTTCATGAGAAAGCAAGTTGGATGCAAACCTACTTAGTTTTCATTTTGAGCTTTCATACACTTATAGCTCTTAGTGCATCCGTCGCATGGCAATCCCTACTCCTTACATTGACATAAATTGATGGGCATCTCCATAGCCCGTTGATTAGCCTCCATGATGTGAGACTTCATCCTTTTTAGTCTACTCCATATCATCTCTACCACCATAGTCTATTACACACATAGTGTTATATCCATGGCTTGTGCTCATGTATTGCGTGGGGGTTTAAAAAGCTTAAGCGCATTAAAAAGTATGAACCAATTGCTTGGCTGACACCAGGTTAATGCATGATTTATATTTTGTGTTAAGAAGATGGAGCATGATAAGGCTATATTATTTTGTAGGGATAGCGTTCTTTAGTACTGATATTTTGAAAGGCATGATTGTTTGTTGGTATGCCTGCGTATTGATGTCTTTATGTCAAATTATAAACTATTGCTTTGAATCATTCGGAACTAAATATTCATACCACAAAAGAGATTATATGATGAATATGATTGGTAGCATTCCACATCAAAAATTCTGTTTTTATCATTTACCTACTCGAGGACGAGCAAGAATTAAGCTTGGGTATGCTGACACGTCTCCAACGTATCTATAAATTTTTATTGTTCATGCTATTATAGTGTCAATCTTCAATGTTTACTATGCAATTATATATCATTTTTTGGGATTAACATCTTAACCTAGTACCCAGTGCCAGTTGTTTTTTCTTGTTTTTGGCATTTTAGAAAACCAGTACCAAACGGAGTCCAAACTCTACGAAACTTTTTGATGATTTTTCTGGACTAGAAGGGACCCTAGAAGCTTCAAGATAAGACCTGAAGAGTCATAAGGGAGTGACAAGTCTACCATCGTGCTACAGGGGGCACGTCCCCCAGGCTTGTGGGTCCCTCATGGCACCTCTTGACCTAATTTCGGCACCATAAATTACCAAATATTTCCCAATACATCAGAGAGCCACCCAAAATACTTTTTTCACCGCCGCAAGTTTCTGTTCTTCGAAGATCCCATCTGAAGACCTTTTCCCATACTCTGCCGGAGGGGGAATCGATCATGGAGGGCCTCTACATCAACCTTGATGCCCTTCCGATGATGTGTGAGTAGTTTACCACAGACCTACACACTGGTACATCGAGGTGCTATACAATCAATTTTTAACCCCTTTCCACTATGGCGTTTAGAACCGTCTCCAAGTGAGTGACTGTGATACGGGGGTCCTTCCCACATGACCCAGAAACCGTCGGGGATAGGGAGCCTTGATGCATACAGTTGTCGCTACTCGTTTGTGCTCGCATTACCATCACAGTCGGTATTCTGTGGTGCTACGTTTATGATGCACGACCCATCACAAACGGTTCACGATTATAGAACGTGTATGATAAGTAGACAATCACACATATTCACTTTTCCTGGACTGTGTGCGATAACTAATTAAGAAGATTAGCTAATCATCATACGAGTGTTGTATAGGATTACGAAACGTCAGACTGTCATAACATCATCGTACATGATAACTACCGCACACGCTATTCTGTGGTGCAACATTTACAATGCGTAACATAACAGAAATAGTTCATGGATGCAAATCGTGTACGATAAGGAAACTAAATGTTTAGTTTGCCCACACCATTTGTGACATTGTCTGACATCACACACAGTTTGCAAATGACAATTGTGTGCATGCTCGCACACGTTTCCTCTCTGTGAACCATGTCGGATTATGGTTTATATCACAAACGTCTGTGTTTTACCGATCGTGTGCGCCGTAACGACCTGTGGAGCGTAATTTCACCGTAAATTAATTGCTGCCATTTCAAATTGTACTGGATTTGAATTTGAAAGTATGATATAGCTTTATTCATATCCATCAGGTTCAAACAACCAATGCATTATTCGATTCACAGGTACATATATTCAAGAATTGCATAAGCACCAAATAAAGAATGATGAACCACAGTTGTATACTTGTACTATTAAAGATGGTAAAGAAAGAGGTGAAATACATTCTGGTTGCTGAACAAGGTGAATCGGAATGCCCATATTGTGCCCTCCTCCATGCAAAAGGCACACACGGCTCTAGTCCAACCCTTGTGATGGCCGACCGCCCATCCTTCACTGTCTTCATGAACACATCTAGATAATCATCGTGTTCTGGTAGAAATACTTTAACCTTTGCATGCCCACAAATCATGTAGTTTGAGAGTAACCTTGAGTAAACTTCTTTGGGAACCACTGCAAAGGAAAAAGATTCAGGCATTGTCATCTAACACAACTCATTATGGGCAGTAAAAAGAAGGCTGCAGGGTTCTTACTTACCATACTACAGTTCGCTGTTGTCTTGGATAAAGTGTAAAAAAAATAGTTTAATTGCCATCTTTTGACCCACTTTACTAACTATCTTTATCAGCTTCCCCACTTGATGTTGGTTCATGAATATCTCATTGCCCCATATGCAGAAAGGGTCGAAGCGCAGATCTTTACCAATGACATATGTACCTAAAAGCACCAAGTTATTATTAGAAGCTAAACAGCAATTGCACAATGATGTAGTACAACATACCCTCTCCCTCGGTCACATATTAGATGAATTAACATCTTATATTATGGGACATAGGGAGTTTATTGCATTCTTATAAATTATCGGTTGATTAACTGTTGTTGTATCCATGGGTTAGAGTTAGTTTGAGCTAGTTTGGGCTTAAATAGCCCTGAAGTATATCCAAACATGAGGGCTAGTTTGAGCTAGTTGCATCTAACCCAGCCAAAAAAACTATCCCACCCAAGAGGTGCTAATTGGAGCTAGTTCTCCTGGTGCATATATTGTCAATCTAACCCTGTCATCCAAACACCTCTTTGGCTAGAGTTAGTTTAGGGTTAGTCATGAGCTAGAAACTTACTCTAACCTCTAGCTAAGTTAGAGTATCCAAACAAGGTTGTGTCGTTGCTGTTGTTGTTGCTGCTCTTCTACATATATCTAGACATCACCAGAACACTAAGGTAGCACTCTTCCTTGTTGGTATGTAGCCTAGGATTGCATATTTAGACATTCAGTACAGTGCATGTTGCTATGTAGCCTCAGATATATTACATATGGCCCTAGTTAACATAAAAATAAATGGGTTACAGATATATTCAGTTAAAAGTCTGATTCACCGATTAGTCCCTTATCAGCCCCCGCCAACATGGTACCAACTACTGATATCCTGAACAGTGAGCATATATAAGCCATTGGATGAAACTAACCTCGATGAAAAACAACAGTCATTCCCAAAATTGTCATGTGTAAGTACATTGAGAGGCATGTTAAGCACAACAGGCTAAACATCAACCAAATATATCCATGGCAGGCAAAATAATCTCCAAAAGATAGCTTCAGTGTGCAGGTTTAAGCATGCTAGTAAAGCAGAACAAGTGGAAAGGTGTGCTAAATGCAACAGGCCTAACATTTAACAACAAGCAAACATAGTCATTCAAACTGGTATTGTGCCGGTCTAAGTACACTAGTTATTATTAAATAAAAATGGAAAGGCGTGTTAAATACAAAATGCAGCAACCAAATGTAGTCATTCATAGTGGTATTGTTGAAACTGGTATTGATGAAATTGAACTGCACAGTTCATACTTGCACATCTAGAACATCACGTTGTGAATAACTGGAATAAACAAGGCATACTGCAAACAACCAAAGATAGCATTTGAAACTGGACATGTGCTAACTACAAACAACCGAACAACCAAAAAACTTCAAAATAGGCATATGCTAGCTATAACAGGCTTAACAGCAAACAAATATATGCATTCCTATCAATATGTTTAAAACCGATATTGATAAAAATGTACTGCACATTAAATAGTTGCACATATAGAGCATCACATTGTGACAACTGAAATAAATAAGGCATACTGCAAACAAGCAAATATATAGCAATTAAAATTGGACATATTCTCACTATACTACAAAAGGGACAAAGAAATCATGGGTTCCCCCTGTGAAGAGGCACGGCAAAACAAATCATGGGTTTCCTCACTTGTCACATATGGGCTCGTTCCGATGGGAGGAGCATGGACCCTGGGTGCGCTCCATGTTGTTGCAGATGGGCTCCTTCCCCTTGGAAGAGCACGACTGTAGGGTGCCCTCCCTGATGTCATAGGTGGCCTCTTTCTCCTTGGAAGAGCAGATGGGCTCTTTCCCCTTGGAAAAGTCAGAGAGGGTGCCCTCCTCGTGGTCGTCGTCGATGGGGTCTGACTTGGAAGCTATGGATCCCAAGCCAGCTTCGCAGAACGTGTCCTTCAGAAATGATAAAAGGGGCTCGATGGCGATGTAGGATGGCAAATTCTTGACAGCGAGCCATAGGAGATCAGCGGTGGGGCCATGGATGAGATCGATGCCGGTTGAACCCGAGGGGTTGGGGGTGGGCCACTTAACTTGTGACATAGCCCGCGTCAGGCCATCGCTGTCGACGACCTCGATGTCATAGTTGGCGTTCGCAACATAACCGCATACTCTAGCCCGCTGATTGAGTGTCTGCGGCCATTAATGGTCGTCAGCTTCCTTGGTGGCCACCTCGGCGACGTCGGGCGAAGAGGCCGCGATACACCTCTTTTGGGCCAGTCGCTCCTCGAGCTCCATGGGAAGCATAGCTGGGCTTAGGCAGCCATGCTCTAGAGTGGATGATGGGGATGGGGATGGGGATGGGGATGGAGATATGTTGGAAAGGGGGCATTTGACAGGCATCATCTAAGAAACTCAGGGCGCCCTGGGTATGGAGATCGGTGGGTAAGCTGCACGGGCAAACTGATAGATGTTGACAATGGAGGCCTTGCGGCGGCGGCGGCGACCTTGCTAGGGTTTCGAGTGAGGGAAGGTTGTGGTGGGTGTGTGTGTGTGTGTGTGCGCGCGCGCGCATGTGTCCGTGGAGGTTTGGGGGTGTGTGTGTGGAGGGGGGTGTTTGAAGAAATGATGCGGCTACTGAAAATTTTAAAACGTGGGAGTGAAATGCCGGGGCTATTGAAAATTTGGATGATGGTGCATCGCACACTGTCCGGAAATAACAACCGTGTGTTATGAAACACAAAAACCCTCGAGCCAGGCAAATATTTTCAAGGGATGCAGGCAGGAGCGGGAACAACAAACATCACACACGGTCGAAACATAGGAACCGTGTGTTATCAAACATAAAAACCTACAGTCGGGTAGATATTTTTTAGAGGGGAAGCCTCATGGAGCCCAATGTACTATGCTGATGTGCATGACAGGGGCACCAGCGTGGCACACGGTTAGTGTGAGTGAATTGTGTCTGTTGTGTCATCCGACTTGTCTAATGTTCATAAATTTGGCAAAAATGATGCGGGAAAGGGTTAGAACATGAACACACTTGCATGTGGACCAAATATATGTATGAAAAGGGTAGTTTGATGTTCAAATACCAAATGCAACTTCGATGTGGCACCTATCTCGCAAAGCGCATGGTATTGCTTGCCCCCTCATGTCGGCAGGAGGGGAATCCTAAGCTATGAATGCATGCCCGCCCACATGGAGGTTCACCTAGCAAAGTGAGAAGTAGCAGTCCCACCCCCCATCACACACACACGCACACACACACACACACATGTACACACACATGCACGCACGCGCGTGCACACACACACACACTTTCAGTCGGCTGGAGAGGGCATCTCAGCAAGATGTATCGTAAAATGGACCAACAATATTCCAGCTTGGTCGTACAACCTCTCTCTTATTGTTGGTCAAGGTGATGGCCGTCCATGCGACCCCAGAGATGGGCTAGCTCGCCAATAATCATGCAAGTAGCTAGTCCCCGAAGACAACCACTGCCTGCGTGTGGCCCAAACATATGTATGGCGGTGTTGATGTTTTAATACACAATGGAACAACTTTGATGTGGCACCGTGCTTTTTGGAACCAAAAATCCCCACACTGAGCAAGGTTTAGTTGATGATGCATATGTATGTCACACCACACTTCGAGCCGATGACGGGGATTCATGCATGCATGCATAGTATGCGCTCAAACTTAATTAGGCCTGAATCTCACCATGACCTACTATGATAACACGAACCAAAGGAAGAATCCGCCATGGTAACCTATCTTGTAGTTAGTCAAAGTGATCACGGATGTCCACGCGGGCCCACCAATATATAGGCTTGTCGGCGGTAACCACGCGAGGGAGTGTACCATTCGAAGACAACCACTACACGCATATGTATGTATGGAGGTGATGCGTGCATGGATGTTTGAATACCATTCACAGCATTGATGTGGTGTGTGCGTCGAAAATCGTACAGTCCCCACATAGAGCAAGATCAGTTCATGATGTATCGTGGTACTGGCCACTTCGACTCGATGGGAGAGGGATTCATGCGTACACATGCATGTGTAGTGCTCAAACTGTATCATGTCATCCCAGAGCATGACCTATATACCATAATACAAAAAAATACCCTCCTAAGTCAAATTAACCTCTCTCATTATCAGGCAAAGTAGTGATGGACCAAGCGGGCCCACAGATGGAAATCATCGGTATCACTGATAACCTCGTGAGTGGGTGCGAGAGGACAACCACCATCGCTTTGCATGTGGGCCAAACATATGTTGAATACCCAAAATGCACAACTTTGATGTGGCACATGCCTCGAAAACCGTAAAGTCCCCACATAGAGCGAGGTTCATGAAGCGTACTACATATGTTGGTCCCCTTCCCCCTCTTTGTCGCATACTACTCCTACAGTAATACAACCCAAAAGAATCCTCCTTGATGGTGAAATTAATTAACCTCTCCCGATGTAGGTCAAAGTGATGCATGCATCGACGATGACCTCGCGGGACCGCAGATGGAAGCGTCACACATGAGTGTCCTAGGATAACCACCGCCTGCATGCATGTGGCCCAAAGAGGTGTTGTGTGATCTTTGAATAGCCAAATGCACAACTTTGATGTGGCAAGTGCCTCGGAAACCGAGAAGTCCCGACACTGAGCACGGACGCGTATGTAGTATATATGGTAGTCCCCTCCCACCTCTTCGACGCATACTATATATTCCCACCATAACAGAAACAAAAAAAGATTCTACCTTGCTGGCCAAATTAATCTCTCTGCCTACTGTTGGTCAAAGTGATGGATAACAACCTCGCGACCTCACAGAAAGTGTCATACGCGACTGAGGTATCATGTAGGACAACCACCGACTGCATGTAGCCAAAACATGTATGTATGAAAGGGTTGTGTAATGTTTTAAATAACGAATTCACGACTCTGATGTAGCACCTGCCTCACAAAACGGCTAACCCACATGGTGGATCACAACTCGTAGTACTGCCAGCCACCACCCCCAGATGCGCGCGTGCACACACAGGCACACGCACACACCGCACATCCACCGCAACTATGATGCATGTTAAATTTTCCCACGGTGAACATATGTTACCAAAGGAGGGACGTTTTGAAAAAAACAGAACCATTAAGACGTTTTAGTACATTGATTGATTTTCTAGGGGTATAATGTGTAAAAATCAAATTTGAGCTACATGCACACGTGACAGTGCACCTAAATGGATTGGAAAA
Organism: Triticum aestivum; assembly: GCF_018294505.1. Classification (NCBI taxonomy): domain Eukaryota; kingdom Viridiplantae; phylum Streptophyta; class Magnoliopsida; order Poales; family Poaceae; genus Triticum; species Triticum aestivum. The sequence continues at coordinate 393,654,792 of NC_057800.1, read as the reverse complement.
ACACATGTGTCTCACTGGGTGCATATGTTTACTCCCCGTGCAAGAAATTTCAAACATTGAGAATCTTGATTTTTAAAATCTAGTACATCCAAAACTTATTTGAAATTCATGAAACTTATCGTGTTGTCATATGGACACCAATACACAGTGGCATTGTACATTTTTTGCCAAATTTGAGACAAGTTTTGATGTAATGTTTATTTTCTTACAAACGGGATATTATTAATAATTGGGAACCAATATCACAAATGGATTATTTATTTGAATCATGGGCGTTAGACCAACAATGGATACATGCCATGCTTCGGTTCAGTAATAAAGTGACATCATTAATCATCAAAATAGAAAAACAATATACGTGCCGCCACGCGACCCATGTGCCATGAGAGCAGGTGTGAGTTGACGGGACGCATGTGAGCAGTCTGCCACGCAGGCATACCGGGAGGCATGCGTGCAGGTGTGTGAATTGACGAGAGGCGTACTCGCTGCGCAGTGTCATCGGAGGCGTGTGAGTAGCTGTGTGAAATGATGGTAGGCATGCCAGCAGTCCGGTGCGCAGGCTCATTGATACGTCCATTTTGCATCATGTTTACCTACTGTTATTTATAATGCTTTTATGCATAATAATGCTTTTTGGAGTAATTATAACGCCTTTTCTCTCATAATATGCAAGGTTCACACAAAGAGGGAGAATTCCGGCAGCTGGAAATCTGGACCTGAAAAAGCTACATCAGGCTACCTATTCTGCACAACTCCAAATGAACTGAAACTTTAGGAGGAATTTGTATGGAATAAATAATAAATACTGGAGCAAATAACTACCGGAAGGGCCACCTGGTGAGCAGAAGACACCAGGGCGCGGCTGGCCCCCCAGGCACGCCCTGGTGGGTTGTGCTCAGCCCAGCCCACCTCTGGTGCCCACCTTCTGGTATATAAGTCATTTTTACCTAGAAAAATAATAAGGAGAGGTCTTTTGGGACGAAACACCGTTGTCTCGAGGCAAAACTTGGGCAGGAGCACTTTTGACCTCCGGCGGAGCGATTCCGCAGGGGGAACTTCCCTCCCGGAGGGGGAAATCATCGTCATCATCATCACCAACAACTCTCCCATCTTGGGGAGGGAAATATCCATCAACATCTTCAACAACACCATCTCCTATCAAACCCTAGTTCATCTCTTGTGTTCAATCTTTGTACCGAAACTATAGGTTCGTACTTGTGGGTGACTAGTAGTGTTGATTACATCTAGTAGTTGATCACTATATGGTTTATTTGGTGGGAGATTATATGTTCAGATCCATTATGCTATTTAATAACCCTCTGATCTTGAGCATGATTATCATTTGTGAGTAGTTACTTTTGTTCTTGCAGTCACGGGAGAAATCTTGTTGCAAGTAATCATGTGAATTTTATATGTGTTCGATATTTTGATGGTATGTATGTTGTGATTCCCTTAGTGGTGTCATGTGAACGTCGACTACATGAAACTTCACCATATTTGGGCCTAAGGGAATGCATTGTGGAGTAGTTATTAGATGATGGGTTGCGAGAGTGGCAGAAGCTTAAACCCTAGTTTATGCGCTATTTCGTAAGGGGCCGATTGGATCCAAAAGTTTAATGCTATGGTTAGAATTTATTCTTAATACTTTTCTCGTAGTTGCGGATGCTTGCGAGGGGGTTAATCATAAGTAGGAGGTTTATTCAAGTAAGAACATCACCTAAGCACCGATCCACCCACATATCAAATTACCAAAGTAGTGAACACAAATCAAACCAACATGATGAAAGTGACTAGATGAAAATCCCGTGTACCCTCAAGAACACTTTGCTTATCATAAGAGACCGTTTTGGCCTGTCCTTTGCCTCAAAAGGATTGGGCTACCTTTCTACACTTTTGTTACTATTATCGTTACTTGCTGATTACAAACTATCTTGCTATCAAACTACTCATTACTTACAATTTCAGTGCTTGCAGACATTACCTTGCTGAAAACCACTTGTCATTTCCTTCTGCTCCTCATTGGGTTTGACACTCTTACTTATCAAAAGTACTATGGTTGATCCCCTATACTTGTGGCTTATCAAGGCTCTTTTATGGTGCCGTTGACGGGGAGTGAAGCGCTCTTGGTAAGGAAAAATTATTATTACGTGCTGAAATTTACTGTCACTTGTTACTATGGAAAACAATCCTTTGAGGGGTTTGTTCGGGGCATCTTCACCTCGATCGGAACCACAATTAGTCACCCCTCAACCGACTATGCGCACTGAAAATATTGAATATGAAATTCCTTCGAGTATGATAGAACAGCTGCTAGCTAATCCTTATGTAGGAGATGGAACCGAACATCCTGGTATGCACTTGATATATGTGGAAGAAATTTGTGGTTTGTTTAAGCTTGCAGGTTTTCCAGGAGATGAAGCTAATAAGAAGGTTTTCCCCTTATATTTGAACGGAAAAGCATTGGCATGGTATAGGCTATGCAATGATATTGGATCTTGGAATTCAAATTGATTGAAATTGGAGTTTCAGAAGAAAAAAATTTATCCTATGCATCTAGTTCATCGTGATCGGAATTATATATACAATTTTTGGCCTCGTGAAGGAGAAAGTATCGCTCTAGCTTGGGGGAGGCTTAAGTCAATGTTATATTCATGCCCCAATCATGAGGTCTCAAGGGAAATTATCATTCAAAATTTTTATGATTGGCTTTCTCATGATGATCGATCCATGCTTGATACTTCCTGTACTGGTTCCTTTATGAAGAAGACTATTGAATTCGGGTCGGATCTTCTAGAAAGAATTAAATGCAACTCTAAAGATTGGGAACTCGAGAAGGTAAAGAGTCAGGTATTAAGCTTAAGTTTGATTGCGTTAAATCTTTTATGAATATCGATGCTTTTCAAAAGTTTAGCACTAAATATGGACTTGGCTCTGAGATAGTAGCCTCTTTCTGTGAATCTTTTGCTACTCATGTTGATCTCCCTAAGGAGAAGTGGTTCAAATGTCAACCACCTATTAAAGAAGAAATTAAAGAACCAGTAATAGTTAAAGATGAAACTATTATCTATGATGTTGATCCTGTTGTTCCTACTGCCTATATGGAAAAACCACCTTTCCCTGTTAGGATAAAGGAACATGCTAAAGTTTCGACTATGGTCAATGAAATTTATATTAGAACACCTAAACCTGCTAAACAAATCAAGGTAGAACCTAGTGTTCCTATGGTTAAAGATCTCCTGGTTGAAAATATGGATGGGCATGTTATTTACTTCTGTGATGAAGCTGCTAGAATTGCCAAACCCGATGAAAAAGATAAACATAGACCTGTTATTGGCATGCATGTTGTCTCAATTAAAATAGAAGATCGTTGTTATCATGGTTTATGTGACATAGGTGCTAGCGTGAGTGCTATTCCTTTTACCTTATATCAATAAATTATGAATGATATAGCACCCACTGAAATAAAAGACATTGATGTTACTATTAAACGTGCTAATAGTGACACCATCACACCACTTGGGATTGTTAGAGATGTTGAAGTCTTGTGTGGGAAAATAAATTACCCTACTGATTTTCTTGTTCTTGGTTCCCCACAAGATGACTTTTGTCCCATTATCTTTGGTAGACCTTTCTTGAACACCATTAATGCTAAAATAGTTTGTGAGAAACAAATTGTCGGTGTTAGCTTTGGTGATGAGTCTCATGAATTTAATGTTTCCAAGTTTAGCAGAAAACCTCATAAAAAGAATTGCCTAGTAAGGATGAAATTATTGGTCTTGCTTCTATTGTTGTACCTCCTATTGATCCTTTTGAACAATATTTGCTAGACCATGAAAATGATATGCATATGCATGAAAGAAATGAAATAGATACGATTTTATTTGAATAACGTCCTCTGCTTAAACACAATTTGCCTATTGAAACTCTAGGAGGTCCTCCACCTAAAGGTGATCCTGTGTTTGAATTAAAATAGTTACCTGACACTTTGAAATATGCTTATCTCAATGAGAAAAAGATGTATCCTATTATTATTAGTGCTAACCTTTTAGAACATGAATAAGAAAGATTATTGAAAGTTCTAAGGAAGCACCGAGCTACTATTGGATATACTCTTAATGATCTTAAGGGCATCATTCCCACTCTATGTCAGCACAAAATTAATATGGAACATGATGCTAAACCCGCTGTTGATCACCAATGTTGGTTAAATCCGAAGATGAAAGAAGTGGTAAGAACGGAGATATTAAAACTTCTGGAAACAGGTATAATCTATCCTATAGCTGATAGTAGATGGGTAAGTCATGTTCATTGCATCCCTAAGGAAGGAGGTATTACTGTTGTTCCTAATGATAAGAATGAACTTATTCCACAAAGAATTGTTACATGCTATAGAATGGTAATTGATTTTAGAAAATTAAATAAAGCAACTAGAAATGATCATTACCCTCTGCCTTTTATTGATCAAATGCTAGAAAAATTATCTAAGCACACACATTTTTGCTTCCTTGATGGATATTCTAGTTTTTCACAAATACCTGTTTCTCAGCCTGATCAAGAAAAGACCACTTTTACTTGTCCTTTTGGAACTTATGCTTATAGACATATGCATTTTGGTTTATGCAATGCACCTGCTACGTTTAAAAGATGTATGAATGCTATATTCTCTGACTTTTGTGAAAAGATTTTTGAGGTTTTGATGGATGAATTTTCTGTTTATGGGAAGTCTTTTGATGATTGCTTAAGCAATCTTGATCGAGTTTTGCAGAGATGTGAGCAAACAAATCTTGTCTTGAATGGGGAGAAGTGCCATTTTATGGTTAATGAAGGTATTGTTTTGGGCCCCAAAATTTTTGAAATAGGTATTGAGGTGGACAAAGCTAAGGTTGATGTAATTGATAAAATGTCGTGTCCTAAAGAATCAAAGGTATTCATAGTTTTCTTGGTCATGATGGTTTCTATAGGAGATTTGTCAAACACTTTTCTAAAATTACTAGGACTCTTATAAATCTTTTGTAAAAGGATATTCCATTTGTTTTTTATGATGATTATTTAGAAGCCTTTGAAACACTCAAGAAAGCCCTAATTTCTGCACCTATTGTTCAACCACCTGACTGGAACTTGCCTTTTGAAATTATGTGTGATGCTAGTAACTATGTTGTTGGTGATTGAGGGAGTCCTGGATTAGGGGGTCTCCGGACAGCCGGACTATATCCTTTGGCCGGACTGTTGGACCATGAAGATACAAGATTAAAGACTTCGTCCCGAGTCTGGATGGGACTCTCCTTGGCGTGGAAGGCAAGCTAGGCAATACGGATATGTAGATCTCCTCCCTTGTAACCGACCTTGTGTAACCCTAGCCCCCTCCGGTGTCTATATAAACCAGAGGGTTTAGCCCGTAGGCCAACAGACAATCATACCATAGGTTAGCTTCTAGGGTTTAGCCTCTACGATCTCGTGGTAGATCAACTCTTGTAATAATCATATCATCAAGAACAATCAAGCAGGACATAGGGTATTACCTCCATCTAGAGGGCCTGGACCTAGGTAAACATCGTGTCCCCTGCCTCCAGTTACCATCCGCCTTAGACGCACAGTTCGGGACCCCCTACCCGAGATCCGCCGGTTTTGACACTGACATTGGTGCTTTCATTGAGAGTTCCACTGTGCCGTCATCATAAGGAGGGATGGCTCGTCTCATTGTCAAGGACAACATCACCTCTGGGGGAGCCCTGGTTGTAGGCCAAACTCTCCGACTAGGCGGCTTCATCATGACCGCCCGCTCGGCCGCTGTGCTGACGATGACTTCTCAGGTCATGGAAAATAGCCTCCACATCGGCTCGAAATTCGCCGAGCAGATGGATCCAATGGAGCTCTCCTCTTTGAACGAGCTCTTGGATCGCATCGCCACTCTGGGAGTCGCTACGGACTACGATTGGATCGGGCTTAAACCCGACCAAAGGAAGATTAACTCTCCGCCGGTCACCCATCAGATAGCGGTGGTGGAGGAGCAATGCGGAAATTCTCCCTCTATCCTGAGGATGAACTATGTCTGGATTCCCGAGCTCTCCGAGCCAGATACCCGCTCACGGGGGGAGACCGCCCTAACCCTGAACCTAAAATCAGGCTGCATACTGAACCTACGGGGCAACATCCCGGAGCCCGAACTTCCAAGACCGGAAACTCCCCTACCCCGGGGTCTCAGATTGGGTCAAGGTCCGGACTTAGATCCACCCACCCACCCAGATACAAACGATCTTTCCCACATTAGGCAAGTGCCCCAAGAGACAGTACATCACTATTGGGCCAGATTCCTCCTTGTAATGAACAAGGTCAAGGACTATCGCGAGGAAGACACAATTTCGTTCTTTTGCAATAGTTGCACGGACAAGGGAATCCTCAATGCCATAAGTCTCCGTGACATAGAACACTTTGTTGACTTGGCGGCCATAGTACGGAAGTACTGTTCGATGGAAAGCGCCTAGAAAACCCAAACACAATTTTGGGACAATCCGGCTCTGACAAAACCCCCAGTCCGAACTAAAAGGGTGCACTCTCATAAGTCGCCCGACTCAATTACAAATAAGCAAAAGCCCACTACAGGACGTGGAACCATATTGGAAGGATGGCTTAACGGGGCCTACAAAATTCATAGTACAGCGGATACCATACCAACACATAGCCTTAGAGCATGTTGGGTACTCCGGCAGGTGGCCAAGAGCGGCGAGGATCTCCTCATCCAAAAAACCCCAGAGCACCTTCCCATGGATAACAACACAGTATTGACAGTCTTCGAGATCTTCGCCTCAAATAATAAGCATAAGCGAGCACTCCGCGGCCTTGCCGAAGTCTGCCACATGGCAGCAATAAATCCATGGAGCGACACGGCTATCATCTTCAATGCCAGTGACGAACCTAAATTCCCAACAACCCGAGCACCATCCGCTCTGGTCCTTAGTCCAATCGTGGACGGCTTTCGGCACACTAAAGTGCTCATGGATGGCGGCAGCGGACTAAACCTCATTTATGAGGAGACTCTTCAAAAATGGAAATAGACAACAACCATATTGAGCAAAGCAGCACGACCTTCCGAGGAATTATCCCTAGTCGGGAGGCACGTTGCGCTGGGAAAATCACACTAGATGTGGTATCCTGCACTCCGGAGAATTACAGGTCCGAAGAAATCGCATTCCAAGTGGCCCCATTCAGTAGCGGATACCACGCCCTTCTAGGGCGGGAGGCATTCACGATTTTTCAAGCCATACCCCATTACGGGTGCATGAAGCTCAAAATGCCTGGACCCAATGGAATCATCACTCTAGCTAGTGATCCGGACATAGCACTCCGCGCCGAGAACAAAACAGACGCACTGGCCCTCGAGGCATTATCCGAAGCCCTTGTGGCGGAGGAGTTAATCGTGCTGCGCTCCACAGTGGACAGGCACGACGTGATACTAGACAAAAGATCCAAGTCCACCTCCTTTAAACCAGCGGATGAAATAGTCAAATTCCAAGTCCATCCAACGGACCCCACAAAAACAGCATCCATCGGGGCACAGTTAAGCCCCGCCGTAGACACCGCACTACGGGAGTTCCTGCGCGAGAATTGGGACATATTCGCCCGGCATCCTTCAGACATGCCAGGAATCCCATGTAGGCTGGCCGAGCATAGCCTTAACATTCTAAAAGGATTCAAGCCGGTCAAGCAGACTCTTTGGTGTTTCTCCGAACCTAAGCGACAAGCCATAGGAGAGGAGCTTGCCAAGTTACTGGAGGCCGGATTCATTAGAGAAATAAAGCATCCGGACTGGCTAGCAAACCTGGTGATGGTTCCAAAGAAGGACAAATCCTGGCGCCTATGTGTCGACTTCAAGGACCTTAATAAGACGTGCCCAAAGGATCCCTTCCCCCTCCTCGCATCGATCAAATTATCGACGCTACTGCAGGACACGACTCATTGTGATTCCTCGACGCATACTCGAGTTACCACCAAATTAATATGGCGGAGCCCGATCAAGACGCAACGACATTCATCACTCCATACGGCCCCTTCTGTTTTAACACAATGCCCTTCGGGCTCAAAAACACTGGCGCAACGTATCAGCGCATGATTCAGTCATGTCTGGAAAAGCAGATCGGCAAAACAGTGGAGGCATACGTCGACGATGTGGTCGTTAAAACCAGACACGTCGACTCCTTAATAGATGACTTGAGGCTCACGTTCAACAACCTCCGAACATACGGCATTAAGCTCAATCCGGAAAAATGCATTTTTGGTGTACCCGCCGAAAAGCTCCTGGGCTTTATCGTCTCCAGCAGAGGAATTGAAGCAAATCCGGCTAAAATCTGGGCTTTGTCGCAGTTGGCTATCCCAACTGACCTCAAACAAATCCATAAGTTAACTGGATGTGTGGCGGCCTTAAGCTGCTTCATCTCCCTATTAGGAGAAAAGGCGCTTCCCCTTTATCGCCTTCTTTGGCGCACCGAACACTTCGAGTGCACGGGCGCAACCATGGCTGGATTGGAAGAAATAAAAGCCATCCTCGCCACCAACCCAATCTTGGCCGCGCCAAATGTCGGCGAACCAATGCTATTATATATAGCGGCAACTCACCAAGTTGTAAGCGCAGTGCTCGTCGTCGAATGAGAGACAGACGGACAAAAATTCCCACTTCAAAAGCCGGTATATTATGTATCCACTATCCTCACTCCATGCAAATCACGGTACCCACATTATCAAAAGATAGCATATGCGGTATTCATGGCATTCCGGAAATTACGACACTACTTTCAAGAGTGCTCAATCACGATGGCCTCCGAAGTACCACTCAACGACATAATAAACAACCGCGATGCCACGGGCTGGATTGCCAAATGGGCTATCGAGCTCCTCCCGTTCGACATAACATATAAACCACAGCGATCCATTAAGTCGCAAGTACTGGCTGATTTCATCGCCGAATGGACAGAAGCCGAACTCCCTAAAGAGTACGGCGCGTACTCCAATTGGATCATGCACTTCGACGGCTCTAAAATGCTGGCTGGTCTGGGGGCTGGCGTCGTCCTGACGTCCCCCACCGGAGATACAGTTCAATACATACTCCAAATACGATACACATACTCCAATAACGCAGCCGAATACTAGGCCCTATTACACGGTCTCCGGATGGCAGTTTCCATGGGCATTCAATGCCTAGAGGTGTGTGGGGATTCAAACCTCGCAATATCCCAAATAAATGGAGACTTCGATGCCAAGGATCCGAAAATGGCGGCATATCGCAACGCCGTCCTCAAAATGTCAGCTCGGTTCGAGGGGCTTGAAGTCCACCATGTGGCTCGGGAAAATAATCAGGCGGCGGATATCCTCGCCCGTATCGGCGCTAAGCGCGACCCTGTCCCACCTAACATCTTCCTGGAAAAACTGTTTAAGCCATCTGTGGTATGGGAAGGGGACACCGGCAATAATAGTCCGGACCCGGCCACAACACCAGATACCAAATACTCTGACACAATCGGAGGCTCTGCCATCGAAATAACACCTTCAGCCCACATAATAATGGCCGTCATCGCCCCGTGGATAGAACCATTCCTGGCCTACCTAACCAGGCAGGAACTACCCGAGGACCAAAATGAGGCACGCTGCATAGTGCGGCGATCTAAATCCTACAAGGACCACGAGGGAGAGCTTTATAAGAAAAGCACTACCGGAGTCCTTCAAAGGTGCATCTCCGAAGAGGAAGGGCAGAAGCTTTTGGCATAAATCCATGCCAGACTCGGCGGCCACCATGCCGCAGCCCGGGCCCTTGTAAGCAAGGCCTTCCGTACAGGTTTTTATTGGCCGACTACCCGGGCAGATGCGCAGCATCTGGTCCAACATTGTGTCGGTTGCCAGCTTTTTGCAAACCAAAGCCATATGCCGCCTACCGCTCTCCAAACAATCCCCATTACTTAGCCCTTCGCGATCTGGGGGCTTGATATGGTTGGACCCCTTAAAGGGGGAACCCATAAGAAAAAATACTCACTCGTCATGGTGGATAAATTCACCAAATGGATAGAAGCCAAACCTATCAAAACGGCTGAATCCGGATCGGTGATAGACTTCATATCTGGGGTTGTACACCATTATGGCATCCCCCACAGCATCATCACTGACAACGGCATGAATTTTACAGCCGACAAAGTGAAACTTTGGTGCAACAATATGGGCATCAAGCTCAATTATGCTTCTGTCTATCACCCGCAAACTAACAATCAAGTCGAGTGAGCAAATGGTCTTATCATGAGCGGCATTAAACCCAGACTAGTGCGGTAACATGCACTGGGTAGAGGAGCTCGACTCCGTACTATGGGGGTTGCGGACCACGCCGAATCACACTACCGGATACACACCGTTCTTTATGGTGTATGGCGCAGAGGCGGTTCTGCCTTGCGACATAATTCATGACTCACCTCGAGTGCGCATGTACAAAGAAAAATAGGCCGAGCTCGATCGGCAGGACAGTTTGGATGCCCTAGAGGAGGAGCGCGACGTGGCAAAGGCCCGTTGGCGAACTAGTTCTACGCCTGCCGGAGAAGAAAAAGAACAAGCTCAAGCCCAAATGGGAAGGTCCCTTCATTATTGACCAGGTTCTGACCGGTGGAGTGTATAGTCTGCGGGATGCATCGGATAGTTGAGTCGAGACAAACTCATGGAATGCAGCCAGACTCCAAAGATTCTAGGCCTAGCGCTGGACTCTATGTTCGTATCCTTACCTCCGTCAATTTTTTGCATATATGTCTCTTCTCTCTTTCTCCCTTTTTACTCTCTTCAAGGCCCTTAAAGGCTAAACTTGTGTCCTGGTTACACAATCTTGACGCGCTAACCGCGCTCATTATACCTGGGGGCTTCTTATACAGAAGCTTAATCTAACTATTTTCCTGGGCTTTACGCCCCATACATGTGTTATTCTTCCACATGTAACTTTTTCGCCATTATATGCATCGATATGACTTAAGTTTTGGCCAAGCTGGGTTGCCTGGCTCTTGTATTTATGCCCTACATTCCCGTTAATTCGGCTAGGGCATAAGGGGAGCACCTCTGTGATTGTTACTGCTGGGTCAGCCGGATGTGTACCTCAGACTGGGTGAAGCCGAAAGCTAGCGTTCTTAAGGGAATATTCAGTCGGTGAATAAAAGATGACTTTTATTTAATTTCAAACATGCCCCTAGATGTTTATAGCCTACGTCTCTTCTTGCAGCTCGGACATGCACATTAGGGCATGCGTACCCAGGGAAAGGAACCCTTAACGGAACTATTCTCCCTGGAAGATGTTTCTTACTACCCATGTAATATAACATAGCTAGTTGGGTACTTGTCTGTTCAAGCAATCATGACCCCTACGCCTGGTTACCATGCATACCCCGGTTTTTACATAATCGAGTGGGTATTCGGATACACTCCGGACTATCGGGTCCAGAGGTCAAAGCAAAAAGGTTCGCCATGACAAATGATTTACAATCCGGCTAGGACATTACATATGTCATTTGAAGTACACAGTCACTAAGACTGATTAAATTCTTCTTCTATACCATCCAACAGGCTGTCTAGCCTACAATCCTGTTGGGAATACTTTGCGGCTAATTCTACTTGGCCATACACTAAACTGACGGGGATCTCTTTCCCATCAGGCCCCACAGGTCCGACCTCGGCCATGTGGTTTGGGTCCGCTTTGGTATATCGCGTCTTCACCATAGCCTAGGCTTCCCTTGCACCTTGTCGGCAGGCTGATATCTTCCATAATCCGAAGCGCCGCCATGCTCCCTTGAGCTTCTCTATAAGCTCATCCAAACCTCCTGGCGGGGACGCGGATGGCTACAAGGCTTGGGCAATAACCTGCATCACCTCCCAATCTTGCTTGTGCAGTTGTGAGAGCTCTGGTAGAAGATCACCCAAAGACCCAGGCATCTCCTCGGCGGGACAACCCGTCATCATACCTACAGACATAACTCTGTTAGCCGGCTTCTTCGTCGAACTCCTTTAAAAGTTCGTTCAAGCACTTACTAAAAATGTCGTGCCAAAGACGCTTATTCTCCTTCACAGAGTCCGCAAGCTGGGCTCAGACATCTTTCAGTTCCAGGCCCAGCCGGATATTGGCGTCTTGGAGATTATTTTTCTCCTGCCTGACTCGTGTCAGCACGCGCTTGCCAGCATTTAGCTGTCGATCAACACATGCCGCATTCCCCGCCACGGCCTCCTGATTCACTCCGGGGTCATCTACAACATCTACTATTAGATTTGCATGCATGTCGCATACTATCTGGTACAGGTAATTCTTCGCAACAGAAGCAACTGTTACCAGAGGGGGCCTTCTCGGACTCCTTCAACGCGCCCACCGTGGCCTGTAGCTGGGCTTTGCACTCTTCCAGCTCTTGAGACAATTGGTTATTCTTCTCTGTAAGAACTAAGGACCTGCACAAATAATGATCCTTAAATCAGTTGTGTCAACTGTTTCAAGTCTCAGGGGCTACTGATATATATAATTGTCAGATTTTCCTACCCGTATTTCCTTTACATACTGGTCCGTGGCTCTGGCAAGACCATTTTGAGCAGCACGAATGTACGCGTCTCTTGAGTTGAAGGCATCGAACGCCTCTTGGGAGAAACAAGCGTCACGGAGTACGGCCCGGCGACGCCTGTGATTCATGGCGCTCTCCACTTTGGAATTTGTAGCGGATAGTCTGTCCGCATCCTCTGTAGGAGGAGCATCCGGCGTCCGCCCCGTGTTAGCTTCCGCCTCTATGTCCGGCCCTGGAGCCCGACTGGTGGAGGCATGATCGGCAGCCTCTCTGGATATAGTCCGGCGAGCGTTTTTCCTACTAGGAAACATGGACGTCATTATATTTTAAAGAAAGACGACAACCATGGAGAAAGGTTTTGCATCATACCTCTGCGCCGACGTCTCAGTCCTGACCGCCTTCCTCTTTGGCCTACCCGGCTTCGGTGCCCCTTGCTGGTGAGTCACTGCGGGTTCGGCATGGCATCCCGAAGGCCTTCCCTGTAAAACACCATATGTGTACGGTAGGTGAAGTGCATAAAAGGGGATCCTTCTTGGAAGTTGGGACTTCGGTTTTTCCTTACCTGTGATGCAGGGAGTAGCCCAGGATAGTCGGCTATGATGGCCACCATGGCGTCATCATAGCTCAACTGATAGAATGTCCTGTCTATCAGCTCCACAAATATGTCTGGATCCTCTTCGAGTTCGGCATCGAGGGCCCGGTCAGGGTCCTTCGGTTGTGGAGGTGGGCTGTTGACCTCCCTTACAGCTTTTCGTGGTTCCTGCCATGAAACGGCAAGGTGAGTATTTACAAAAAAGAATGCGGGAAGGTTGGGAGTAAAGAGTGACAGCTCACCCAGCTTGGAGGGTTGTACATGGAGAATCCATCCCGCGGCTTAATATGGATGAACTCCTCTTCCTCTCCCTTGAACAACTCGGATAGAATTCTTGCTAAAGCAGCAGCGGAGTCCAGTCCCTTACGCCCGCAGCGGGTGGCATCATCTTCCCTGTTAAAACGCCACAAGGGGTGCCCTCAATATTGAAGCGGTTGCACCCCCCGCATTATGCATATTGACATAACCTCGATTATTGTCAATCCTGATTGAGCCATCGCTTTAATCCGGTCCATCAAGTAAAGGACTTCTCTGTTGCCTTCCTCCTGGGGGCTCCGTGGACGCCAACTTTGGCGTTTCTTCAGAGGAGCATTGTTGAACTCGGGAAGACCCCTCCAAACAGGGTCTGGAAGAGGGACGTCCTCCATGTAAAACCACTCCGAAGGCCAGTCTTCGGACGCCTTCTTCGGGGTACCAGACAGGTATCCGGTCTCGGCGATGCACCATATTTTGGCTCCGCCCACTTGATAAAGTGACCCCTCCTGTGAATAGGGCACAATGCAGAATAGCCTCTTCCACAGCTCGAAATGAGCCTCGCAGCCCAGAAACAGCTCACAAACGGCGACATAACCGGTGATGTGTAATATGGAAGCAGGGGTGAAATTATGCACCTGGAGGCCGTAAAATTCTAGGAGTCCGCGGAGGAACGGATGGATTGGAAATCCAAGTCCCCTTAGTAAGTAAGGGACAAGGCATACCCGCTCCCCCTTGGAGGGATTGGGGAAGCTCTCTGCCATTATAGGTGGTGAGCCCGGCTCGGACGGGGACCATATACGCTGGAGGGAGAAATCCCTGGGTCTGCAGCTCTACTAATCGGCTGTGCGGGATGGAACACTTCTCCCAATCACCAGGCTTAGGGCTACAGGAGCGAGAGGAGGAGCTGCGATGGCCGGCCATGATGGAATGGATTTTTTTCGAGCGCGCTCCGGTGGATTCTCGCCGTGGGAGGATGGTGTGGATTGGATCCAAGAATCCCCATCCCTTTAATAGAAGATTTATTTACCTGGCTAGGGGGGCGAATGTAAAAACGCACTGACTCCTCGCATTCACTCGACGCGTGGAAGATAGCCCTTATTGGGCGCAGAAGCCAAGAAGTCCAACATTTATGAGAGCCGGACACTACTTAGCAGATATTCAAGATTTGGAGAACCCGCCTTGCAATGCCGAAGACAATACTGCGTGCCGGGCTCATCGTCATTGATGCCTGGTTCAGGGGCTACTGAGGGAGTCCTGGATTAGGGGATCTCCGGACAGCCGGACTATATCCTTTGGCCGGACTGTTGGACCATGAAGATACAAAATTGAAGACTTCGTCCCATGTCCGGATGGGACTCTCCTTAGCGTGGAAGGCAAGCTAGGAAATACGGATATGTAGATCTCCTCCCTTGTAACCGACCTTGTGTAACCCTAGCCCCCTCCGGTGTCTATATAAACCGGAGGGTTTAGCCCGTAGGCCAACATACAATCATACCATAGGCTAGCTTCTAGGGTTTAGCCTCTATGATCTCGTGGTAGATCAACTCTTGTAATACTCATATCATCAAGAACAATCAAGCAGGACATAGGGTTTTACCTCCATCAAGAGGGCCCGAACCTGGATAAACATCATGTCCCCTGCCTCCTGTTACCATCCGCCTTAGACGCATAGTTCGGGACCCCCTACCCGAGATCCGCCGGTTTTGACATCGACAGTGATGTTCTAGGACAAAGAGTTGATAAGAAACTGAATGTTATTCATTATGCTAGTGAAACTCTAGAAAGTGCTTAACGAAAGTATGCTACTACTGAAAAAGAATTCTTAGTAGTGGTGTTTGCTTGTGATAAATTTAGATCTTACATTGTTGATTCTAAAGTTATTGTTCACACTGACCATGCTGCTATAAAATATCTTATGGAAAAGAAAGATGCTAAACCTAGACTCATTAGGTGGGTTCTCTTGCTACAAGAATTTGATTTGCATACCACTAATAGAAAAGGAGCGGAGAACCCCATGGCTGATAACTTGTCTAGGCTTGAAAATATTCTTGATGGCCTACAACCAATTAATGATAGTTTTCCAGATGAGCAATTAGCTACAATAAATGTTTCTAATAGTACACCTTGGTATGCTGACTATGCTAATTACATTGTTGCTAAATACATACTGTAAATGCATCTAGTGCCACCCCTAGTTGGTTTTGGAGTATTGATGACAAACCTGGTTGAGGGACTAATGTGTTTGTGAGAATTGCAGGATAACACAGGTAGAAGTCCCTCATTGATTCGGTTTTACTACCGGAGATGACCCCTAAAAATGTATGAATACATTGAAGACAAAGGTGGTATGTGAAGATATTCACATTGAAGACTATGACAAGAGAAGACATTGGGTGAAGACTATGGAGCACGAAGACTTAGTTGTTTCGTTGTTTCCTTTTCTTCTTTGTTGAGTCATAGGAACCACCATACTGTTAAGTGGGGTCCAAGTGAACCAGTCAGAATGACTGAAGTGATGCTTAACCACAATCCTATGTCTTCGAACGGAGATAATGAGAGCAAATCTTATCCAGAGTTGGATAAGTTAGCTTTGCTTGTAGCCCAAGTAAAGTTGCCGTGTGTGTTTGAAATCTGACTGTTGGAACACGTGTCAGTTCCTTAGTGACCCAGGGTCATTTTGGACAAATCAGGTCAGGTTGCCTAGTGGCTATAAATAGCCCACCCCCTACACCATAAATTGGTTGGCTGCTTAGAGTTAGTGCACGGCTTTTGTCGTTTGAGAGCAACCCACCTCGAAGCCTTTGAGAGATAAATCCTCGCGAGGACAAAGCGCTAAACACCCAGAGCAAAAGAGTGTTAGGCATCACTGAAGTCTTCCTGACTGTGTGATCTGAAGACTTATTACACTTGAGGACTGTGAATCCTCCATCCGGTTAGGCACCGCGTTCTGAGCATCCAAGAGTCATTGTGGATCGCCGGTGAGCGAAGTCTATGAAGGTTTGGAAGTCTACCTTGAAGACTTACCAGAGTGATTGGGCGAGGATTGGGTGTCCTTAGCTCAAGGGGAATAAGGTCAAGACGCGGTCTTCTAGGTTAGATCTCAGCCTCCCTAACTAGACGTACAATTGTCACAGCAACTGGAACTGGTCCAACAACTCATTGTCTTCAACGAGCCATTGGTTATATCCTTCCCATCTCTTCAACGAGCCACTGGTTCTATCTACCAGCCCCCAAGTCATTGCCTGTTTGCATTATCTTTTTGTCTTCACTGTGTGACTGCTTGTTCTGATTGGCTTCATACTATATTCCATCCTGATCCATACTGCCTAGCTTCTATTAGTCTTTGTGCCTTCACTTCATTGAATACTTGACTATGGCTTGCCTAGTGTAGTCTACCTTCCGCTGCATGGTAATAGGTTTATTTCTATCGTTTGTCTTTGGAACTTCCATGTTTTGAAGACTTTCATAAAAACCGCCTATTCACCCCTCCTCTAGTCGATCACTAGCACTTTCAATTGGTATCAGAGCAAGGTACTCCCTTGTTCTGTGTGATTCGGTTTAACCACCTGGAGTTTTAGCTATGTCGACTGCAGGGATAATCAAAGTCTCCATTGCGTTCCCAGTCTTCGATGGAACTGAATATCCCTACTGGAAGAATAAGATGCGCACCCATCTTGAAGCCATTGATGTCGACCTCTGGTATGTCGTCAAGAATGGTGTCCCCAAGGCTGGTGAAGGTGTCACCGCTGCTAATGTCAAGAAGTTTGTTCAACTAGATTCCACTGCCAAGAATATTGATACATCCATTTTGCATCATGCTTTTATATCAATATTTAGTGCATTATGGGCTGCTATTACACATTATGTCACAAATACTTATGCCTATTCTCTCTTATTTTACAAGGTTTACATAAAGAGGGAGAATGCCGGCAGCTGGGATTCTTGCTAGAAAAGGAGCAAATATTAGAGACCTATTCTGCACAGCTCCAAAAGTCCTGAAACTTCACGGATGATGTTTTCCAAATATATATAAAACATTGAGCGCAAGAACTTCACCAGGGGGCCACACCCTGCCCACGAGGGTGGGGGCGCGCCCTACCCCCCTAGGCGCGCCCCCCTACCTCGTGGGCCCCCTGGTGGCCCTTTGGTGACCATCTTCTGCTATATGGACTCTTTCGATGGGAAAAAAATCATAAGCCATCTTCTCGGACGAAACTCCACTGCCACGAGGCAGAACCTTGGCGGAGCCAATCTAGGGTTCTGACGGGGCTGTTCTGCCGGGGAAACTTCCCTCCCGGAGGGGGAAATCATCGCCATCATCATCACCAACGCTCTTCTCATCAGGAGAGGGCAATCTCCATCAACATCTTCATCAGCACCATCTCATCTCAAAACCCTAGTTCATCTCTTGTATCCAATTCTTGTCTCCAAGTCCGGGATTGGTGCTAGTAGGTTGCTAGTAGTGTTAATTACTCCTTGTAGTTGATGCTAGTTGGTTTAATTTGTGGAAGATCATATGTTCAGATCCTATATGCACATTCATACCCCCTCTGATTATGAACATGTTTATGTTTTGTGAGTAGTTACTTTTGTTCCTGAGGACATGGGAGAAGTCTTTCTATTAGTAGTCATGTGAATTTGGTATTCGTTCGATATTTTGATGAGATGTATGTTGTCTCTCCTCTAGTGGTGTTATGTGAACGTTGACTACATGACACTTCACCATTGTTTGGGCCTAGAGGAAGGCATTGGGAAGTGATAAGTAGATGATGGGTTGCTAGAGTGACAGAAGCTTAAACCCTAGTTTATGCGTTGCTTCGTAAGGGGCTGATTTGGATCCATATGTTTCATGTTATGGTTAGGTTTACCTTAATACTTTTGTTGTATTTGCGGATGCTTGCAATAGATGTTAATCATAAGTGGGATGCTTGTCCAAGTAAGGGCGGCACCCAAGCACCAGTCCACCCACATACCAAATTATCAAAGTACCGAACGTGAATCATATGAACATGATGAAAACTAGCTTGACGATATTCCCATGTGTCCTCGGGAGCGCTTTACATCATATAAGAGTTTGTCCAGGCTTGTCCTTTGCTACAAAAAGGATTGGGCCACATTGCTGCACCTTATTTACTTTTGTTACTTGTTGCTCGTTACAAATTATCCTATCACAAAACTATCTGTTACCACTTATTTCAGTACTTGCAAAGAATACCTTGCTGGAAACCGCTTATCATTTCCTTCTGCTCCTCGTTGGGTTCGACACTCTTACTTATCGAAAGGACTACGATAGATCCCCTGTACTTGTGGGTCATCAAGACTCTTTTCTGGCGCCGTTGCCGGGGAGTGGAGCGCCTTTGGTAGGTGGAATTTGGTAAGGAAAAATTTATATAGTGTGCTGAAATTTACTGTCACTTGTTGCTATGGAAAGTAATCTGCTGAGGGGCTTGTTCGGGGTATCTTCACCCCGGCCAGTAGAGCAAAGAGTTGCTCCTAAACCTATTGAACCTACTGAAAATGAAAATTCTTGCTTTGAAATTCCTTTGGGTATGGTAGAAAAACTGCTAGCTAATCCTTTTTTAGGAGATGGAACAAAACATCCTAATAAGCATCTAATATATGTGGATGAAGTTTGTGGATTATTTAAGCTTGCAGGTGTACCCGGAGATGTTGTTAAGAAGAAGGTCTTCCCTTTGTCTTTGAGGGGAGATGCATCGACATGGTATAGGCTATGTGATGATATGGAGTCTTGGAACTACAAACGATTGAAATTGGAATTTCATCAAAAGTTTTATCCTATGCATCTTGTTCATCGTGATCGCAATTATATATATAATTTTTGGCCTCGTGAAGGAGAAAGCATCGCTGAAGCTTGGGGGAGGCTTAAATCAATGTTATATTCATGCCCCAATCATGAGCTCTCAAGAGAAATGATTATTCAAAAAATTTATGCTTGTCTTTCTGGTAACAATCGCACCATGCTTGATACTTCTTGTGCTGGCTCTTTTATGATGAAAACTATTGAATTCAAATGGGATTTATTGGAAAGAATTAAACGCAACTCTGAAGATTGGGACCTCGACAACGGTAAGGAGTCGGGTATGACACCTAGTTTTGATTGTGTTAAATCTTTTATGGATACCGATATTTTTCGTAAATTTAGCACTAAATATGGACTTGACTCTGAGATAGTAGCTTCTTTCTGTGAATCTTTTGCTGCCTATGTTGATCTCCCCAAGGAGAAGTGGTTTAAATATCATCCTCCCATAGAAGTAAAAGTGGTTGCACCTATTAAAGTTGAAGAAAAGACTATTACTTATAATGATCCTATTGTTCCTACTTCTTATGTTGAGAAACCGCCTTTCCTTGTTAGGATAAAGGATCATGCTAAAGCTTCAACTGTGGTTCATAAAAGCAATATTAAAACATATACACCTCCTGAGCAAGTTAAAGTTGAACCTAATATTGCTATTGTTAAAGATCTCTTGTCTGATAATATAGACGGACATGTTATTTATTTCTGTAATGAAACTGCTAGAATTGCTAAACCCCGTGATACAGATAAACCTAGACCTGTAGTAGGCATGCCTGTTATTTATGTTAAAATAGGATATCATTATTATCATGGCTTATGTGATATGGGTGCTAGTGCTAGTGCTAGTGCAATACCTATTGACTTATACAAAGAAATTATGCATGACATTGCACCCGCTGAGTTAGAAGATATCGATGTCACAATTAAACTTGCTAATAGAGATACTATTTCACCAATGGCAATTGTTAGAGATGTTGAAGTCTTGTGTGGGAAAACTAAATATCCTGCTTATTTTCTTGTTCTTGGTTCCCCACAAGATAGTTTTTGTCCCATTATATTTGGTAGACCCTTCTTAAATACTATTAATGCTACCATAGATTGCAAAAGGGATGTTGTTACTGTCGGTTTAGATGATATGACTCATGAATTTAATTTTTCTAAATTTAGTAGACAACACCGTGAAGAAGAATTACCTAGTAAGGATGAAATTATTGGTCTTGCTTCTATTGCCGTACCTCCTAGTGATCCTTTAGAACAATATTTGCTAGACCATGAAAATGATATGTTTATGAATGAAAGAAGGGAATTAGATGAAGTATTCTTTAAACAGGAACCTATTCTGAAAAACAATTTACCTGTTGAAATCCTAGGGGATCCTCCTCCACCCAAGGGTGATCCCGAGTTTGAGCTTAAACAGTTACCTGATACTCTTAAATATGCTTATCTTGATGAGAAAAAGATATACCCTGTTATTATTAGTGCTAACCTTTCAAAACATGAAGAAGAGAGATTATTAAAAACTTTGAAGAAGCACCGTGCTGCTATTGGGTATACTCTTGATGATCTTAAGGGCATTAGTCCCACTCTATGTCAACATAAAATTAATTTGGAAGAAGATGCTAAACCAGTTCGTGGTCATCAACGCCGTCTGCATCCTAAAATGAAAGAAGTGGTAACAAAGGAGATACTAAAGCTCCTTGAGGCAGGTATAATTTATTCCGTTGCTGATAGTCAGTGGGTAAGTCCTGTCCATTGTGTCCCTAAAAAGGGGGGGTATTACTGTTGTTCCTAATGATAAAGATGAATTGATCCATCAAAGCATTATTACTGGTTATAGGATGGTAATTTATTTCCGCAAATTAAATAAGGCTACTAAAAAAGATCATTACCCCTTACCTTTTATCGATCAAATGCTAGAAAGATTATCCAAACATACACATTTTTGCTTTCTAGATGGTTATTCTGGTTTCTCTCAAATACCTGTGTCAGCCAAAGATCAATCAAAGACTACTTTTACATGTCCTTTTGGTACTTTTGCTTATAGACGTATGCCTTTTGGTTTATGTAATGCACCTGCTACCTTTCAAAGATGCATGATGGCTATATTCTCTGACTTTTGTGAAAAGATTTGTGAGGTTTTCTTGGATGACTTTTCCGTCTATGGATCTTCTTTTGATGATTTCCTGAGCAACCTTGATCGAGTTTTGCAGAGATGTGAAGAAACTAATCTTGTCTTGAATTGGGAAAAGTGCCACTTTATGGTTAATGAAGGTATTGTCTTGGGGCATAAAGTTTCTGAAAGAGGTATTGAAGTTGATAAAGCCAAGGTTGATGCTATTGAAAAGATGCCATGTCCCAAGGACATCAAAGGTATAAGAAGTTTCCTTGGTCATGCCGGTTTTTATAGGAGGTTCATTAAGGACTTCTCAAAAATCTCTCGGCCTCTGACTAATTTATTACAAAAAGATATACCATTTGTCTTTGATGATGATTGTGTAGAAGCATTTGAAATACTTAAGAAAGCATTGATCTCTGCACCTATTGTTCAGCCACCTGATTGGAATTTACCCTTTGAAATTATGTGTGATGCTAGTGATTATGTTGTAGGTGCTGTTCTAGGACAAAGAGTTGATAAGAAACTAAATGTTATTCAATATGCTAGTAAAACTCTAGACAATGCTCAAAGAAATTATGCTACTACTGAAAAAGAATTCTTAGCAGTTGTATTTGCTTGTGATAAGTTTAGACCTTATATTGTTGATTCTAAAGTAACTATTCACACTGATCATGCTGCTATTAAATATCTTATGGAAAAGAAAGATGCTAAACCTAGACTTATTAGATGGGTTCTCTTGCTACAAGAATTTGACTTGCATATTGTTGATAGAAAAGGAGCTGAGA
Source organism: Triticum aestivum (assembly GCF_018294505.1). NCBI lineage: Eukaryota > Viridiplantae > Streptophyta > Magnoliopsida > Poales > Poaceae > Triticum > Triticum aestivum. The sequence goes on along the minus strand of NC_057800.1, from coordinate 393,632,678 downwards.
ACCCCGTTGCAGACAACTTGTCTAGGTTAGAAAATGTGCTTGATGACCCACTACCTATTGATGATAGCTTTCCTGATGAGCAATTAAATGTCATAAATACTTCTCATACTGCTCCATGGTATGCTGATTATGCTAATTACATTGTTGCTAAGTTTATACCACCTAGTTTCACATACCAGCAAAAGAAAAAGTTCTTTTATGATTTGAGGCATTACTTTTGGGATGACCCACATCTTTATAAAGAAGGAGTAGATGGTGTTATTAGACATTGTGTACCTGAGCATGAACAGGAACAGATCCTACGCAAGTGTCACTCCGAAGCTTATGGAGGACACCATGCTGGAGATAGAACTACACATAAGGTACTGCAATCTGGTTTTTATTGGCCTACTCTCTTCAAGGATGCCCGTAAGTTTGTCTTATCTTGTGATGAATGTCAAAGAATTGGTAATATTAGTAGACGTCAAGAAATGCCTATGAATTATTCACTTGTTATTGAACCATTTGATGTTTGGGGCTTTGACTATATGGGACCTTTTCCTTCCTCTAATGGTTATACACATATTTTAGTTGTTGTTGATTATGTTACTAAGTGGGTAGAAGCTATTCCAAGTAGTAGTGCTGATCATAACACTTCTATTAAAATGCTTAAAGAAGTTATTTTTCCAAGGTTTTGAGTCCCTAGATATTTAATGACTGATGGTGGCTCACATTTTATTCATGGTGCTTTCCGTAAAATGCTTGCTAAATATGATGTTAATCATAGAATTGCATCCCCTTATCACCCTCAGTCTAGTGGTCAAGTAGAATTGAGCAATAGAGAACTCAAATTAATTTTGCAAAAGACTGTCAATAGGTCTAGAAAGAATTGGTCCAAGAAACTTGATGATGCATCATGGGCCTATAGAATTGCATATAAAAATCCTATGGGTATGTCTCCGTATAAAATGGTCTATGGAAAAGCATGTCACTTATCTATCGAACTAGAACACAAGGCTTATTGGGCTATTAAAGAACGTAATTATGATTTTAAACTTGCCGGTGAGAAGAGGTTATTTGATATTAGCTCACTTGATGAATGGAGAACCCAAGCCTACGAAAATGCCAAGTTGTTTAAAGAAAAAGTTAAAAGATGGCATGACAAAAGGATACAAAAGCGTGAGTTTAATGTAGGTGATTATGTATTGCTATACAACTCTCGTTTAAGATTTTTTGCAGGAAAACTTCTCTCTAAATGGGAAGGCCCTTGCGTTATCGAGGAGGTCTATCGTTCCGGTGCCATAAAAATCAACAACTTCGGAGGCACAAATCCGAAGGTGCTGAACAGTCAAAGAATCAAACACTATATCTCAGATAATCCCATAAATGTTGAAACCAATGTTATTGAAACCGTAACCCCGGAGGAATACATAAAGGACACTTTCCGGAACGTCTCAGACTCCGAAAAGGAATAGGTATGTGGTACGGCAAGTAATCCGACTCCAAAACAGTTTTTAAGGCAATATTTCTCCGTTTTGGAATATTTAGAAAAATAGAAAAATAAGCAGCAGTCCGAAAAGGACACGAGGGCCCCACGAGGGTGGAGGGCGCGCCCTACCCTATTGGGCGCCCCCTACCTCGTGGGCACCTCGTGTGCTCTCCGGACTCCGTTTTCTTACACGACACATATTTTGGTCAGTAACAATTCATTATATAACCTCCTGGGGGTTTTGACTCCCATATCACGCAAAAATCTCATGTCTTTGTTTCGAGCTGTTTTTCTGACAAATCTAGATTATCATGACGTCTCCAAGTGCTCCCAAGGATAAGTTCTTCGAGAAGTTCATCAACCCTTACCTCGCGGAGGTGCAGCGACACCCTCAAACCATTGAGATGCGTGATGGGTTGCTGCACATCCATGATGCTGAGGGACCAAAGGGGAATGGAAGCATGGAGACGAGGCTCGTAGAAATGGAGCAACAAGTTTTCAAGTGTCAAGGGATGGTGGAGCGTGGACTCAACTCCAACTACATGATGATCGCGGAGTTCACCAACAAACACAAGCTGGATGCCGACAACATCGGGGAGACCATCTTCAAGCTTCACGAGAAAATCGAGCACCTTCAAGCTCAGATCTATGACCCGCAAAACCAAAACTATGAGTATGAATACAAATTCAAAAGGATGATTTTGGCTGCAGATTTGAGGATCCCAGAGACTCGGTCATCCTTCTATGATGGTGAGCCTACGCCTTGGAAGAATGACGACAAGCCTACGCCATCAACAAAATCACCACCGTCTCCACCAACAAAGAAGAATTGAGTACCTGGGTATGGGCACTCCACTTGGCAACTTCCAAGCTTGGGGGAGTGCCCCGGTATCGTATCACCATCACTTTTATCTTTACCGTTTTTCTTAGTTCGATCCTTTTGGTAATATCTTGATCTAGTAGAATAAAAGTACTTAGTATGATCTAGTTGTGAGTTTTGCTTTATTATCCTTCTATGTAATCGAGTCCGTGAGCTATATAATAAAGATTAGTGTTGAGTCAAGGGCTTGATTATTTTTGCCATGATCCCAAGTGAATAAAAGAAAAGAGGAAGAAATAAAAAGAGACAAAGAGATCATGTGACTCTTATGGAGAGTAATGAGCTCACATAGAAAGAGTATGATGAATAAAAGTTATTGAGGATTGACAAACATAGTTTTGGTCATCGTTGCAATAAATAGGAAGTAATAAAGAAAGAGAGGTCTTCACATATAAATATACTATCTTGGACATCTTTTATGATTGTGAGCACTCATTAAATTATGACATGCTAAAGAGTTGACATTGGACAAGGAAGACAACGTAATGGGTTATGTTTTCTTACATCTGAGATAAATTATATTGTCTTGGATCCTCCAACATGTTAAGCTTGCCTTTCTCCCTCATACTAGCCAAATTCATTGAACCAAGTAGAGATACTACTTATGCTTCCAAAAACCCTTAAACCAGTTTTGGCATGAGAGTCCACCATACCTACCTATGGATTGAGTAAGGTCCATCAAGTAAGTTGGCATAGGTGCAAGCAATAAAAATTGCTTTCTAAATATGTATGATTGATTGGTGTGGAAGGAATAAGCTTTATACGATCATGTGATATGGAAGTCATAAAAGCGACAGACTGCATAATAAAGGTTCATATCACAAGTGGCAATATAAAGTGACGTTCTTTCGCATTAGGATTTTGTGCATCCAACCATAAAAGCGCATGACAACCTCTACTTCCCTCTCCAAAGGGCCTATCTTTTACTTTTATCTCCTATACTGCAAAAGAGTCATGGTGATCTTCATCCTCCCTTTTTACATTTTATCCTTTGGCAAGCACAATATGTTGGAAAGATCCTGGTATATATGGCTAATTGGATGTGGGTTTTCATGAACTATTACTGTTGACATTACCCTTGAGGTAAAACATTGGAAGGCAAAAACTATAAGCCCCTATCTGTCTCTATGTCCGATTAAAACGCCATACCCATAAGTATTGCATGAGTGTCAGCAATTGTGAAAGATTATATGATAGTTGAGTATGTGGACTTGCTGAAAAGCTCTTATACATTGACTCTTTCCTATGTTATGATAAATTGCAATTGCTTCAATGGCTGAGATTATAGTTTGTTAGTTTTCTATGAAGTTTACGATTCATACTTGATATTGAGATTGAATTATTACTCTAGCATAAGATATCATATGACAAGAATTATATAAGTTGCTGCTCTGAGAATGATCATGATGCCCTCATGTCCATATTTTATTTTTATCGACACCTTCATCTCTAAACATGTGGACATATTTTTCGATTTCGGCTTTTCGCTTGAGGACAAGCGAGGTCTAAGCTTGGGGGAGTTGATACGTCCATTTTGCATCATGCTTTTATATAAATATTTATTGCATTATGGGCTGCTATTACACATTATGTCACAATACTTATGCCTATTCTCTCTTACTTTACAAGGTTTACATAAAGAGGGAGAATGCCGGCAGCTGGGATTCTGGCTGGAAAAGGAGCAAATATTAGAGACCTATTCTGCACAGCTCCAAAAGTCCTGAAACTTCACGGATGATGTTTTCCAAATATATATAAAACATTGAGCGCAAGAACTTCACCAGGGGGGCACACCCTGCCCACGAGGGTGGGGGTCGCGCCCCCTACCTCGTGGGCCCCCTGGTGGCCCTCCGGTGACCATCTTCTGCTATCTTCTCGGACGAAACTCCGCCGCCACGAGGCGGAACCTTGGCGGAGCCAATCTAGGGTTCTGACGGGGCTGTTCTGCCGGGGAAACTTCCCTCCCGGAGGGGAAAAATCATCGCCATCATCATCACCAACGCTCTTCTCATCGGGAGAGGGCAATCTCCATCAACATCTTCATCAGCACCATCTCATCTCAAAACCCTAGTTCATCTCTTGTATCCAATTCTTGTCTCCAAGTCCGGGATTGGTGCTAGTAGGTTGCTAGTAGTGTTAATTACTCCTTGTAGTTGATGCTAGTTGGTTTAATTGGTGGAAGATCATATGTTCAGATCCTATATGCACATTAATACCCCTCTGATTATGAACATGTTTATGTTTTGTGAGTAGTTACTTTTGTTCCTGAGGACATGGGAGAAGTCTTGCTATTAGTAGTCATGTGAATTTGGTATTCGTTCGATATTTTGATGAGATGTATGTTGTCTCTCCTCTAGTGGTGTTATGTGAACATCGACTACATGACACTTCACCATTGTTTGGGCCTAGAGGAAGGCATTGGGAAGTAATAAGTAGATGATGGGTTGCTAGAGTGACAGAAGCTTAAACCCTAGTTTATGTGTTGCTTCGTAAGGGGCTGATTTGGATCCATATGTTTCATGATATGGTTAGGTTTACCTTAATACTTTTGTTGTATTTGTGGATGCTTGCATTAGAGGTTAATCATAAGTGGTATGCTTGTCCAAGTAAGGGCAGCACCCAAGCACCGGTCCACCCACATACCAAATTATCAAAGTACCGATCGCGAATCATATGAACGTGATGAAAACTAGCTTGACGATATTCCCATGTGTCCTCGGGAGCGCTTTACATCATATAAGAGTTTGTCCAGGCTTGTCCTTTGCTACAAAAAGGATTGGGCCACATTGCTGCACCTTATTTACTTTTGTTACTTGTTGCTCGTTACAAATTATCCTATCACAAAACTATCTGTTACCACTTATTTCAGTACTTGCAAAGAATACCTTGCTGGAAACCGCTTATCATTTCCTTCTGCTCCTCGTTGGGTTCGACACTCTTACTTATCGAAAGGACTACGATAGATCCCCTATACTTGTGGGTCATCAAATATCATCTGTGGTTATCTGACCAAAGGGCAGTATGGCCGTGTGAGTGCTCTGGAAACCTCTAAGCTAGTCTGGGACTGGCTCTCCAAGGTCAACGAAGGTGTCTCCACCCAGAGAGATCAAAGGATCAGTGTCCTTCGCAACCTCTTCAATTGCTTCAAGAGGAACGACAATGAGAATGTTTAGCTCATGTTTGATCGACTCACTGACATCACAAATGAGCTTCAAGCTCTCGGCGCTACTGAGATCACCAAGCATGAAATCGTCAAGACACTTCTGAGATCACCTGACAGCTCATTTGACACCCTATCCCTGATGATTCAAGAACGCCCTGACTTAAAGAGACTCGATCCATCTGACGTACTCGAAAGGCTCAACACACATGAGTTTCAGCTTTCTGAGAAAAGAGACATCTACGGTCCCAACTATGGCCGAACTCGTGCTTTGAAAGAAAAAGTTGTTTCCTCATCTGAAGAAGAATCTGACTGCAGTTCTGATGATCCTGAAGACATTGGAAAGGATCTTTCTATGCTTGTGAAGAAGTTCCAGAAATTCACCAAGAAGAAAGGCTTCAGAAAGTCCTCACGATCCAGCTCAAAGAATGATGAAGCTTCTGCTCATGACTACAAGAAGAGAACATGCCACAAGTGCAAGAAACCTGGTCACTACATCTCTGAGTGTCTGTAGTGTGACAATGAGAACAAGAAGAAGAATAAGAGCAAGGAATATGATTCTGGCGACAAGAAGAAGCAGAAATACTCAAAGTCTTCTTCCAAGTCTTCCTCAAATTCTTCATCACACAAGAAGAGCTCATCTGGCAACATTCGTGCGTTTGTTGGCAAGGAAATGAATTCAGAGGAGGAGTCTGCTTCTAAGGAGGCAGAGGTGGAGTCTAAGGAGGAGTCTGATTCTGGCGTTGCAAGTTTGGCTACAGCCTACGTTGCCAAGTCCATCTTCAACACTGAAGACAATGACTTCGTCACCGATGCCGATGCTAATGACAAGGACGACTCCGCTCCCACCTACTGCTTCATGGCACGTGGTGCCAAGGTAAACTCACGCACTACTCACTATCAAACATACAGTGAAGATGACTCTGATTGTGGTTCCAAACCCAGCTACAAAACACTTGCTAAAATTCCAACTGAACAACAGAAAGCTATGGAACATATTCAAAAACTGTTAGACAAAAGCGATGACCTGTTAGATGTTGAAATGACTCGATCACAGTCCTTAATTGAAGACATAAAAAATCTTCATGTGAAGTATGAGGAACTTGAAAGTCGTCATGAAACGCTCTCAACAACTCATGAAAACCTTTCCTGTGATTAACTTCAAAGGAAGCAAGATCTTGAGAAATTGAGAGCGTCTCATGAAGATCTTCAAAAGGAAAACGAGTCACTTCGCGCCAAATAGATCAGTCCAGCCCAGGAAGGATTTGAACTACCATGTCTTAAATGCATTGAGCGTGATAATGCTACTTCTGTTGCTGGATGTTCTACTGCAGCTACTGTTGCAATGTCTTCAACTGTTGATGTGGTAACTAACCACTCTGCTGAGGATGCCACTGCTATTGCTGATGAAAATGCTAGGTTGAAGACATTGCTTGAAACAGGGATGTACAAAAGTCTCAAAGGGCATCAGACACTATGTGATGTCCTCAAAAGGCAGATTCTAAATCGAAACCCTAGGAAAGAGGGTGTTGGGTTTGAAAGGAAAATGAATGCTGATGGCTCTTACTGGAAACCTGAGCAGTACCCCAAAACCACATGGGTTGCTGCAAAGGAACCTTCAGTGGATCCATCCACCTTATCTGGCTTCACTTGTGCTAATCCCATCATCATTGATGAATCCTTTGATGCAAACTATAAACTGTTTAAGAATCAAAATGGTGAAGTGTTTGCCAGGTATATTGGTACTAACTGCAGGAATGGGCAACCTATGAAGAAAGTCTGGGTGCCGAAAAAGTGTCTGGAGAATCTTCCTGTGAATGTCGTCATGACACCACAAGTGAAGAAGACAAACCCCAGACCACAGGCTTCATATGGTCCAAAGGCTTCATACAGACAGAGGACTCACCTGAGTCACACTAACGCAAATGTTTTGCAGGGAAACCGTACTCAGGCCTATGAATACGAGCGTGTTTCATCAAACCGCCATGTTCATAAGACCCGGAACTACTCTGCTTATTCTTATGAGTACTACTCTCCACCTGCAAGACTATTTGCTAGGGCTCCAAAGCCAAAGTTCTCAGATGCTGCACTTAGACTCATTGCTTTGAAGCCACCCTTGAAGATGTGGGTGGCTAATAAAGCTTAACTTTCTTTTGCAGGGAAAGGTCTTCAGCCGAAAATCAAATGCGTCTGAAGCTATTGCTGGGGACCTTAAGCATCTTGTAGGGTGCAAGATCAAATGCCCAAATGGTCTTATTATGTATTTTGTTCCCGAGTCGCTTGCTACTTGCCCTATCAGTCCTAACCTTGATCTAAGCTTTAATAATCTTGCTCGTCAAATGTTTATGCTTCACAATGCTCTTCGTGAAGCCTATCCCCCTAACTGCATTGTAGGGTATGACACTAGCTGCTTCAGAATGGATTATTGATAGTGGATGTACTAATCACATGACTGGCAAGCAAAGTCTTCTCATGGACTCAACCTTACGTCCATCTGACAAAAGTCACATCACATTTGCTGATACTGGTAAAAGCAAGGTATTGGGTCTAGGTAGAGTTGCAATCTCAAAGGATTAGCACATGGATAAAGTGATGCTTGTTGAATCCCTTGGTCTCAACTTAATGTCCGTCTCAATGCTTTGTGATTTGAACATGATTGTGATATTTGGAAAATATCGTTGCCTAGTTCTAATGGAATCTGACAAGTCTCTAGTCTTTGAAGGGTATCAGAAAGATGATTTGTACATGGTAGATTTCTCAGAAGGACCACAACTTGCCGTATGTCTTCTTGCAAAAGCTTCAGAATGATGGCTCTGGCATCGGAGGCTAGGGCATGCTGGCATGAGGAACTTGCACACTCTTTCAAAGAAGAAGCACGTCATAGGCATCGAGGGCATCAAGTTCAAGAAGGATCACTTATGTGGTGCCTGCGAAGCTGGAAAGATGACGAGGGCCAAGCATCCCTCAAAGACAATCATGACAATGACTCAAACCTTCGAACTGATACACATGGACCTCTTTGGCCCTACTCACTACTCAACCCTTACTACTACTGCTTGTCTCTATGGTTTTGTCATTGTTGATGATTATTCAAGATATACATGGGTGCATATAATCCTCTACAAGACTGAAGTGCAGGATGTCTTCAGACGCTTCGCCAATCGAGCCATGAACAACTATGGCGTCAAGATCAAGCACATCTGAAGTGACAATGGCACTGAATTCAAGAACACCGGCCTCGACACTTATCTTGATACATTGGGCATCACTCATGAGTTCTCAGCTCCGTACACGCCTCAGCAGAATGGCATCGTGGAACGCAAGAACAGAACACTCATTGAGATGGCTCGGACGATGCTCGATGAATACAAGACTCCAAGGAAGTTCTGGCTTGAAGCTATTGATACTGCATGCCATGCCATGTCATCAGCCATGTCATACCCGAATGTAACTTTCCCAATTTGTACTCCAACTCTTGTCGTTTCCGGCGTTAAGTTAATTTATTTTCTCAGGTTCGGGTTTTTGTCTCCGTGTGTTGTTATCGTTGTCATGCATCTTATATCTTGTCATCATGTGCATTGCATTTGCATACGTGTTCGTCTCATGCATTCGAGCATTTTCCCCGTTGTCCGTTTTGCATTCCGGCGCTTCGTTCTCCTCCGGTGGTCATTTCTACCTTTCTTTCATGTGTGGGGATTAAACATTTCCGGATTGGCCGAGACTTGCCAAGCGGCCTTGGTTTACTACCGGTAGACCGCCTGTCAAGTTTCGTATCATTTGGACTTCGTTTGATACTCCAACGGTTAACCGAGGGACCGAAAAGGCCTCGTGTGTGTTGCAGCCCAACACCCCTCCAATTTGGCCCAAAACCCACCTAAACCTGCTCAATCATCTAGAGCGTTCGATCACGATCGCGTGGCCGAAAACCGCACCTCAGTTGGACTCTCCTAGCTCCCTCTATGCCTATTTAAAGACCCCCCCCCCCGAATTTCGGATCTCCTCCCCCCGAAACCCTGAAATCGCCTCCGCGCCGGCCGGACACGTCCGTCCTGGCCGGACAAAGCCGCCGCAGCCAGCCACCGGCCGCCACGTGGCAGCCGCCCCACATCGCCGCGCTGCCACCCGCGCGGGCCCGCCAGGCCCAGAGCCGCCCCACATCGCCACGCCGCCACCCGCGCGGGCCCGCCAGGCCCAGAGCCGCCCCACATCGTCGCGCCGCCACCCGCGCGGGCCTGCCAGGTCCAGAGCCGGCCCCCTCCCAGCACCAACCGGGCCGCGCCTGCGCCCGCTAGCGCCGCCGCCTCCCTCGGCGTCGGCGCCCGACGCCGCCGCATCCTCTGCCGGAGCCGCGCCGCGCCGCCTCGCCGCCCGTCGCGCATTGTCGTCACCTCGCCGCGCCCGAGCCCCGGGATCCCCTCTCCGGCCACCCTCCGCCGTCGCCAGCCTCGTCGCCGGCCGCCCCCACGACGGCCCCCGCGTCCTTGAGCCGCCGGCGAGCTCCCTCCGGCCGGATCCGTCGCCGGCGACCTCGGATTTGTCGCGGATGAACAGTAGATCGCGCGGGTGAACAGTAAACCCTAATCCGCGAGGTGTTTTTTCCTTCTAAGTCCCGAAATTTCCTGATCCAAGTGCTCCTGTTCATAGCCCCGTAACTTTGCATCCGTAGCTCCGATTCATGCATATAGCATATCAAAATGTTCACCTCAGAGAGTACATCATTTCATTCCATTGCATCATTTTCATTTGAGTTCATTTTGATGCCCTAAATGCTGTTAGAAGAGGGCTACTTGAGTTAATTGTCAGATCTGCTACTCCATTTAGCTTTTTGTCATTTTTGCCATGATTATTGTGTGCATGCTATGCCCATGAGTTCTACATATGTTTTGTTAAGGGTTTTGTCATATTTCCAGAGGTGCAAGCCATGTATTTTTGTGATGTGTGTGGTGACTAACACAAGCTTGCAAAGTGGTGCACCTGGTAATTCTGATTTCAGAGACTTAGCAATTCCACTAAGTCCTTGATCTGTTTATCTCATATGGCCATATGTTCATGTTGTTTCCTAGTGATCCGTGCCTCTTTTGAGGATGATCAGTAAGGAGGTTTTGTTAATATTGTAGTGCTCTATCCATACATGTCTTTTTTTGCAATTATGGAGCACCCTAGCTTGAGTCAATCGAGCTCTACTTTTGCCACTTTGTGAATCTGGGCAGATTGTCAACTTGTTTGCAATTTTGCCGATGATGCTGTAGTTGATCCGTGCATGCTATGCTATTGTTCTTGCCATGTCTAGCTTGCATTTTGTGTGTTCTTGATAGATGTATGCTGATCTTGTCATGACTTGCACCGTAGTGAGTGCATCGAGCTCGTAAACATGCCTACTTGAGTTATGTTTCAGCATGTGCCAGTTTTCACTAAGTCTGTGATCTGATTATGTTTTTGCTATGTTCACATGCTTGCAATTGTATTTTCTGATCCCTTTTGGCTCAAGGTCACTAAGGGACTTTTGTTAAGCTATTTGAGTAGCTCCATGCCATGTTTTACTTTGCCATGTTCAGGTCCTGTAGCATGTAGTTTTGTTGCTCCGAAGAGTGCTACCTGATCTGAAATTCCAGACAAGTGTTAATTTCACTAAGTCTAAGATCTGTTTGCCATATGCATTTTTGCCATGCTTGTGTGAACCTGTTAATGGATGATTTGGCCGTAGCTCAGTGCTAGACTTTTGTTAAGCATCTTGATTGCATCTCTACCATGTATTTTGTTATCATGTTTGGGTGCTGTAGCATGTTCATTTCGTTGCATTTAGATGACTACTTGCTGTAAATCGCAGACCGGTGTCATATTTGAATCGCTTGCCATTTCCAAACCATAACTCTGATTCTGGCGTTCTTTATATCGTTTTCAAGCGATTTCATCTCATCTTTCCAGTGGCATACTTGGATTTCCAAGTTGAGGCCAGGTTCTTGCATCTCCTGTCATATCTTGCATTTTGCATCCCGCATCGCATCCCGCATAGCATATCATCATTGCATCATATTGTTTGATCCTTGCACGTGGTTGATTGTATCTTTGTTGCTTGTTTGTCTTGTTTGGGTAGAGCCGGGAGACGAGTTCGCTAACGAGGAGCCCGTTGAGTTTGCTTTTGAGGATCCAGTCAACTCTGACAGCTTTGCAGGCAAGATGATCATACCCTCGAAATCACTACTATCTTTGCTATGCTAGTTTGCTCGCTCTTTTGCTATGCCAATGCTACGATGCCTACCACTTGCTTTCAAGACTCCCAAATTGCCATGTCAAACCTCTAACCCACCATGTCCTAGCAAACCGTTGATTGGTTATGTTACCGCTTTGCTCAGCCCCTCTTATAGCGTTGCTAGTTGCAGGTGAAGATTGGAGGTCGTTCCTTGTTGGAACATTTGTTTACTTGTTGGGATATCATTATATTGCTATGTTATCTTAATGCATCTATATACTTGGTAAAGGGTGGAAGGCTCGGCCTCTCGCCTAGTGTTTTGTTCCACTCTTGCCGCCTTAGTTTCCGTCATATCGGTGTTATGTTCCCGGATTTTGCGTTCCTTACGCGGTTGGGTTATAATGGGAACCCCTTGATAGTTCGCCTTGATTAAAGCTTTTCCAGCAATGCCCAACCTTGGTTTTACCATTTGCCACCTAGCCTTTTCTTTCCCTTGGGTTCTGCAGACTCAAGGGTCATCATTATTTACCCCCCCCCCCGGGTCAGTGCTCCTCTGAGTGTTGGTCCAAACTATCAGCCGCCGGTGGCTACCAGGGGTAACTCTGGGCTAGCCTACCGGAAGTTTAGACAATCTGAGTGTGCCCTAAGAAAGAGATATGTGCAGCTCCTATCGGGATTTGTCGGCACATTCAGGCGGTGTTGCTGGTCTTGTTTTAACCTATCGAAGTGTCTTGAAGAACCGAGATACCGAGTCTGATCGGAACGTCTTGGGAGGAGGTCTATTCCTTCATTGACCGTGAGAGCTTGTCATGGGCTAAGTTGGGACTCCCCTGCAGGGATATGAACTTTCGAAAGCCGTGCCCGCGGTTATGGGCAGATGGGAATTTGTTAATGTCCGGTTGTAGATAACTTGAACCTTAACTTATTTAAAATGAATCAACTGAGTGTGTTACCGTGATGGCCTCTTCTCGGCGGAGTCCGGGAAGTGGACATGGTGTTGGAGTAATGTTTGCGCAGGTTGCTCTCTAGTTTCTCGCTCGCGCTTTGCCTCCTCTTCTCGCTCTATTTTGCGAACAGGATAGCCACCATATATGCTAGTCGCTTGCTGCAGCTCCACACATATTTACCTTTCCATACCTATAAGCTTAAATAGTCTTGATCGCGAGGGTGCGAGATTGCTGAGTCCCTGTGGCTCACCGATTACTATTACACCAGATGCAGGGCCTGATGATTCCGCTCCAGGAGACGCGTTTGAGCTCAAGTGGGAGTTCGACGAGGACTCTCAACGTTACTATGTTTCCTTTCCTGATGATCAGTAGTGGTGCCCAGTTGGGGGTGATTGGGACCGTGTCGCTTGTTGGGTTATCTTTTATTTTGGCGTCGTAGTCGGGCCATGAGTGTTTGGATGATGTAATGTTATTTATGTACTTGATTGACGTGGCGAGTGTAAGCCAACTATGTTATCTCCCCTTTTATTATCATACTACATGGGATGTTGTGAAGATTGCCTAACTTGCGACATATGCCTTCAATGCGATTATGCCTCTAAGTCGTGCCTCGACACGTGGGAGATATAGTCGCATCGAGGGTGTCACACATGGTTTACAAGCTCAACAAGGCACTGTATGGCCTCAAACAAGCCCCTTGTGCTTGGTATGACACACTCAAAGACTTTCTGAAGAGCAAAGGCTTCAAACCTGGTTCCCTGGATCCCACAATCTTCACGAAGACATATGATGGTGAACTGTTTGTGTGCCAAATATATGTGGATGACATTATCTTCGGTTGCACTAATCAGAAATACAGTGATGAGTTTGGATACATGATGCAAGAGCAATATCAGATGTCCATGATGGGTGAGCTGAAGTTCTTCCTTGGCCTTCAAATATGGCAGCAACGCAATGGCATCTTCATATCTCAAGAGAAATACCTCAAAGATTGCCTGAAGAAGTTTGGAATGCAAGAGTGCAAGGGTTATACGACGCCAATGCCTACCAAGAGTCATCTGGACTCTGACGCCAATGGTAAAGAGTTCGATCAAAAGGTATACCGCTCCATGATTGGTTCTTTGCTTTATTTATGTGCATCTAGGCCAGATATCATGCTTAGTGTTTGCATGTGTGCCCGATTCCAAGCAGCACCAAAGGAATCGCATCACTTAGCTGTGAAGCAGATTCTTCGATATTTGGCTTACACCCCAACACTAGGATTATGGTATCCAAAGGGCTCAGAGTTTGATCTAGTTGGATTCTTAGATGCTGATTATGCTGGTGATAAGGTGGATCACAAGTCTACATCAGGCACATGTCATTTTCTGGGACGATCACTTGTGTGTTGTTCTTCAAAGAAGCAGAACTGTGTATCTCTCTCCACTTCTGAATTTGAATACATTGCCGCTGGATCTTGCTGCACTCAGCTTCTATGGATGAAGCAAACACTCAAAGACTATGGCATTCATCTGAAGCAAGTGCCACTCTACTGCGACAATGAAAGCGACATCAAGATCGCCAACAACCAAGTTCAGCACTCGAAGACAAAGCACATTCAGATCCGTCATCACTTTCTCAGAGATCATGTCATGAAGGAAGATATTGATATCATTCACGTCAACACTGAAGAGCAACTGGTAGATATCTTCACAAAGCCCTTGGATGAGAAAAGGTTTTGCAAGTTGCGGTGTGAGCTAAATATCTTGGAATCCTCAAATGTCCTGTGATCATGCACACATCCTAACACTTATGCATGTTGATGACTTAGATGTGCAAACACACGAAGTAACGTATATCTTCAACTAATGAAGACTTACACTCTAAGTGTGAATACATTAACGCTGAATTTGACTTCGGAGCGCCATGATAATTGTGCGTCGTGTCTGGGTCTAATACTTCTTATACGGTGGGTCACGCCACCACCAAACTTTTGTTTAGAATACTTTCTGCTAGCATTACATTTGCAAAGTCTTCGCATTTGGTTTGTCTTCTATGTTAACATGGCTTCATGTTTATCTTCAATATATTGATTTGGTTTCTGTCCTCTACGGCATTCACTTATAGCTATGTCTTCTAGTTGAATCTTTTGAACTAAGTGAATGTGATCGGACCCTAACATTTCTGTGCCCCTGTCTTAAATCTATCTATCCAAATCATATGCATTCTATTGAAACCATCGAATGTCTTCTCTGCATCCTTGTCAGCCGAAGATATAGAGACAAACATTAATCTGTTTTCAATGCTCAATCCTTTTTACCTGAAACCCGGAGAAGCGGGAACGACCACCCGACAATCCAGGCGTATGTAGGAATGTGGAACAACCTCCGATGTGTTGCATGATCGCCACGTGTCCTTAAGATGTGAACCGCCAGGGGCACCTGCGTAATAACATTGTGTCGTCCCTGTCCCTATAAATACACGCCTCACCCCAGTCATTATCTCTTCTTCCACTTCTCTCTCTCGCACAAACCCTAGCGCCACTGCTAGCCCTCAATGACGCCGGCGACAAAGCGCTTAGCTGCCGCGACCTCACCGACGTTGTCCTCACACCGGCCGCGGACATCGTCTTCTCCGCCGTCACCGTAGGTGTCCTCCGTCGCCAAGTTAGGGCACGGAAGATCGAACTGCTCGGCCTCATCTCCTACTCCGTCTAGCAGTTCCTCGAGTGGTAAATAAAAACTCTTTTTTACAGTCTTTTTGATCCGATAGATTCATCCTTTTCAACCACAAGTGGTTTCTGTTCCTACAAAGTTGGATCTATCCTGTTCTGCATCTCATAGCATGCCTAGTATGTTCACTTATGCTTCACAAAGTAGTTAGATTCCTCACTTGTACCTATTCGTGGATTCGTACAAATCTGGAACCAACTCTCTACATATGAGTGAATGTCTTCGCACTATGAGGTCAATGTCTTCTAAACTGATTTATCTTCAAATCTTCTAAGAATGCATATGACCTCTTCCCCTTCCCTCGCATCTCTAATGCTGTCACAGGTACATGTTCGTGGGAGAATCCCTTGGTTCTCATAGTCTGCATTCATTTGCAGAGTTCTTACAGCATCACATAAATTCTCTTGAAGCCAATTCCTGTCTGACCAGTAGACGGAAGACTTTGACACTGTTGAAGCCCTTCAGTCTAAACTTCATGGCAAAAGAGAAATCAGCAAGGAAGGGTGGCAGACAGCGCCGTGGGGGTACATCAATGGACCTGCCCGAAGATCTCTATGAACTATACAAAACTGACCTCGAAGAAATCTATGGTCAGCGCAAGACACGAATCCAATGGATTCGAAGATAATGGGCCGAACAATGGTTCAAGTACAAATTCGTCACCAAGGAGTATGCTGAAAAGAACGCTCTTTCGCGTCCTTGGGGAGATATTCTCTATAAAAATCTTCAACCCAAGACCAGAACTGAAGCCATTGCTCAAGGATTTTACCCTTGCATGGTCCGAGGGCCACAGTCTACTGATGCCAACCCATCGTCATTGCTATGGTGTCGAGATGACAATTTGTTCAAGCGCAACTATCAGTCTACAAAGAACTCGGCCAAGGAAAATAAGAAGTCATTGGGATTAGACTTCAACCCAGGCCCCTCTGCGCCACGTGTTGACGGCACACGCAAAGCTGAACCCAATCTTGTTGGGCCCTTCTACAACTTAGAAGGTCTCATCACTCACATTCAGGTTCAAGGGGCAGCCGTGGACCACTCTGCAGATGACGCTGATTCTGACAAAGCGCCTGCGCCACCGAAGCCTGTGAAGCAAAAGAAACCAAAGGCTTCAAATCCCTCCTCTACACCAAAGGTCTCACGGGCGAAGCCTCTGGCCACTGCACCTCCTGAAGCCAGTGTGCAGTCTGAAGATCTCTCTCGCATCTCCAAGTCTGACAAGTTGAAAAAGCCCATGCAACCAACTGGTCAAGCATTAACCCCTGCTGCCGTTTTGAGAAACGAGAATGACGCCATTGATCTGTCTAGCGACGAAGATCTTGGAGATGATGCTCTTGAGCAATTGATAAAGAGCAAGCAAGAGGCAAAAATCTTCAATGATCTTCCCCTCTTTGATGTGGAGATTCTGTACAAGTTTATTGATGAGTGGTTTGATAGCCCAGACCTTAGTTTTGATGATCTTCAGCTCCCAATTGGACTTAGCGTCTCCTTCCATGGAGCCATTGCTCCTGAGCTGGCTCTTGCCCAGAAGATTGTTGAGCTGAAGCACAAGATTGACTATGAAAAGGCTCAGTTCAAGAAGCACATGGCCAAACTCAATGTTGAAGGCATTCAAAACTTCAAGGTCATGATGCATGAGCTCAAGGAGGCATTCCACAAGAAACGAGAAGAAGCAAAAGGTTCTCGTGAGCGCATGAAGAATCTTGCTGCCAAATGTGTTCAAGGCTACAATGAAGCTGAAAAGCGCGAGGCTTTGGGGCGACCAGGCATCGACCCCAGAATGGCCGCCAAGAAGAAGAAGAAGCCAACTGTGGCAGAACCAGAAGCATCAAGGTAGGAAGAACCTCGCATTGTCTTCCCGGCCAGTATGACAGGCTCGAAGCCTAAGGTCCCCATAGTGGCTTAGGAGTTTAACAAAACTAGAGCAACTGAAGCCGAAGCCAGAAAGCGCAAGACCAAAGCCACCACTGATGATGCTCCACCTACCAAGAAAAGAAAAACAAAGAAGAGAGACCGGGCTGTTTCCACAGAGCCCCTTGTTGTCGAGCCAATTTCTGTTGCTCGTCCTTCCTTTGCACATCAAGAACGTCGTTTGGTAGTTCATGAGCCTGCTTCCACAGAGGCTCCTGAAGCTGAAGAGAATCCAGCTGTTGACCCCACCGCAGCTGAAGACATTGGTCATCAAGACAATGTTGAAGATGATGAAGTCCTTCCTCAGATCGAGCACAAGGTATCATCGCCTGTTCTCACGAACAACAAACTCATCAGCATTGGTCGTCCATTGACGCCAATTGCTCAGGATGACTCATGGGCTGATCACCCTCAAGAATCCCCTCGTGATGAAGAAACACCAGTTACTCCCCCACCACAGGTCACCACTCTGGTGATTGACAATGAAGACCTTGAGGCCCAACCAACTCCATCTCCACAGGCGTTGCCAGCGTTTCGCAGGCTTCGCAAAGGACCAAGGCCACATGTCACATTGTCAAGTGTTCCAGAAGGAGAAGAGCGCCAATCCGTTTCACGCGAAGTCTTTCCTGAAGCCTCTCCTACTGCGAACATCCCTGAATCTGAAGCCAAAACGGCTAAAGATATTCCGGCGGCATCAGCCGATGACCAAGAAGAAGAACCAAGAGATGAAGAAAGAGTTGCTACACCCCCGTCCAACCCTGAAGTTGTTCTCGAGGAGAACATGTCTGACCCTCCAGCTCCTGAAGTGGAGGTTACCAATACTAAGGCTGCCACCAATACTGAAGCCAATGACGTTGTCATGGCTGAAGCTAATGTGGTGCCTGAAGCTAATGTGGTGCCAGATGTCGCTGCACCTGAAGCTAATGCTGCACCTGATGAAAATCTGCAGCTTGAAGCCAATGCCTCTACTCCTGTACCACCTCCCAGGCCACACACCATCGAGCAAGCATATGATCGTGGTCATCTTGTTACCGTCCGCTGGCCAATTCTGGTTCCTCTGCCTGCTCCCAGACCTCAATTTTCCTATCATGTGGAGCACAGGCCTCAGGTCCAGAAGCCAAAGCCAAGGCTACCATGGTTTCCAGGTACTGCAAGGTCACCAGGATCGTTTAATCTGAATGGATTCAAGGCACACAACACATTCTTTGACAGTGACAAGAACCCCTAGCCAAGAATCTCCTCAGATCGATTCTGGAGTTATCAGCAGTGAAGCTACTATTCTTGCATCTTGTACAATCAGGGGCGCATCTTCCCACATATGTGTCTTGACTGTGAAGCCATTGCTGGACTGCCATGCCTTGAAGAAGCCCTTGACTGCTTCCATGATGCGGGTCTGCTCAACTTTGTGACTGCCAAGGAACACTAGAATGAAGAACTTCTGCTTCAATTCTATGCTACCCTCCACATTCGTGGGTACAACAGGGATCCGAAGAAGTGGATGACGGGTGATGTCCATCATGAAGCTAAAGCCCAAGACATCATTGAGCTTACAACCCTGCCCACTCCTGGCGAATATTATGAACCAGGTTGTCAACAACACCAGAATGCTTTGGCGAGCATTTTTCAGAAGCCTGAGCCTAACATGAGCCAAATGCTGAGCATGATGAAGCCTCTGCCACGCGATGTTGAATACCCAACGGAATTCTTTGTCGAAGACCTAGAGTATCTGCCCTGCACCATTTACCATATCATCAGGAAAACTCTATGGCCTGTCAAAGGACATTCATCTGTAGCGAAGCTTGAAGGAGCAATGAAGACTTTGGTTTTCTATATCTTCGCATCAGCTTCAATGCTCAAGACTTCTTCATCAGGCAGTTGGTTCCATCTGGCTCCGACATCTTTGGTCTGAAGTTCTATGCTCCATGGGTAATGCGTCTTATCAAGCTTCACTCTGCCTTCAACTATTATCCGTCTGCGCGCAATCATCTCGTATTGTTGCTAGAGGTTGATCTGTCTGTTGAAGCCATTTACCCAGAGCCTGCAAAGGATCAAATTTATCTTCACAATGTTGATCGTCAAAGCTTCACCCAACCCATTGAAGGAGTTCAGGCCGTCTCTCGTGTTTATCCCTTGGCTGGCAACACACGTGCCCCTCGCGCCCAAACTGAAGCCACTGGAAGCACCATTGCCCCAAAGGCCTCGGAAGCGATCTCGTGTTCTCAATGACCGAGAGCTTCTCGTCTCTCTACATCAGAAACAGGATAAGCATCATGACTGGCTTAAGCGTCAGATGCAAAGCCTCTTGGTGGATGTCAATCGCATTTGCAATCTTGCCACCAAGAATGCCTTTGTTACCCATGAAACCTGTCGGAGGTCTTGGAAGAGTTTGACATTGCTCACTGCTGAAGCAGATCTTCAAGACGATGGCTTCATAGAAAGATTCAAGTTTGACTCCACTCCTCCAAGGAATGCTCACTTGCGTCGGACTCCCTCACTTGAAGACTCTGACTATTCTTCCTCAGCTGCAATGGTGAATGCCAGAGTCATAGATGATCAAGATGATGCCACTTCACCACCTCCACCTTCAGCGCGTGTCGACACTGCACCAAGTTCTTCTGCACCACCGGACCTCAACGACGACCCTGCTGCTTCGCCTACTCCTCATGGGAACGAGTAGAAGCTCTATGTCTTCAAACCTTTTTGGTCCTTACTGACAAAAGGGGGAGAAGCATATGAGTTGATAGTCTTCAAGCGGGTCCATATAGGTGGTTGCTATACTTTTGCCAAGTGCTTACAACTCTCGCTTTTGATACATTTTGGTTCATTTTTGAGTTGTAACACTTAAACTTGATGGTCGTCTGCTACCTTTTCGACACTATGTGATGCGATGATAAATTCCGCATGTGCGACGATAAATTCCGCACGAAGTCATTTTGCAGACGTCCATTCTTCATTATGCATGTCATTATCTTCGATATATCCTTTTCATGCATGATGAATTGTCTTCATAAGTAGAAGAGGAGCTCCGCAAGTACAACCTACCATGTGCATTTGCATTCAAAAGCAAAATACTTATATGCACATCTTCAAGGGGAGCCTTCCTGCTACTTACGAAGATAATACTTTAATCCTTTACAATTTCACATACTTTTATCCCCGTTGAAAACTTCAACCAGTTTGTCATCAATCACCAAAAAGGGGGAGATGGTAAGTGCATCTAGTGCCACCCCTAGTTGGTTTTGGAGTATTGACGACAAACCTGGTTGAGGGACTAATGTGTTTGTGAGAATTGCAGGATAACACAGGTAGAAGTCCCTCATTGATTCGGTTTTCCTATCGGAGATGACCCCTAAAAATGTATGAAGACATTGAAGACAAAGGTGGTATGTGAAGATATTCACATTGAAGACTATCACAAGAGAAGACATTGGGTGAAGACTATGGAGAGCGAAGACTTAGTTGTTTCGTTGTTTCCTTTTCTTCTTTGTTAAGTCATAGGAACCACCGTACTGTTAAGTGGGGTCCAAGTGAACCAGTCAGAATGACTGAAGTGATGCTTAACAAAAATCCTATGTCTTCGAACGGAGACAATGAGAGCAAATCTTATCCAGAGTTGGATAAGTTAGCTTTGCTTGTAGCCCAAGTAAAGTTGTCGTGTGTGTTTGAAATCTGACCATTGGAACACGTGTCAGTTCCTTAGTGACCCAGGGTCATTTCGGACAAATCAGGTCGGGTTGCCTAGTGGCTATAAATAGCCCACCCCCTACACCATAAATTGGTTGGCTGCTCAGAGTTAGTGCACAGCTTTTGTCGTTTGAGAGCAACCAAACTCGAAGCCTTTGAGAGAGAAATCCTTGCGAGGACAAAGCCCTAAACACCCAGAGCCAAAGAGTGTTAGGCATCACTGAAGTCTTCCTATCTGTGTGATCTGAAGACTTATTACACTTGAGGACTGTGAATCCTCCAGCCGGTTAGGCGTCGCGTTCTGAGCATCCAAGAGTCATTGTGGATCGCCGGTGAATGAAGTCTGTGAAGGTTTGGAAGTCTACCTTGAAGACTTACCAGAGTGATTGGGCGAGGACTGGGTGTCCTTAGCTCAAGGGGAATAAGGTGAACATGGTCTTCTGAGTTAAATCTCAGCCTCCCTAACTAGACGTACAGTTGTCACAGCAACTAGAATTAGTCCAACAACTCATTTTCTTCAACGAGCCACTGGTTCTATCCTTCCCATCTCTTTATTTGCAGTTGGTCCTTGTGAAGTCATTGCCTGTTTGCATTATCTTTTTGTCTTCACTATGTGACTGCTTGTTCTGATTGGCTTCATACTATCTTCCATCCTGATCCATACTGCCTAGCTGCTATTAGTCTTTGTGCCTTCACTTCATTGAATACTTGACTATGGCTTGCCTAGTGTATTCTACCTTCCGCTGCATGGTAATAGGTTTATTTCTATCATTTGTCTTCGAAACTTCCATGTTTTGAAGACTTTCATAAAAATCTCCTATTCACCCCCCCCCTCTAGTCAATCACTAGCACTTTCACATACACCCTAGTTTCACATACCAACAAAAGAAAAATTCTTCTATGATTTAAGACACTACTTTTGGGATAACCCACATCTTTATAAAGAAGGAGTAGATGGTATTATTAGATGTTGTGTACCTGAGCATGAACAAGAACAAATCCTGCGGAAATGTCACTCCGAAGCTTATGGAGGACATCACGCGGGAGACAGAACTGCTCACAAGGTATTGCAATCTGGGTTTTATTGGCCTACTCTCTTCAAGGATGCTCGTAAGTTTGTCTTATCTTGTGATGAATGTCAAAGAATAGGTAATATTGGTAAGCGTAAAGAAATGTCTATGGATTATTCACTTGTTGTTGAACCATTTGATGTTTGGGAATTTGACTACATGGTACCTTTTCCTTCCTCTAATGGGTATACTCATATTTTGGTAGCTATTGATTATGTTACTAAGTGGGTAGGAGCTATTCCAACCAGTGGTGCCGATCACAACACCTCTATTAAAATGCTTAAGGAAGTTATTTTCCCAAGGTTAGGAGTCCATAGATATTTAATGACTTATGGTGGTTCACACTTTATTCATGGTGCTTTCCGTAAAATGCTTGCCAAGTATGATGTTAACCATATAATTGAATCACCCTATCATCCTCAGTCTAGCGGTCAAGTTGAACTTAGCAATAGAGAAATAAAATTAATTTTACAAAAGACTGTCAATAGGTCCCGGAAGAATTGGTCTAAGAAATTAGATGATGCACTTTGGGCCTATAGAACCCTATGGGCATGTCTCCTTATAAAATGGTTTATGGAAAAGCTTGTCATTTGCCTCTTGAGTTAGAACATAAAGCATATTGAGCAATTAAAGAACTCAACTATGATTTCAAACTTGCCGGTGAAAAGAGGTTATTTGATATTAGCTCACTAGATGAATGGAGAACCCAAGCTTATGAAAATGCCAAGTTATTTAAAGAAAAAGTTAAAAGATGGCATGATAAAATAATCCAAAAGCGTGAGTTCAAGGTTGGAGAATATGTTCTTTTGTACAACTCTCATTTCAGGTTCTTTGCAGGAAAACTCCTCTCCAAATGGGAAGGACCCTATGTTATTGAGGAGGTTTAGCGATCTAGAGCTATCAAAATAAATAATGCCGAAGGTACTAACCAGAAGGTTTTTAATGGGCAATGAATAAAACATTATATCTCAGGTATGCCCATTAATGTTGAAAGCAATATTATCCAAACTATGACACCGGAAGAACACATAAAAGAAATGTAACATCCCAAATTTTCAATTTGAAATGTTATACATAGGTCATCCATGCATATCATATTTTATTGCATTTAGTTCTTGTGATCCTCGAAATCCTAAGCAACTCAAGGACCCTCGGAGAGGGTTGGGGATTTTCCCTTGTTCTCATATTTGAGTTTTATCAAATATTGAAACAAGGATCAATTTGGTTTTAATTTTCTTCCCCAAAAAAATATTTCATATTAAAAATTATATGAGAGGAGATAATATGACTTCTCCAAAATAAATGAAATATTGGAGGGAAAATATTAAAATCAATTTGTATTTTTATTTGGGGTTTTATCGCTATTTTATTTGAATTACGAAAAATATGCGTTTTTCAAAATTGCACTAGAGGCCCAAATAAATGTTCACCTTGTCCGGCGTATTTTTAAAGGACGGGGAAAATTTATTTCAAGATTTTTGGAGTCTGTTTAGTATTTCTTTTCTTAGTTTTTCTGGGCGGAATTTTTTTTTTTAAAGTAACCAACCTAACCGGTCCGTGTCCGCCTAGGACTCCTGGCCAGGCCGGCCTTTATAAGCCGGGAGGCCCGACCCCAGCAACCCAGCGCACGCCCGAAACCCTAAGCCGCTGCCGCGCGCTGCTGCTGCCGCCGCTACGCCGCCGCGCCGCCACCTGCGCCGCTCGCCGGAGATCGCCGCCGCCGCCGCCGGTTTTCCTCGCTGGTTCGGTTTTTTCCGGTAAAAACCCTAGACCCTTTTTTTAATAGATCGGTTCGGTGTTATTTTTTCCCGGTTTAGTTATTTAACGAACGCCCGTTCGTACGTTTGTTTTAATTAATGGTTTTCACCCGTTAACCGCAGATAGCGAACGTTCGTTCGTTAGTCTGTTCATCAGTTTTCTTTTTCCAGGGTTTTCCACGATTATTTTCTATTGCGATTTCTGCCCTATTTTTCATTTTAGTTTATCTTTTCGCTTGTTTATCAGAATCAGGCGATTCAAGCGCCTAGATCTTCGTCTCGAAGCCCTCTTTCTGTTTAACCAACTTGAACAGGATTTTGGTACTATAAAGTTTGACTTTAGTCTATATTAGTAATCGGATCTTGTTTCTTTCGCAGTTTGAGTTTCCTTGCTCCGTTTGATTTGATTCTTTTTGCAAACCGGAGTTCTTCAGTTTAGCTTTCCGGTTAGATCTTCTTATTTGAGATTTACCCATGAATCTTTGCTTGATTGCTTATGTATGCTATTTTTTGTTTGCGATAGAACACCCGGAGTGCGAAGGGTGCTACTACGAGTCTTTAGGATTTGCAGATCGTCAGCAAGGCAAGTAACACTTTGATCATACCCCTTTATCACCCAGTTTTTATGCATTAGTTTCAACCTTCACACATTGCATGAGTAGGATCTCTTAACATGTGGGTCTGGAAAGTAGATAATGAGGTAGAACCTATTACCTGTTTTATTATCAAACCCTTGGGAGTTACTTCTACGTTATGCTTATATTGCCATGCTATGCTCGTAGACGTGGTTTGGCTTTGAGTGTATCCATGACAGATGTGAGTTCTTCATTAATGGTTCAACTTAAGGTGGCAACTTTAATACACATCCGGGTGGATTGCTTGTGGGCACCTGGAGAATTCAGTGTTGTCCTAGGATATCTCGGAGTACTCGTGTGATCATCCTATGGTCCGCCACCCAGGCTCAAAGGGATCATAAGACTATTCATGCTAGATACTTCCGTGTGCAGCCACAAGCCATTATGGGCTCTGGCATAATTGAGTAAGTTGCGTGAGTTCTTGAAGAGGTGGACTAGTAGATATAGGGGATTGTAGGTGTACCGGTCCGCCCGGAGTAAAGAGCAAATGCTTCTGAAAGATTGTGTCTCAGTCATCCATTTCTCAAACACCCTGTAGTGCGAGAAATCCCATGGAGGAGATCGAGTCTTGTGGGGGAAAGTGTGCAAACCTCTGCAGAGTGTATAAACTAATCATGGTTAGCCGTGTCCACGGTTATGGACCTCTTGAGTATCTGGTTCTTGGATTATCATATGGATCTCATCACTCTAAATTAATTTGTTGGGTTGATAATTACTTTTAATTGGGATTGAGTTGGAGGAACCTTCTCAATATTATTCAACTACCATGATAGTTAAATAAAAATATATTCCTTTGTTGTAGGGGAAAATTGGCTTTTCGCAAAACATATTAACCATACAGCCTCCACCAGCCATATATGCATATAGTGATAGCTTTTACCTGTTCATTACTCTCCTGTGTTACATTGCTAGCATATTCCATGTGCTGAACCATTTTCGGGCTGCAACGTATCATGTTGCAGACTTTTCAGACGAGGAGTAAGGTGTGATAGGTCGTTTGTCATGCACTCAGCTATGTCGTCGGAGTTGATGAACTCACTTTATCTTCCAAGCCTTCCATTGTTATTGTATTAGATGGCCTTCAGCCATATTTATTGTAATACGTTCTCTCTTGAGACATTCGATGTAATAAGTGTGTGATTGCCACTCTGTTATAAATCCTTCGAGTACTGTGTGTGTCAGCATTACCGATCCAGGGATGACACTGAAGCACAGAGACTTAACCGATTGAGGCCGGGTTCCTACAAGATGGTATCAGAGCACACGCTGAATATAGGACACGACCACTAAGAAAAGCCATAGGCCACTCTTCTCTACTTATTTGTGAATCCTCTCCATTTTCTACTCTTTAGGATGGTGGATACGAGGAACAAGTTTGCATAACCGGATGAAGACACACCTTTTGGACGACACTTGAAGGAAGTCACTAAGTACCTGAACATTGGAATACCAAGCTTTACCGGGACCTACACTGCCACTTTACCAAAGGAGGAGCGATGGATGATTCGAGTTCATGTTCCAAAAAGGACGTTCACGCCAGTCACTAAACCCATAGAGTTTTCATTTGATGCACCCACCTGGAGTCTAGGGAAGAGTATGGCAGCCCACATCGCTATAGGACGCATCGGTGAAGTTTACCACAAGGAGCTGAAGGACACTATCTACCAGATATGTGGATGCCGAGATGAGCAATGGGAGATGATCAACACCAGGAAGGACAGGTCCATTGCAGCATTCATCCAGGAATTAATCCACCACATTCGTCGCTAGGAGAACCAGATGTGTGCAAGCATGATAGATTTGAAGAAGGCGATGATCAGGATCCCGGAGCTACAAGAGGAGCTTAAGTCTACACGCGATGGATATGAGGAGGAAATGATGATACTTGTGGAGAGGAATGACGACATGACCAGGAAGCTAGGAGTTTTCTATGGGAGACCCCGTGCCAGGAGGAGAAGACGACGAACCCAAGGAGACTCGTTCTAAAGACTACATCATCATAGACGACACCGACTCCGACCCGGATAGTAGTGATGATGACTATGAAGACGAAGCTGGAGCAGATATCATGGAGTCTTCCACCGATCAAAATTTCTAGTAGACCACCATACTATTAGTAGTACCCCCCCCCCAATGTAAATATTAGTAGTATGAGCACTGTAACGAGAGTTAGACCGATTGTATGCCCTTGCTTGATTGATTGAGTGATATGATATGATTGTGTTTGTCTCATGTGCATATGGGTAGTTCTTTCTCATTAGACCTCATTCTATTCTAATCTCTTCCCTCTAAACCCATCAGATGCTTCTGAGACATGACCCCGGTTTTTCTTTCCCACCGGAGCTCACTCAGTTGATCTAGCAGCAGAATGCCTTGATGCGGTTGTTAGTTCAGAACCAAGGCAACAACAACAACCCACCACCACCACCACCAGTTGACAACTTAGCCCATTTTCTGAGGCTGCAACCGCCGGTGTTTTCCAGTAGCACCGAGCCAATAGTTGATGATGCTTGGCTGCACAGGATTGGAAGGGAGTTGATCACCATAGGTTGCACAGATGTGGGGAAGGTGCATTTTGCCGCACAGCAATTGGATGGACCAGCAGCCGCATGGTGGGAGAATTACACAACCACGTTTCCTATAGCCAATGTCACCTGGGAGCAGTTTCAGCAAGCATTCCGCACAACCCACGTATACACGGGAGCTATGAGCATGAAGAAGCGTGAGTTTCGTAACTTACGCCAAGGTAACCGTACTGTAGGCCAGTACGTGGAGGAGTTTAGTAAGTTATCCCTCTATGCTCCATATGATGTGGCCACGGATTCCGCAAAGCAGGAGAAGTTTATGGAAGGGATGAATGATGAGATGAGTATGCAGTTAATGGTGGCAACATTTAACAACTACCAGGAGTTGGTAGATAAAGCTCACATGATCGAAGGGAAGCAGCAGCAGATAGAGAGCCGCAAAAGGAAATATGGACAAGGGAAGTACATTTCAGGAGCTCAGCAGAAGCCTCGCTTTACCCCGAACTCAGGAGGGCTTACCCATAAACATGGAGGCCACACTCACAATGGAGGAAGTATCCATAATCATACTGGCCCAAGGAATGGGAATGGGAATGGAGCAAGCAGCAATCAGAATCGTTCCAACCCACACCCGCCAAGAGGGACCTAAGCCACGTCACTTGTGTTCAAGTGCGGGAAGACTGGACATTATGCCACGGAGTGCCCTGAAGCGAAGAATGAAAATGGTAATGGGAGCTCTAGGAAGAAGCCCAATCCATTTAACAAAGGACAAGTGAACCACGTGAACGTGGAGGAGGTTGAAGAGCAACCAGACGTAGTTATCAGTAAGTTTTTAGTTAAGTCGTCTACTGCAATCATTCTTTTTGATACTGGTGCATCGCATTCATACATATCAAGGGGATTTGTGGATAAGTATAAGTTGCCACTAGAGTTCTTAAGACACCTATGCTAGTAACCTCACCCGGAGCCGAGTATATGGCAAGCAATGGATGTTTTCAGATACCATTAACCATAGGTAGTCATGTTTTCCCCTCTGACTTGATAATTCTGGAGTCGCAAGGATTGGATGTGATACTAGGAATGGATTGGGTGTCGATGTACGGAGGAAACATCGATTGCGCTAGTAAGTCAATTCTGCTTACTACCCCGGAGGGAAAAAGGATCAAGTATGTATCCAGTCATGCGCCAAGGAGAACCCAAGTACATTCTCTCACGGGAGTTGTTCAGGAGGAAGTGCTTGTTGTGAAGGATTACCCAGATGTGTTTCCAGAGGAGTTACCAGGCATGCCGCCAGATCGAGACATCAAGTTTTTGATAGAGCTGTTGCCAGGCACCGAGCCTATATCAAAGAGACCATACCAGATGCCCGCGAATGACTTGGAGGAGATCAAGAAACAGATTAAGGAGTTATTAGAGAAAGGTTACATCCGACGGAGTTCATCACCATGGGGAGCCCCAGTGCTATTGGTTGAGAAGAAGGATAAATCTCTAAGGATGGTTGTTGACTATCGAGCGTTGAATGAAGTGACAATCAAGAACAAGTACCCACTGCCGATGATCAATGATCTGTTTGACCAGCTGCAAGGAGCTAAAGTGTTTTCGAAGATCGACATGCGATCAGGTTACCACCAGCTGAAGATTCGAGAAAAGGATATACCTAAGACAGCTTTTACCACAAGGTATGGGCTTTACGATTATACGATTATGTCATTCGGATTTACTAACGCCCCCGCCTATTTCATGAGTATGATGAATAAGGTGTTCATGGAGTTCTTGGATAAGTTTGTCGTGGTGTTCATTGATGATATTTTAGTATACTCAAAGAATAAAGAGGAACACATGCAGCATGTGCGCTTAGTACTCGAGAAACTCAGGGAGCATCAGTTGTATGCCAAGTTCAGCAAATGTTAGTTTTGGTTGAAGGAAGTTGGATTTCTTGGACATGTTATATCAAGAGAAGGTATAGCAGTAGACCCCACCAAAGTTTAGTCAGTAACTGAGTGGTTGGCACCCCCTCAGTTCGAGAGATCCACAGTTTTCTTGGACTTGCGGGATACTATCGGAGATTCATTGAAAATTTCTCTAAGATTGCGAAGCCTATGACGACGTTGCTGAAGAAGGACACCAAGTTCCATTGGACTGAGGAATGTGAAGCAAGTTTCCAGGAGTTGAAGAAACGTTTGACTACAGCCCCAGTGTTGATCCTGCCAGATATACGCAAGGATTTCCAAGTGTATTGCGACACCTCTCGCTTAGGACTTGGAGGAGTACTTATGCAAGACAGAAGAGTTGTTTCATATGCCTCACGACAACTTCGACCGCATGAGTTGAATTATGCCAACATGAATTGGAGTTGGCAGCCGTAGTACATGCACTCAAGACCTGGAGACATTTTCTCATTGGAAACCATTGTGATGTGTACACGGATCATAAGAGTTTGAAGTACATTTTTACACAGAAGGAGTTGAACCTCAGGCAAAGGAGATGGTTGGAGCTTATAAAGGATTATGATATGAAGTTGCACTATCATCCGGGAAAGGCCAATGTCGTAGAAGACGCTTTGAGCCGAAAGAGTTATGCCAATACCTTAGTAATAGGAGGATTGCCAGAGGAGTTAGCAGAAGATTTCAGGGAGCTACGTTTAGAGGTTGTTCCCAAAGGTTTTGTTACAACCATGGAAGTTCAGTAGACCTTGTTGGGAAAGATTCGAGAGGTCCAAAAGGATGACAAAGAAATTGTTGAGATAAGGGAGAAGATGAGTGAAGGCAAAGCCAAAGGTTTTCGTGAGGATGAGCACGACACCTTGTGGTTCGAGGACCGGATATATGTGCCCAATAATGCAGAGATCAGGAAGTTAATATTACAAGAAGCTCACGACTCACCATACTCGATACACCCCGGAAACACCAAGATGTATTTGGATTTGAAGGAGCGTTTCTGGTGGTCTGGAATGAAGAAGGATATTGCCGAGTATGTAGCCGTATGTGATGTATGTCAGAGAGTGAACGCAGAACATCAGAAACCAGCAGGATTATTACAGCCTATGCCGATACCCGAATGGAAGTGGGATAAACTTGGCATGGATTTTATCACCGGATTACCTAGGACCCGATCGGGATATGATTCTATCTGGGTAGTAGTGGACCGCTTAACCAAAGTAGCTCACTTTATCCCAGTGAAAACCACATATACAAGTGCAAAGTTGGACAAGATATATATGACCAGGATCGTATGTCTGCATGGAGTTTCGAGGACCATCGTATCAGACAGAGGAACACAGTTTACTTCAAAGTTTTGGCATCAACTGCACCAGACTTTAGGAACCAGGCTGGAGTTCAGTACAACTTTTCACCCGCAGATAGATGGACAGACTGAGAGAGTCAATCAAATTCTGGAGGACATGTTGAGAGCTTGTGCACTAGACTATGGGTCTAGTTGGGATGATAATTTACCCTACGCGGAGTTCTCATACAACAACAGCTACCAGGCCAGTTTGAAGATGGCACCGTTTGAAGCCCTGTACGAAAGAAGATGCCGAACATCGTTGATGTGGGATGAAGTTGGAGACCACCAATTGTTTGGACCGGATTTGATTAAGGAGTCCTAGGAGAAAGTTAAGCTGATTCAAGATAGACTGAAAGTAGCTCAGTCTAGACAGAAGAGTTATGCAAACTCGAAACGCAAGGAGGTAGTCTATGAAATCGGAGACAGAGCATATCTGCGAGTGTCACCTCTGCGAGGAATTAAGCGTTTTGGAGTTAAGGGAAAATTAGCCCCGAGATTTGTAGGACCATACCGTGTTCTGGAGCGCATGGGAGAGGTTGCCAGCAAGTTGGAATTACCTGAAGGACTGTCAGGAGTTCATGATGTGTTTCACGTTTCCCAGTTAAAGAAGTGCCATGCCGAGATGGCCGATATTCCTCTGAGAGATACAGTGCCCCTGGAAGCAATTCAGTTGGATAGTGATTTGACGTATGAGGAGAAACCAGTCAAGATTCTCGAGTTTGCCAGTCGAGTTACCCGCGGCAAGGTTATCAAGTTTTGCAAAGTTCAATGGAGCCACCATACTAAGGAAGAAGCCACCTGGGAAAGAGAGGATGATCTACGCAAAGACCACCCACACCTATTTTCTAGCCAACCCGAATCTCGAGGGCGAGATTCATCTTAAGGGGGGTAGGTTTGTAACATCCCAAATTTTCAATTTAGAATGTTATACATAGGTCATCCATGCATATCATATTTTATTGCATTTCGTTCTTGTGATTCTTGAAATCCTAAGCAACTCAAGGACCCTCGGAGAGAGTTGGGGATCTTCCCTCGTTCTCATATTTGAGTTTTATCAAATATTGAAACAAGGATCACTTTGGTTTTAATTTTCTTCCCCCAAAAATTATTTCATATTAAAAATTATATGAGAGGAGATAATATGAATTATCCAAAATAAATGAAATATTGGAGGGAAAATATTAAAATCAATTTTTATTTTTATTCGGGGTTTTATCGCTATTTTATTTGAATTAGGAAAATATGCATTTTTCAAAATTGCATTAGAGGCCCAAATAAATGTTCACCTTGGCCGGCGTATTTTTAGAGGACGGGGAAAATTTATTTCAGGATTTTTAGAGTCCGTTTAGTATTTCTTTTCTTCGTTTTTCTGTGCGGAAATATTTTTTTTTAAGTAACCGAACTAACCGGGCCGTGTCCGCCTAGGAATCCTAGCCCGGCCGGCCTTTATAAGCCGGAAGGCCCGACCCCAGCAGCCCAGCGCCTGCCCAAAACCCTAAGCCGCCGCCGTGCGCTGCTGCTGCCACCGCACTACTACCGCTGCGCCGCCACCCGCGCCGCCCGCGCCGCTCGCCGGAGTTCGCCGCCGCCGCCGGTTTTCTTCACCAGTTTGGTTTTTTTCGGTAAAAACCCTAGATCCATTTTTTAATAGATCGGTTTGGTTTTATTTTTTTTACCTGGTTTAGTTATTTAGCGAATGCCCGTTCATACGCTCATTTTAACGAACAGTTCTCACCCGTTAACCGCAGACAGCGAACGTTTGTTTGTTAGCCTGTTCGTTAGTTTTCTTTTTCCAGGGATTTTCCACGATTATTTTCGATCGAGATTTCTGCCCTGTTTTCGTTTTAGTTTATCTTTTTGAAAGTGTGTTATATCGACTAGAGGGGGGGTGAATAGGCGATATTTATGAAAGTCTTCAGAACATGGGAGTTTTGAAGACAAATGATAAAATTAAACCTATTACCATGCAGCGGAAGGTAGACTACACTGGGCAAACCATAGTCAAGTATTCAATGAAGTGAAGGCACAAAGACTAATAGCAGCTAGGTAGTAAGGATCAGGTAGGAAGATATTGTGAAGCCAAACAGAACACGCAGTCACTCAGTGAAGACAAATGATAGTGCAAACATACAATGACTTCACAATGAGTAACAGTAAGTAAAGTGAAGTGAAGATGAAACCAGTGACTCGTTGAAGACAATGATTTGTTGGACCAGTTCCAGTTGCTGTGACAACTGTACGTCTGGTTGGAGCGGCTAGGTATTTAAACCTTAGGACACACAGTCCCGGATACACAGTCCCGGACACCCAGTCCTGAACACGCAGCTCGGGACACCCAGTCCTCACCGTATTCTCCTTGAGCTAAGGTCACATAGACCTCGCCCAATCACTCTGGTAAGTCTTCAAGGTAGACTCCCAAACCTTCATAGACTTCATTCACCGGCAATCCACAATGTCTCTTGGATGCTCAGAACGCGACGCCTAACCGGCTGGAGGATGCACAGTCCTCAAGTGTAATAAGTCTTCAGATCACACAGACAAGAAGACTTAAGTGATGCCCAATTCTCTCTGGCTCTGGTGGTTAGGGATTTATCCTCGCAGGGAATTCTCTCTCAAAGGCTTCGAGGTGGGTTGCTCTCAAACGACAAAAGCCGTACTTTCAATCTGAGCAGCCAACCGTTTATGGTTGTAGGGGGTGGGCTATTTATAGCCACTTGGCAACCCGACCTGATTTGTCCGAAATGACCCTGGGTCACTAAGGAACTGACACGTGTCCCAACGGTCAGATTTCAAACTCACACGGCAACTTTACTTGGGCTACAAGCAAAGCTGACTTGTCCGACTCTGGACAAGATTCGCTCTCATAGTCTTCACTCAAAGACATAGGTTTTTGGTTTAGGCATCACTTCAGTCATTCTGACTGGTTCTCTTGGACCCCACTTAACAGTACGGTGGTTCCTATGACTCAACACAAAAGAAAAAGAACTACGAAAGATCTAAGTCTTCGAGCTCCATAGGCTTCATATCGTGTCTTCTCTTGTCATAGTCTTCAATGTGAATATCTTCATATACCACCTTTGACTTCAATGTCTTCATAAAGTTTTAGGGGTCATCTCTGGTAGTAAAACCGAATCAATGAGGGACTTCTACCTGTGTTATCCTGCAATTCTCACAAACACATTAGTCCCTCAACTAGGTTTGTCATCAATACTCCAAAACCAACTAGGGGTGGCACTAGATGCACTTACACTTTTCGCTCGTTTATCGGAATCAGGCGATTCAAGCGCCTATATCTTCGCCTCGAAGCACTCTTTCTGTTTAACCAACTTGAACAAGATTTTGGTACTATAAAATTTGAGTTTAGTCCAGATTAGTAATCGGATCTTGTTTCTTTTGCAGTTTGAGTTTTGTTGCTCTGTTTGATTTGATTCTTTTTGCAAACCGGAGTTCTTGAGTTGAACTTTCCGGTTAGATCTTCTTATTTGAGATTTACCTGTGCATCTTTGCTTGATTGCTTATGTATGCTATTGTTTGTTTGCGATAGAACACCCGGAGTGCGAAGCGTGCTACTACGAGTCTTTAGGATTTGCAGATCGTCAGCAAGGCAAGTAACACTTTGATCATACCCCTTTATCACCTAGGTTTTATGCATTAGTTCCAACCATCACACATTGCACGAGTAGGATCTCTTAACATGTGGGTCTGAGAAGTAGATAATGAGGTAGAACCTATTACCTGTTTTATTATCAAACCCTTGGGAGTTACTTCTACGTTATGCTTATATTGCCATGCTATGCTCGTAGATGTGGTTTGGGTTTGAGTGTATCCATGAAAGATGTGAGTTGTCAATTAATGTTTCAACTTAAGGTGGCAACTTTAATACACATCCGGGTGGATTACTTGTGGGCACCTGGAGAATCTAGTGTTGTCCTAGGATATCTCGGAGTACCCGTGTGATCATCCTACGGTCCGCCACCCAGGCTCAAAGGGATCATAAGACTATTCATGCTAGAAACTTACGTGTGCAGCCACAAGCCATTATGGGCTCTGACATAATTGAGTAAGTTGTGTGAGTTCTTGAAGAGGTGGACTAGCAGATGTAGGGGATTGTAGGTGTACCGGTCTGCCCAGAGTAAAGAGCAAATGCTTCTAAAAGATTGTGTCTTGGTCATCCGTTTCTCAAACACCATGTAGTGCGAGAAATCCCACGAAGGAGATCGAGTCTTGTGGGGAAAAGTGTGCAAACCTCTGCAGAGTGTATAAACTAATCATGGTTAGCCGTGTCCTCGGTTATGGACATCTTGAGTATCTGGTTCTTGGATTATCATATGGATCTCATCACTCTAAATTAATTTGTTGGGTTGATAATTACTTTTAATTGGGATTGAGTTGGTGGAACCTTCTCAATATTGTTCAACTACCATGATAGTTTAATAAAAATATATTCCTTTGTTGTAGGGGGAAAATGGCTTTTCGCAAAACATATTAACCATACAGCCTCCACCAGCCATATATGCATATAGTGATAGCTTGTATCTATTCATTACTCTCATGTGTTACATTGCCAGCATATTCCATGTGCTGACCCATTTTCAGGCTGCAACGTATCATGTTGCAGACTTTTCAGACGAGGAGTAAGGTGCGATAGGTCGTTTGTCATGCACTCAGCTATGCCGTTGGAGTTGATGGACTCACTTTGTCTTCCAAGCCTTCTGTTGTTATCGTATTAGATGGCCTTAAGCCATATTTATTGTTATACGTTCTCTCTTGAGACATTCGATGTAATAAGTGTGTGATTGCCACTCTGTTATAAATCCTTAGAGTACTGTGTGTGTCAGCATTACCGATCCAGGGATGACACTGAAGCACAGAGACTTGACCGTTTGAGGTCGGGTCACTACAAGAAACCTTTCGGAACACTCCAGAATCGTGAAAAGGAGGAGGTACATGATACGGTAAGTAAACGGACTCCGAAAAATCCGCAAAAATATTTTTTTGTCAGTTTTGGTATTTAAAAAATTAGGAAAATAAGAAACTACCAGGAAGGTGACCCTGGTGGGCACCTGACACCAGGGCATGCCTGGCAAGGCGCGCCCAGGTGGGTTGTGCCCACCTCGGGTACCTTCCAGACTCCATTTTTCTTCCGTTTGCTTGTTTCCCAAGATAAAAAAAATCTTTATATACCCCCCTAACCCGTTGACCATCATATCACGGAGAAATCTCATGTTTTCTTTTCCTTGCCATTTTCTATCAGATCTAATCCACCATGGCCGCTTCAAGCTCCTCCAAGGACAAGTTCGTCGAGAACATCATCAACCCATATTTGCGGGAGGTGATGCGGCACCCTCAAGCTATCCTGATGCGTGAGGGGTGCTCCACATCCATGATGTGCAAGGCCCTAAGGGGACTAGATCCGTGGAGGCTAGGCTTGAAGCTATGGAGCAGGAAGTCTTCCGGTGCAAGGGATGGTGGAAGGTGGACTCAATGCCAATCACCTCATGATCGCGGACTACACCCGTGATCTCAAGGTGGATGGCAAGTCCATGAAGGACATCGTCTTCTCCTTCAACGAGCAAATCAGCTTCCTCCAGAGCTAGATCTATGCCCTCAAAACCAAGTCTTTGAATATGAGGCAAGGTTTAAAGGTATGAGTTTGGCTCCTAGTTACAGGACCCGCGAGACTCACTCCTCTTCTTATGATGGTGAGCCTCTGCCATGGAAACCCGGGGACAAGATCTCTACCACTTCACCACCACCACCTCCTTCTTCATCACCAAAAGAAAATTGAGTATCCGGTATGGGCACTCCCCTTGGCTTGCGCCAAGCTTGGGGGAGGTGCCCCGGTATTGTATCACCTCCACTACCTTTTGCCTTTACTTATCTTAGTTCGATCCATAGTTATCTTTTGATTTAGATGAATAAAAGTTTAGTTCGATCCTTTCTTTTCGAGAGTTTGCTTAGTGAACTATATCTTTGTGATCGTGTGCGAGATATATAATAAAGTTTAGTTTGATTTTTGTTTTCTTTACTTTCATGTTCAATAAAAAAGGAAGGAAATAAATGAAAAAGATCATATGCTAATCTTATAGTAAGTAATGACACCACATAAGGAAAAGTATAAGTAGAAAATTTTATTAGAGATTGACAAACATAGCATTGGTCAATGATGCAATTCATGAAAGAATTAATAAGGGAAGAGAAGATTCACATGCAAATAAATTATCTTGGAAATCTTTTGTGATTGTGAGCCCCCATCAAAATATTATATGCCAAAATTGTTGACGTTGGACAAGGAAGACAACGTAATGATTTATGTTTGTTCATATTCACATATAAGGTATATTTTCATAGATCCTTCAACATGTGGTGCCTGCCCCCCATCTTTGCTAGCCAAAAATTCTGCACCAAGTAGAGATACTACTTCTGCATCCAAAAACCCTTAAACCCAAATCTTATTTTCTAGAGTCCACCATACCTACCTAAGGATTGATTAAGATCCTTCAAGTAATTTGTCATCGGTGCAATAAGGCAATAAAAATTTCTTCTGAAAGTGTTAGATCATTTAGTGTAAGAGAAAATTGAGTGTTGTACGAACTTGTGATGGCAAAGAATAAAAGCGACAGACTGCATAATAAAGGTTGCTATCATAAGGGGCAATATAATGTGACATTCTTTTGCACTAAGGATCAAGCATACAAACAAAAAGCGCATGGCAACCTCTACTTCCCTCTACGAAGGGCCTATCTTTTACTTTTATGTAATTACTTTCATGCAAGAATCAAAGATTTTCTCTCTATTCCTTTTTATTTTTCGCTTTTGGCAAGCATCATGTGGTGAGGAAAGATCTAGGCACATATATCCAATTGGATGTGGGTAGCATGAGTTATTATTGTTGACATCACCCTTGAGGTGAATACATTGGGAGGCGAAATTGTAAGCCCCTATCTTTCTATGTGTCCGGTTGAAACATTTTGCTCATGTGTATGCGGTGAGTGTTAGCAATCATAGAAGACTATATGATGGTTGAGTATGTGGACTTGCCTAAAGGCTCCAATACATGACCCTTCCTGTAAAGATGATGAATTGTAGTTGCAAAGTTGACTGAGAACATAGTTTGTTAGTTTCCAATAGAGTTTATGCTTTATACTTTGATGTTGTGATGAATTGTTACTTATTCATGAGAAGTCTATGATATAAGCTCTATGATAAAAGTTTTATGTTAAAGTTTGCTGCTGATATAATAATATACATGATGCTTCTATGTCCATATTTTGTTTTTATTGACACCTCTCTCTAAGCATGTGGACATGTTTTTCGATTTCTTTTTTCGCTTGAGGACGAGCGAGGTCTAAGCTTGGGGGAGTTGATACGTCCATTTTGTATCATGTTTACCTACTGTTATTTATAATGTTTTTTATGCATAATAATGCTTTTTGGAGTAATTAATGCTTTTTCTCTCATAATATGCAAGGTTCACACAAAGAGGGAGAATTCCGGCAGTTGGAAATCTGGACCTGAAAAAGCTACGTCAGGCTACCTATTCTGCACAACTCCAAATGAGATGAAACTTTACGAGGAATTTTTATGGAATAAATAAGAAATACCGGAGCAAATAACTACCGGAGGGGGCCACCTGGTGAGCACAAGACACCAGGGCATGCCTAGCCCCCCAAGCGCGCCCTGGTGGGTTGTACTCAGCCTAGCCCACCTCCGGTGCCCATCTTCTGGTATATAAGTCATTTTGACCTAGAAAAAATAAGGAGAGGACTTTCGGGACGAAGTGCCGCTGTCT
The DNA here is from genome assembly GCF_018294505.1 of Triticum aestivum. Taxonomy (NCBI): domain Eukaryota; kingdom Viridiplantae; phylum Streptophyta; class Magnoliopsida; order Poales; family Poaceae; genus Triticum; species Triticum aestivum. The sequence continues at coordinate 393,594,663 of NC_057800.1, read as the reverse complement.
CCAGGCGGAACTTGGGCAGGAACACTTTTGCCCTCCGGCGGAGCGATTTCACCAGGGGAACTTCCCTCCCGGAGGGGGAAATCATCGCCATTGTCGGTGTCAAAACCGGCGGATCTCGAGTAGGGGGTCCCGAACTGTGCGTCTAGGCGGATGGTAATAGGAGGCAGGGGACACGATGTTTACCCAGGGTTGGGCCCTCTTGATGGAGGTAATACCCTACGTCCTGCTTGATTGTTCTTGATAATATGAGTAGTACAAGAGTTGATCTACCACGAGATCAGAGAGGCTAAACCCTAGAAGCTAGCCTATGGTATGATTGTTGTTCTTCGTCCTACAGACTAAACCCTCCGGTTTATATAGACACCGGTGGGGGCTAGGGTTACACAGAGTCAGTTACAAGGAAGGGGGTCTACATATCCGTATTGCCAAGCTTGCTTTCCACGCCAAGGAGAGTCCCATTCGGACACAGGACGAAGTCTTCAATCTTGTATCTTCATAGTCCAATAGTCCGGCCAAAGGATATAATCCGGCTGTCCGGATACCCCCTAATCTAGGACTCCCTCAGTAGCCCCTGAACCAGGCTTCAATGACGATGAGTCCGGCGCGCAGATTGTCTTCCGCATTGCAAGGCGGGTTCCTCCTCTGAATACTTCATAGAAGATTTTGAACACGAGGATCATGTCCGGCTCTGCAAAACAAGTTCCACATACCACCGTAGAAAGAATAATATTTCCATAAATCTAATCTGCTGACGTACCCCGTAGTGTGACATCACACCACAACCAGGTCTTTATTCGAATCGTTTTTCATAACCAATCTCAGCGTGTTTCGCGAGGCGGTTTCCTTGGCACGTCTTGTCGAAGCAGAGATCGTGTCCCCTTTATCACGGGATTCTCATCAATACGGATGTCGGTAACCCAACCGTGCCTATTGGTAGGACTCCTAGATCTTAGGCAAGTCCCAAACAGCCACGAGGAGGACGCTTGATATTCACCCTCTTTATAAAGGGGACAAGGCTTTTTCTTTTTTCCCTCTTATGCTCAATCAAATCCTTCCCCCGCCTCGAGTTCTAACACCAAAAACTCAGGTCAGGTGCTTCGGACCTTCAACTATGTCCGGATCCAACCTTTAAGGTCGGTGCATGCCTTCCTCCGTCACGGAGGAGGACATCAAGAGGTTGAGAGAGGCCAGATATCTGACCGCCAAAATTTCGCATCGGCTGCCCACCCGAGGGTAGGCTGTCCCTACTCCCGAACCCAACGAGAGTGTCGTGTTCATCTCCCACTTCCTCCGAGGACTAGGCCTCGCTCTGGATCCCTTTGTTAGGGGTCTTATGTTCTATTACGGGCTAGATTTTCACGATCTGGCCCCAGATTCCCTTCTTCACATCTCGACATTTATTGTCGTATGTGAGGCCCTCCTCCGCATTACCCCTCACTTCGGCATGTGGCTCAAGACCTTCGATGTGAAACCGAAGATGGTCGAGGGGCAGCACGCAGTGTGCGGAGGCGCTTCAATAAGCAAAATCGCTGACGCTCCATGGTCTGAGGGTTGCTTCCCAGAGGTGTCCGGATTGTGGCAGCAGGAGTGGTTCTACATCACAGCTCCCCGAACTGCCAAGTGGGTAGATGCCTCCACCTTTCGCTCAGGCCCCCCACCACAACTGATGTCATGGATCAGCAGGGGGCTGAGCTGTGGTCCAGCCAAGGACGTGCCAATACTGCCAAGCCGTATCCGAGATCTCTTTGAGAGAGATTTCAGTCTGGTTATGGTAGTGCAAGTTATGCTAGTTCATCAAGTCCAGCCTTGCAAACGCCGGCCCCTTCGCATGTGGGAGTTCAACCCGGAAGGACCGCGAGCTATTCAACATTTCCTCGGCATGACGCACGAAGAGATGTACAAATTGTTCTTCGGACCACAAATAATGTGTCCGGACATCACTGAGGATGCAGGTCTGAGCTGCAATCGCCTGGATACCCAAGTAAGTAGCCCCGCATCCGAACACACTGTCCGTTTATTTATCGCAACATTGCCCTAAAAAAGCTGCTCTTTGACCAGGATTGGATCGCGAAGGCAAAGTTGATCAAGCGTCCGGCCCCCCTCCCTAAGACTTCACCAAATCCCGTGCTAACCAGGATGCTGGAGATCGAGCCTTATCAAGCGCCCTCAGGAGAAGATAAAGGGGGGAACAAGGAGGCTAGCGCCTCCGCGAAGGAGGTTAGCCGGGGAGGAGGAACTGAAACTTCCTCTCCCCCGGGAAGGAAGAGAACCGCCTCTGAGGACCCGGAGACAATGGTCTCCAAATGGGGGAAGAAATCTCCGCCGGAGGGTCCTGCCCTGGGGGATACCCTGGCCGCACTATGCCCTCAAGGGGATCAGCCCTTCACCGAGCTGTGAGTAAAAGGGTACTTAATAATGAAAATATCTCGCTTTACTTCTGAGGAAAATAATCGAAGCATTTATCTTGCAGTTCGGATCTTAACCCTTCTAAGCAGAGCTCGTCTTCAGGGGATCTTCTCCAGAGATGATGGAGAGCGAAACGCCTCCCCTGCCACACCGCCTCACGAGGCGGGCGACCCCGAGGTGTCGTCGCGGAGGGTTTCTCCTGATCCGACAAGGCCTGAAGGTAATCCTATGGCCACCCGAAGTCCTCAGTATCCGGCTCTTGAAGAGAGCAATCAAAAGAGTCTGGCATCGTCTGGTGTGCGGTCAGACGTACTGAGGGATCTGCTAGAGCAAGCGGCTATTTCAGAAGAGCACCGCACGTTGATGGGTACGGTGATTGAAAGGATTTTGTCCGCCGAAAGCGGGTTGCATGAAGCCTTTATGAGTCTGCTGACGGGTTTTGAGGTACATGAAATGATGTACATTGTTGATAGTACCGCACATTTTTAGATGTGCCCTGTGTAGATAGTAGCCCCTGAGACTCTGGTTGTCATTGAAAATGGCGGCAAACAGAGGATCATAGTCCCAGGTAATAACCAGACCGCCTTTATGTGTAGGTGGTTGAAGCTCCAATGGCTAGCTCGACTGATGGGTTTGCCGAACTAAGGCGGCAACTAGATGCGGCAGATGCCGACATCGTGCTTGTTAACAAGCGGCTTGATGAGGCACAGGGTAGGTGATTTTTCTGGTGATTGTCACATAATAAGAGCAGCATGATGCCAGTATCTTTAATATGTTGTGACTGCAGATGGAGCTGCCACTGTGGAGACCCTTCGGGCGGAGCTTGCCCGAGCCAAGGAGCAAGCAAGGAGTAGCAATGCGGCCGCTTTAAAGGCGGCCGAAGAGTTAAGGGCCGAACAGGCCGCGCATTGCGAGAGCAAAGAAAAAATAGCCAAGATGGCTCTAGAGTTAAAAGATGCTGCTGACCGTTACGAGCTTCTTCAAGAAGAAAATCGGGCGAAGGCGACGGACCTGGAAAAGGCCCGGGTGGCTGCCAAGGAAGCCCGCTCCAAAATTAGAGCGACGAAGGAGGAGCTGCATCAAGTTGCAGATATTGTATCTGGGAAGCCCTTCTTATTGCAGACTAAGTTTGGGGATCCGAAGTATGCACCTCTGGACCGGCTATGGAGTTCTGCGGACGCCTACGTGGATTTGGCTGCAAGTGCCGCTGATGCGGACGAGTACTTCAAGGATCGGAAAGATCACGAAGTGGAAAAACTATTTTGGTCACAGTTTCATGCTCCAGCCCGTCCACTGCTGTTGAATGAGCAAATGGCCGAGTGGGCCGAGCTCCATAGATTATCTGGACTTGCCATGAGGTCCGTTGTGGATCATCTGTGGCCGAGAGGGCCAAGGCCGAATAGCTACTTTAGCTTAGTGCAACAATTCCTTGGTGCTATGCCACACATCAATGCAGTAAAGAGGTCGGCGTGCATAGAAGGCTCGCGGATGGCCCTTGCCTGTGTCAAAACATACTAGGCGGAGATGGATGCCACCACTGTTGCGGCACAGGGTTCGGCCATAGGCCGAGTGGCTTCCGAGCACTACTTTGAAGAAGTTCTTGAAGGCGCTCGTTCGATAGAGGCTCAGTGCTCGAAGAATATTATGTTTGAGTGACATGTATTCCCATTGTTAAAACAATGTTTTATTGAGTTTATCAAGGCTGTATTTATACTTTTGCCCGAAAGTACTATGATGCCTCATGTGCGGCCATTTATGTATATATGTATATAACCTGAAAGATGGCACTCGTCGGCTTCAGCCCCCACGCATATAATGCGGGGGTGCTCGCAGAAGACGCATGTTCACAATTGATCCAACGTCTTGGTCCATTAAGGAGGTGATAGCGCAGCGAACTAGGCAATCAGACTATAATGCTTTAACACTTTCACTTAGCCAAAGGAGTTTGACAGTGGGGCTACTGTATAGCCCCTGGTTGCTCCGCGCTCATCCGAATTCAGGGCGCATACATGCCTGGCCGAGAAACGGCCCTTCGTTAAGGCAGAGGAATCCCGAAGATTCCGCTAGGTCATCGAGTGGTTGACCAGTCTCACGCTATATCATGACAGTCAGTTTTCGGCTTTCTCTACTGAGGTGCTCGTTCGGATGAACCAGGGCACAATCGCAGTAGTTCTCCTGGTGCCGCCTTAGCCGATAGAGCGGAACGTAAGGTAGCAAAACACAGGAGCCGGGCAAACCCAACATTTGACCAAAGACATGATTCAGAGCTGATGCATATAAATCCAAACTCGTGACGCCGAACACTCCCTAAGGTATTCGGTCTTTATGATGTAAACCGGGCTAAATAGTGCCCTTTGTAATAAGCCCCTGGTGTCCAGGTACGTGCAATATTCTGACGTGGCCACATGCCAATATGTCAGCATCCTTCTCAATTGTACTGAGAATCCGGGGGATGTGTATCAACAAGAGACAATAAAAAAGGTTTACGCGGGGTCTTAATATAAAAAGAATCCTTGGAACGGGTCCCTGCTGCACGTCTGCACCTGTGTCTCCATTGTGCCGTATCCTAGACGGATGTAGCACGATGGACGTCTGAAAAAGAGAGGAACTTAGTTGAAAAGTTGTCGTGCAAAAGGTAGGTTATAGTAAATAAACCATGTACAGTTCAAGATGAGTAAAGTTGAGCCTAATTGTCACTTGTATACACGCGTTGAGCCCCTTGTATTGTTATAGGGGTATAGCCATCAAACCTGTATCAATTATATATAGCTCCACCGGACTCGTCTAACTGTGTACCTGGTCTTAACGACCTGTCGGATGCTTTAGTTGGTGAGGCCGTCTAGTGTGCGGCTGCCAAGGCAGCCACACGGTCTTCCGCGTGCAAGGAGCGCTCAATATTTCCATTTACTATAATGATGCCACGTGGACCGGGCATCTTAAGCATGAGAGAAGCATAATGCGGTATTGCGTTAAAGCGAGCGAAAGCTTCGCGTCCGAGTAGTGCTTGAAAGCCACTTTGGAACGGAGCGATGTGGAAGGTTAACTTTTCGCTGCGGAAGTTATCGGGAAAGCCGAATATAACCTCTAGTAGTAGGGAGCCCGTACAATGGGCTTCTGGGCCTGGCGTTACTCCTTTAAAGGTAGTATTGCTATGGCTGATTTTTGTTGGGTCTATCCCCATTTTGCAGACTGTGTCCTGATATATCAGGTTTAAACAACTGTCGCCGTCCATCAGGACTCGTGTGAATTGGTATCCGTCAATTATCGGGTCAAACACCAAGGCAGCCCATCCTGCATGCCGGATACTTGCCGAGTAATCCCGATGGTCAAAGGTGATCGGTTTGGACGACCAGTGGCAGAACTCCGCGGTGATAGGCCCTAGGGCATGTGTCTCTAGGAGTGCCACTTTGTTTCTCCCCTTCATCACGTGTAATACATTTACCGTTTTGACTTCTGGTGGGAATTTCTTCTGTTCCCCAGTGCTTTCCTTGCGAGGCTCGTCCTCGTCTTTGCCTGGTGTATCCCGTCCCTTGTGTTCGGTGTTGAGCTTGCCTGACTGCTTGAAGACCCAACATTCTCTATGGGTATGATTTATAGGTTTACCGGGGGTGCTGTGGATCTGACATAGTTTGTCCAGAATCTTGTTCAGGCTGGACAGTTCGTCTCTGTTGCCTTTGGAGGGCAGCTTTTGCTGACCTGGCCGAGAGCTTCTGAATCCGGTGTTTACCGCCGTGCTCTTCGGATTGTCTTGTTTATTCCGGCGCTTGTTTTTGCTGCGTCGTGGCTTCCCGTTTCCGTCCCTGACTTCGGATGTACTTGGGTCGCTGGTGCTGCATCGGGCTAACCAGATGTCCTCGCCCGCGCAAAAGCGGGTCATGAGGATTGTTAATGCTGCCATTGTTCTCCGCTTTTCTTGGCCGAGGTGTCTGGCAAGCCATTCGTCTCAAACGCTGTTCTTGAAAGCTGCTAAGGCTTCGGTGTCCGGACAGTCGACTATTTGGTTCTTTTTAGTGAGAAACCTGTTCCAAAGCTTTCGGGCTGACTCTCCGGGCTGTTGAGTTATATGACTTAAATTGTCTGCGTCCGGTGGTCGGACATAGGTCCCTTGAAAATTTGCCTGAAAAGCGTCTTCGAGCTCTTCCCAGCTTCCAATGGAGTTTTCGGGGAGGCTTTTAAGCCAGTGCTGAGCTGGCCCTTTGAGCTTGAGGGGTAAGTACTTGATGGCGTGGAGATCGTCTCCTCGAGCCATGTGGATATGGAGGATGTAGTCCTCAATCCAGACCCCAGGGTCTGTCATTCCGTCATACGCCTCTATGTTTACGGGTTTGAATCCCTCTGGAAATTCATGGTCCAGCACCTCATCGATGAAACATAGGGGGTGTGACGCACCCCTGTATTTGGGTGTACCGTGGTGTTCGGATTTTTGTTGTGTTGCATTGTGTGCTGGAGCGCGCTTGCTTGGCCCGTAGATGGATCTGGTTGCGTCATCCTTTTGATGCGAGCCCTCACGTGGATCACGTACTGGCTTGTGTGCGGCGTCATTTGCCACTCTATGTTGGCCACGAGGTCGTCTATCCGACCGGATGGCTATTTTGTTTTTTGATTGCGGGGGATCTAAGGCCTACTCATCGAATTCAGGTAGCAGCTTTCGCTTTGGGTAGCTCTTTGTGTGGCGACTACCGCCGTACCTTGCTGCAGTGTTGAGTACTTCACTCCATCTAATTCTGAGTGTGTCTTGTGCAACCCTGAGCCTTTACTTCTGCTTTTCAGACTCCTTGTAGTGGCAACAAGCCTTTGATGGGTATTCTGTTGCTCCGGGTGCCTGTTCGATGTGATGTCATCCGGACTGTTATCTTCGCTGGAGTCGGGTTGTTCAGTTTGATTCTCCGCATTGTCGTGGTTGGATGGTGGTTCAATACCGTGTTCGTCATCCGCTGGCTCACCCTGCTCTATCGCTGGGTCTATATGATCGTTGTTTCTGCCGAGGCAGGATTTGGAGCGGCGCTTACGCTGCCGCTTTGACTGCTTCTCGAGGGATCGATCCTTTGCTGCATCCTTCCGTTCCTTGTCGTCGTTTTCTTTGGGTGTGTCCACCATGTATACATCATATGATGAAGTGGGCGTCCAGTGCCCTGTGGGCAGTGGCTCCTGTTCGTCTCCTGCATCATCGTCCATACCGTCGATGTCTTCGGAGTCGAAGTCGAGCATGTCGTTCAAATCGTCGACAGTGGCTACTAAGTGGGTGGTGGGTGGGCGGCGAATTTCTTCGTCATCCGCATCCCAATCCTGCCGGACATAGTTCGGCCAGGACTCTCCTGACAAGGAGAGAGACTTTAATGAATTCAGTATGTCGCCGAAGGGCAAGTGCTGAAAGATATCCACGGAGGTGAACTCCATGATCGGTGCCCAGTCAGATTCAATAGGCACGGGCGTAGGCGGTTCGGAGTCCGTGGCAGGGGAAGAATCTAGCAGTTTGGCGTCACGGCTCCCGTGAAGGGTAAGGTCGGTATTTGGCTCGATCGCCGCTGAAGATGCGGCCTCCGTGGCGGGGTCTATCCACCCATCATTGGATGGCGCAACTGGCTCCGAATTGAGGGTCGGAGCGGTCGCCGATGTGATCTCCCGAACACTGTCCGATGGTAGAGCTAAATCATGCTCATCGTGACCGTGCGGCGCACTCGGCAAGGGCTCGAATCCGCTAAAGATCAAGTCTCTGTGGATGTCGGCCGTGCGGTTTATGCTTCCACACCTAACCTGGTGGCCATGGGCGTAACTCTCGATCTGCTCCAGATGGCCAAGCGAGTTGGTCCGCGGTGCGGAGCCGCCGAATACAAAGATCTGTCCGGGGAGAAAAGTCTCACCCTGGAATGCATCGCTATCGATGATTGAAGGGGCCATCCAGCCTAACGATGACGACACAGAGGAACTCCCAATGAAAGTACCAATGTCGGTGTCAAAATTGGCGGATCTCGGGTAGGGGGTCCCGAACTGTGCGCCTAGGCGGATGGTAACAAGAGGCAGGGGACACGATGTTTACCCAGGTTCGGGCCCTCTTGATGGAGGTAATACCCTACGTCCTGCTTGATTGTTCTTGATAATATGAGTAGTACAAGAGTTGATCTACCACGAGATCAGAGAGGCTAAACCCTAGAAGCTAGCCTATGGTATGATTGTTGTTCTTCGTCCTATGAACTAAACCCTCTGGTTTATATAGACACCGGAGGGGGCTAGGGTTACACAGAGTCGGTTACAGGAAGGAGATCTACATATCCGTATTTCCAAGCTTGCTTTCCACGCCAAGGAGAGTCCCATATGGACACGGGACGAAGTCTTCAATCTTGTATCTTCATAGTCCAACAGTCCGGCCAAAGGATATAATCCGGCTGTCCGGATACCCCCTAATCCAGGACTCCCTCAGCCATCATCATCACCAACAACTCTCCCATCTTGTGGACGGCAATCTCCATCAACATCTTGAACAACACCATCTCCTCTCAAACCCTAGTCCATCTATTGTGTTTAATCTTTGTACCAGAACTATAGATTGGTACTTCTGGGTGACTACTAGTGTTGATTACATCTTGTAGTTGATTACTATATGGTTTAATTGGTGGAAGATTATATGTTCAGGTCCATTATGCTATTTAATACCCCTCTGACCTTGAGCATGATTATCATTTGTGAGTAGTTACTTTTGTTATTGAGGTCACGGGAGAAATCTTGTTGAAAGTAATCATGTGAATTTTATATGTATTCGATATTTTGATGGTATGTATGTTGTGATTCCCTTAGTGGTGTCATGTGGACGTCGACTACATGACACTTCACCATATTTGGGCCTAAGGGAATGCATTGTGGAGTAGTTATTAGATGATGGGTTGCGAGAGTGACAGAAGCTTCAACCCTAGTTTATGCGCTATTCCGTAAGGGACCGATTGGATCCAAAAGTTTAATGCTATGGTTAGAATTTATTCTAAATACTTTTCTCATAGTTGTGGATGCTTGCGAGGGGGTAATCATAAGTAGGAGGTTTATTAAAGTAAGAACATCACCTAAGCACCGATCCACCCACATATCAAATTATCAAAGTAGCGAACACAAATCAAACCAACATGATGAAAGTGACTAGATGAAAATCTCGTGTACCCTCAAGAACACTTTGCTTATCATAAGAGACCGTTTTGGCATGTCCTTTGCCTCAAACTGATTGGGCTACCTTGCTGCACTTTTGTTACTATTATCATTACTTTCTCATTACAAATTATCTTGCTATCAAACTATTTGTTACTTACAATTTTAGTGCTTGGAGACATTACCTTGCTGAAAACCACTTGTCATTTCCTTCTGCTCCTCGTTGGGTTCGACACTCTTACGTATCGAAAGGACTATGATTGATCCCATATACTTGTGGGTCATCACTCACTGGGAGGTGAGCCAGCGGTTTGACCGCCGCCCGCCTCTCTCCCACTACTCCATATTAATGGCGCGCCCGAGCGGCCGCACCCCCCATCCCCGCCACACACACAATCCTCTCACTCCGCTTGCATCCTCGACACCGCTCTCAATACTCAAAGCCGTCAGTGTATGAGGATGCTGCTGAAGTGCCCCATCAGAGGGAGTGGCGACGTCGGGATGCTGAAGCACCAGAGCACAGCATGGAGATGGAGACAGAGGTTGTCGTCGCTGCCAGTGAGGCATCGCTGCACCCTAACATCGTCAACGGCGTCAGGCTTCCACAGCCAGAGCCAGAGGTCCACACCGTGACTCCGGTGATGACTCGGGCGACGACTCCGACAACGACGGAGAACCGGTTAGTCATCTATACCCATTTATGTGTCAAATAGATCCTGGGGTTTCTCTGGTTACTCATGCGTCCTGCCTCCCCCTTTTTGGAACAGAAATCCTATGATTATGTTCTCCCAATCGATGAAATCTGAGTAAGTTTCATTAGATCCGTGTAGTGTATTGATTGTTGGAATGGTACAAGTGATAAGTGATTAGTTGTTTCATCTGTGCAAATGATTTCTGCTAATAATCAGACTAGGGTTAGTGTTCGTGCTAATAATTCCTAGCCAGGTCTTGACAATAGATTCTAAATGACCTATATATATGTTTGTGCCATTATTTTCTTCAAGCTTGGTTTGTACATAGATGATGACCCACAAGTGTAGGGGATCTATCGTTGAATTTTCGATAAGTAAGAGTGTCGAACCCAACGAGGAGCAGAAGGAAATGATAAGCGGTTTTCAGCAAGGTATTTTCTGCAAGCACTGAAATTATCGGTAACAGATAGTTTTGTGATAAGGTAATTTGTAACGAGTAACAAGTAATGCAAGTAAATAAGGTGCAGTAAGATGGCCCAACCCTTTTTGTAGCAAAGGACAAGCCTGGACAAACTTTATATAAAGGAAAGCGCTTCTGAGGACACATGGGAATTATTGTCAAGCTAGTTTTCATCACATTCATATGATTCACGTTCCGTCCTTTGATAATTTGATATGTGGGTGGACCGGTGCTTGGGTACTGCCCTTACATGGACAAGCATCCCACTTATGATTAACCCCCATTGCAAGCATCTGCAACTACAACAGAAGTATTAAGGTAAACCTAACCATAGCATGAAACATATGGATCCAAATCAGCCCCTTACGAAGCAACGCATAAACTAGGGTTTAAGCTTCTGTCACTCTAGCAACCCATCATCTACTTATTACTTCCCAATGCCTCCCTCTAGGCCCAAACAATGGTGAAGTGTCATGTAGTCGACGTTCACATGACACCACTAGAGGGATGACAACATACATCTCATCAAAATATCGAACGAATACCAAATTCACATGACTACTTATGGCAAGACTTCTCCCATGTCCTCAGGAACAACCGTAACTACCCACAAAGCATATTCATGTTCATAATCAGAGGGGTATTAATATTCATAATGGATCTGAACATATGATCTTCCACCAAGTAAACCAACTAGCATCAATAACAAGGAGTAATCAACACTACTAGCCACCCATAGGTACCAATCTGAGGTTTGGATACAAAGATTGGATACAAGAGATGAACTAGGGTTTGAGATGAGATGGTGTTGGTGAAGATGTTGATGGAGATTGACCCCCTCCCGATGAGAGGATTGTTGGTGATGATGATGGTGATGATTTCCCCCTCTCGGAGGGAAGTTTCCCCGGCAGAACAGCTCCGTCGGAGTCCTAGATTGCTTCCGCCAAGGTTCCGCCTCGTGGCGGCGGAGTTTCATCCCGTAAGCTTTCTTATGATTTTTTTCCTCAACGAAAGACTCCATATAGCCAAAGATGGGCATCAGACGGCCACCAGGGGGCCCACGAGGCAGGGGGCGCGCCCAGGGGGTAGGGCGCGCCCCCCACCCTCGTGGACGGTGGGTGCCCCCCCTCTGGTACTTCTTTCGCCCAATATTTTTTATATATTCTGAAAATAATTCCCGTGGAGTTTCAGGACTTTTGGAGATGTGTAGAATATGTCTGTAATATTTGCTCCTTTTCCAGCCCAGAATTCCAGCTGCTGGCATTCCCCCTCTTCATGTAAAACTTGTAAAATAAGAGAGAAAAGGCATAAGTATGTGACATAATGTGTAATAACAGCCCATAATACAATAAATATCGATATAAAAGCATGATGCAAAATGGACGTATCAACTCCCCCAAGCTTAGACCTCGTTTGTCCTCAAGCGAAAGCCGAAATCGAAAAATATGTCCACATGTTTAGAGATAGAGGTGTCGATAAACTAAAATACGGACATGAGGGCATCATGATCATTCTTAGAACAGCAACATATATATACACACACACACACACATAAACACTATTCTGATCACAACATGAACTTCCCGAGTAACGCGTCTGACCTTCCCCGAGTACTAGGTTGAACTTCAGCTAAAAGGTGTCCAAATGGGGCTTGCGATATACCGTTGGATAGCTATGGACATCAGTATCATGACCCAAGTTAAATTTTTGGCAAAATGTAAGCGGTTTAAGAGCAGTTTTGAAAACCGTTTTTTCTTCATACAAAAAACGTAAATCGTATTTTCGATCGCATTTTTAAACCGTTTATCGGAATGAGGCAAATAATATGGCGTTGGAAAGCTTCTGCAAAACCGCTCCTTCCATATGTTGAAAGTTTTCTCTAATTCCCTACGGTTAAAGAGTAATTCGGAAAATCGTAAAATTTCGCAAACCGAACAGCCGAGTTCGTATTTTTGACGCCATTTCTAAACGGCTAATCCAATTGAGGCAAATAATATGGAGTTGGAAAGCTTATGAAAATGCGCTACTTTTTATGTGAAAAGTTTTTTATAATTGTGAATAGGTTAAAAGTAATTTAAAAAACGGTACAAGTTCCACCGACTTCGTATTTTCGAGCTAATTTTTTAACCTACGTCCAAATGCAGCAAATGATATGGCGTTGGAAAGCTTGAAGAAATGCGAAATTTTTTGTATATATTGTTTCTCCTAATTCATTACGGTTCTATGTCAGTTTTGAAAATGGTTAAAAACGTATTTTTGCCGTAATTTCTACAAACTTTATCGGAATGGGGCAAATAATATACCGCTGAAAAGCTACGGAAAATGTGAAACTTTTTCATGTTGATGGTTTTCTCTGAATCCTGGCCGTTTTCAAGTAATTTCGAAAATGGCGAGATCATTCATTCTACTTTTATCGCGAAACAGATTCTTCGAAAATGCACCGCGTGAAGAACCTGAACTTCTTGGCGCGTGTACCTGAACTTCACTTTGTTTTTCACGTGCTTTTTTTTGCTCGTAGATCTCCATCCACTGCTCGTAGCTCTTCATCCACTCACTGAAATTGACCAAGTGATACACCAATGGAAAGCTGTTGTAAACATGCAACTTTCCCGTGTTGATCATTTTTTCATACTCGCGACGATTTTAAAAGTTTTTCATCTGATATTCATTCAGTGTAGTAGGTGAACTTCTTGCTGTTTTCACGTTGAACTTCTGTGACGTATTTTTTTCATTTGTAATTTCCTCATCCATTCGTCAAGTGTTACACAAATGGTATTTCTTTTGTATAAACATCTCTCATAATATTTTTTTAACTTTCTCCGACGGAGGACTTCAACTTATATCAACAAACTTTTAGTCTTTGCTTTTTTATTCTTTTTAATACAAAATGCACACCGTGTAGTACGTGAACTTCTGGCAGTTATCAAGCTAAACTTCTCTCGGGTACGTGAAAATATCTGAGTTTTTTATGAATATTAATCTGAATTTTCTTATTCTTTTTTATGAAATTTTGAAGCACTCTATTTTTAAAAGTTGAACTTCTTGTTATTTAACTTTTTAACTTCATGTTTCCATTCTTTAATAACAAGGAAAATCTGAGTTTTCTATAATCATCGAACTTCTCCAAATTTTTAATTTGGACTTCTTGGTTTTATTTCTTAATCTTTTTAATGAAATTTGAAGCGCTCTATTTTTAAAAGTTGAACTTCTTGTTATTTTACTTTTGAACTTCTTGTTTCCATTTCTTTAATAACGAGGAAATTTGAGTTTTTTATAATCATCGAACTTCTCCATCTTTTTAATATGGACTTCCTGTTTTTTTTCTTATTATTTTTTATGAAATTTTGAAGCGCTCTGTTTTTAAAAGTTGAACTTCTTGTTATTTTATTTTTCAACTTCTTATTTTTCAAAATTGTTTGTCACTTCAAGTTCTAAAAAATCACAACTCTTCGATGTTTAACCTTGCCTTTTTAAATTTATTTTTGAACTTGCTGAGATAACACACTTGACCTTCTCGAACACAACATTTTGACCTTCGCAAAACATAAATTGAAAGCCAAATTTTTGACCTACAGAGCATGTACATGTATATATCTAATTTTTCTTTACACATGACCCATTGGGACTATCATATTTATAGGCAATGTAGTTTTGAGGCTAAGGGAGACCATCTCAGGAATACACAGGATGTGAGATCGCATACCCATGTTAATTTGCACCCCAAAAAATACACAGAAATCACACACCCCGTTCCTGAACTCTAACAATCTTCCTGCAACTTATGTGACCTTCTCCCTACCTCTATGGTGACCTTCTCCCCTCCTCTGTGGTGACCTTTAAGAAACCAGAAAAAATTGTTTTTTAATAAAACATTGAGCTTTTGTCTTGTTTCTTTAATTCAAACTTCTTGAATTGCCAAAGTTTTAATTTGTTGGTGTTTCTTTTTGTGCGACCTTCCTCGGATTTAATATTTTGGTTTTTCATTTTTTGCGTACTTTTTCACACGTGTTTTGAAAGAACTACCGTGCCTGTAAGAATTTTTTTTGCTTTTTTGCTTTTGATTCTGAACTTCTATGTTTGATGTGTATTATGTTTGTTTTTGCCAAAAGCAAACTTTTTGTGTGACATTATTTAACAAAACATGAGCTTCCACCCAAATTATAAGTACTTTTTTCTCCTAAGCGGATTAGAAGTGCTCAACGTAGAGGGATTCACATAAGGAAGAGGTGCGAAAAGAAACATAACACATTGGACTTGAACACGGAATGAAGAAGATCAACACACTGGACCGCAGCCATACTAATTACTGCAGAAATTTGTTTTTTCCAAAAAAATTCACATACTAGATAGTTCCAATACATGACCTTTCCACACAATAATATGTGAACTTCTCGGAAGATAAATTTCATTGACCACTTTTCTACACACAGAACGTACATGAAGGAGGTTGAAGATGTGCACGTGGGATGCATCAACATGTGGGAAAGTTTATTATTACTAAATAGCACACGGAAATCAAACCCATTGGAAAGAGTTTTTGACCAAACTCAGAAGATACTTCAAGCATTCCTAGTATGGCCTTCGAACATGATTACAATGGTCAGCGGCTTGGTGATTTGCACTTCTGAAGAACAAAAAATAGAAATGATGTATCTGAAATACTACAACAAGTGTTAATTTTTTTCCAACGGTAATAAAGGTGAACTTCATGCTTTTTCGTTCTGAACTTGTCTTATGGTTTTTAGCACCTAATTGAACTCCTATGATTCATCATCTTGTATGTACTTGTTTTACTATAAAAGCTGAGAGAGATTTGATGTGTAGTACAGTGATGTATAGCAGTAGTAGAACTTGTCATATAGTACTGGTAGAACTTCACGGTGACCGACGTATAGCTATAGTAGAACTGGGCATACAACGGTAGTGAAACCAAAATGTCTTCCTTTATGTTGCATCAACAAGTTGATTAGAGAGAGAAGAGAGCAACTTCTGTGCGGAAAAGAAAACATCACGAGCGAGTAGCAGGTGCTGCATGCACGTGAGGTTAGTAGCAACAGAGAGAGTGGTGAACATGCGTCCCAGGGGACACACACGCACCCAGCACACCACACTGAAACACGCACGAACGAACCGTAGAAGAACTTCAGCAAAGGATTCTGAAATCTGAACTTGGCACAAAATCATAGTAGAACGTCACAAAAATGTTTCTAAAATCTGAACTTGGCATGTAGGCTGTAGCCATACTATAATTTCCTCAACATCTGCACTAGCACTAGCATCTGCACATATCTAAAGCCATAGTAAAACATATCTCAAGTCTGAACCAAAGAGAGATTGCATTTTCCTGCTGCATCAGCACAAAAATTCGAACACATGGTTGAGAGCAATCAGAGAGCGAACCACATAGCTCCACTGCCAGTATAATATGGCGTCTATTTTTTGGAGCCTCTAATATGAGCAAGAAGGCGTAGGGGTTGTGTAGTTCAGATCTGCTCCATGGGGAAGAAATACATTGATAGAAGAAGCAGTACAGGAGGATCCTAGCCCTCTGCCTGCGTCCAGCCCGTCTCCCTCGCGTGTTGTGCCTGATGGAGTCTAGGAGCAGCGCGAGAGAAAGAGAGCGTGGCCACCCCCGACCACCACCAACTTCTATTGCTGCTACCGCGAGTAGTGTTTCATGCTTGACGCAGACGGAGAGGGCCGCAGTAGCAGGTCCCCCATGGTGAAGGTCATCTGCGGGGCTCCATGGAAATGGGGATCTTCTCCCCATCGCATCAGGAAGGAGAGACAGGACCTGTTGCCGGCGGCAAAGCACGGGTGGAAGGCAGGGGGTGGCGGCGGGATGCGATCTTGGGAGGGAGGGTGATGGCGGCAGGCGCGCAGGGTATGGGGAGGAAGGCGATGGCGGGAGGCGCACCGTGGCTGGAGGTGCGGTGGTGGGAGGCGTGCCAGAGTAGGACGCGGCTGCGCATGCTGACGGTGGATCAAGTCGCGGGGGCGGCACGGCGGCCAGAACCAGATGCGAGGGCGGCGCGGCAGCAAGACCCGGGCGCGGGTGGCACCGAGGCTAGATCCAGGCGATGGGGCGGTGCGACGAAGCCAGGGCGGCGGGGATGGGGCAGAGGTGGTGCGGGAGGTGGGGGAGGTTGGGAAGGTCGTGGTCGGATGGTCGAACGCGTCTGATGGACCGGCTAGGTTTATTCTAGTTTCTGTTTTCAGGAGTTCGGGAAGAGCCGTCGGGCCCTTATAGGGCCGACTGTGATCAGAATAACTATTCTAATCCTGGGATTAGAATAGTGTTGTCCTATATATATATTGTCATATGATCTCTTATGCTAAAGTAACAATTCATTCACATACTCAAGTATGAATCAGAAACTTCATTGAAAACTAACAAACTGTAATCTCAGTCATTGGAGCAATTGCAATTTATCATAACATAGGAAAGAGTCAATATAAGAGCTTCTCAGCAAGTCCACATACTCAACCATCATTTAGTCTGTCACAATTGCTAACACTCACGCGATATTTATGGTTATGAAGTTTTAATCGGACATAGAGAAAGATAGGGGCTTATAGTTTTGCCTCCCAACTTTTTACCTCAAGGGTAATGTCAACAATAATAGTTCATGAAAACCCACATCCAATTATCCATATATACCAGGATCTTTCCAACACATTGTGCTTGCCAAAGGATAAAGTGTAAAAAAGTAAAGGTGAAGATCACCGTGACTCTTACATAAAGTAATAGACAAGAATAAAAGATAGGCCCTTCCCAGAGGGAAGCAGAGGTTGTCATGTGCTTTTATGGTTGGATGCACAAAATCTTAATGCAAAAGAATGTCACTTTATATTGCAACTTGTGATATGGACCTTATTATGCAGTCAGTCACTTTTATTTCTTCCACATCACAAGATCGTATAAAGCTTATTTTCTCCGCACTAATAAATCATACATATTTAGAGAGCAATTTTTATTGCTTGCAACGATGACAACTTACTTGAAGGATCTTACTCAATCCATAGGTAGATATGGTGGACTCTCATGGCAAAACTGGGTTTAAGGATATTTGGAAGCACAAGTAGTATCTCTACTTGGTGCAAATAAATTGGCTAGCATGAGAGGGAAAGGCAAGCTCAACATGTTGGATGATCCATGACAATATAATTTATCTCAGATGTAAGAAAACTTAACCCATTACGTTGTCTTCCTTGTCCAACATCAACTCTTTAGCAAGTCATATTTTAATGAGTGCTCACAATCATAAAAGATGTCCAAGATAGTATATTTATATGTGAAAACATATATTTCTTTATTACTTCCTATTAATTGCAACGATGACCAAAACTATGTTTGTCAACTCTCAACAATTTTTATTCATCATACTCTTTATATGTGAGCTCATTACTCTCCATAAGATCCACATGATCCATTTATTTCTTTTTATTTCTTCACTTTATTTTATTCCCTCAAGATCATAGAAAAATAATCAAGCCCTTGACTCAACACTAATCTTTATCATATATAGCTCACGGACTCGATTACATAGAAGGATCATAAGGCTAAACTCACAACTAGATTATAGTAAAACTTTATTCTACTAGATCAAGATATTATCAAAAGGATCAAACTAAGAAAAATGGTAAAGATAAAAGTGTGATGGTGATACGATACCGGGGCACTCCCCCAAGCTTGGCAGTTGCCAAGTGGAGTGCCCATACCCATGTGTTTATGTTTCCTTCCTCGGAGGTGGTGATGAAGGAGTTGTTGATGATGTAGGCTTGTCGTCCATCTTCCAAGGCATAGGCTCACCATCATAGAAGGATGATCGAGTCTCCGGGATCCTCAAATATGCAGCCAAACTCATCCTCTTGAATCTATATTCATACTCACAGTTTTGGTTTTGCAGGTCATAGATCTGGGCTTGGAGGCGCTCGATTTTCTCGTGAAGCTTGAAGATGGCCTCCCCAATGTTCTTGTCATCCAGCTTGTGGTTGTTGGTGAATTCCATGATCATTATATGGTTGGAGTCGAGTCCATGTTCCACCATCTGCTGGCACTTGAAAACTTGTTGCTCCAATGCCTCGAGCCTTGTCTCCATGCTTCCGGTCCTCCTTGGTCCCTCAACATCACGGATGTGCAACAACCCCTCACGCATCGCAATGGTTTGAGGGTGTTGCAGCACCTCCGCGAGGTAGGGGTCGATGACCTTCTCGAAGAACTTGTCCTTGGGGGCACTTAAAGACGACATGGCGACCTATATCAGTCAAAAAAATAGCTCAAAACAAAGATAGGAGATATTTGCGTGATACGGTGGTAAAAACCTTCAGGAGATTATATAGTGAATTTTTACCAACCAAAAGAAGTATCGTGCAAGAAAACGGAGTCCAGAGAGCACACGAGGTGCCCATGAGGCAGGGGCGCGCCCAGGGGGGTAGGGCGCGCCCTCCACCCTCGTGGAAGCCTCGTGTCCTTTCCGGTCTGCTTCTTATTTTCCTATTTTCTTAAATATTCCAAAACGGAGAAAAATTGCCATTAGAACTGTTTTGGAATCAGTTTACTTACCGTACCATGTACCTATTCCTTTTCGAGGTCTGAAACGTTCTGGAAAGTGTCCCTTATGTATTCCTCCGGGGTTACGGTTTCAATAACATTAGTTTCAACATTTATGGGATTACCTGACATATAATGTTTGATTCTTTGACTGTTTACCACCCTCAGATTTGTGCCTTCGAAGTTGTTGATTTTTATGGCACCGGAATGATAGACCTCCTCGATGATGTAAGGACCTTCCCATTTAGAGAGTTTGCCTGCAAAAAATCTTAAACAAGAGTTGTATAACAATACATAATCACCTACATTAAACTCACATTTTTGTATCCTTTTATCATGCCATCTTTTAACTTTTTCTTTAAACAGTTTGGCATTCTCGTAGGCCTGGGTTCTCCACTCGTCAAGCGAGCTAATGTCAAAAAGCCTCTTCTCACCAGCAAGTTTGAAGTCATAGTTGAGCTCTTTAATAGCCCAATATGCCTTATGTTCTAGTTCAAGAGGTAAGTGACATGCTTTACCATAAACCATTTTATATGGAGATATACCCTAGGATTTTTGTATGCAGTTCTATAAGCACATAATGCATCATCAAGTTTCTTGGACCAATTCTTTCTAGATCTATTAACAGTCTTTTGCAAAATTAATTTAAGCTCTCTATTGCTAAGTTCTACTTGACCACTAGACTGTGGATGATATGGAGATGCAATTCTATGATTAACATCATACTTAGCAAGCATCTTACAAAAAGCACCATGAATAAAATGTGAACCACCATCAGTCATTAAATATCTAGGGACTCCAAACGTCGGAAAACTAACTTCTTTAAGCATCTTAATAGAGGTGTTATGATCAGCACTACTAGTTGGAATAGCTTCTACCCACTTGGTAACGTAATCAACAGCAACTAAAATATGTGTGTACCCATTAGAGGAAGGAAAAGGTCTCATATAATCAAAGCCCCAAACATCAAATGGTTCAATAACAAGTGAATAGTTCATGGGCATTTCTTGACATCTACTAATATTACCAATTCTTTGACATTCATCACAAGACAAGACAAACTTACGGGCATCTTTGAAGAGAGTAGGCCAATAAAAACCGGATTGCAATACCTTATGTGCAGTTCTATCTCCGGCGTGATGTCCTCCATAAGCCTCGGAGTGACACTTGCGTAGGATTTGTTCCTGTTCATTCTCAGGTACACAACATCTAATAACACCATCTACTCCTTCTTTATAAAGATGTGGGTCATCCCAGAAACAATGTCTTAAATCATAGAAGAACTTTTTCTTATGCTGGTATGTGAAACTATGTGGTATAAATTTAGCAACAATGTAATTAGCATAATCAGCATACCATGGAGCAGTACGAGAAGCATTTATGACAACTAATTGTTCATCAGGAAAGCTATCATCAATAGGCAGTGGGTCATCAAGAACATTTTCTAACCTAGACAAATTGTCTGCAACAGTGTTCTCAGCTCCCTTTCTATCAATAATATGCAAATCAAATTCTTGTAGCAAGAGAACCCATCTAATAAGTCTAGGTTTAGCATCTTTCTTTTCCATAAGATATTTAATAGCAGCATGATCAGTGTGAACGGTTACTTTAGAATCAATCAATATAAGGTCTGAACTTATCACAAGCAAATACAACTGCTAAAAACTCTTTTTCAGTAGTAGCATAATTTCTTTGAGCACTGTCTAGAGTTTTACTAGCATATTGAATAACATTTAATTTCTTATCAACTCTTTGTCCTAGAACATCCCCTACAGCATAATCACTAGCGTCACACATAATTTCAAAGGGTAAATTTCAATCAGGAGGTTGAACAATAGGTGCAGAAACCAAAGCTTTCTTAAGTATTTCAAATGCTTCTACACAATCATCATCAAATACAAAAGGAACATATTTTTGTAAGAGATTATGCAGAGGCCGAGAAATTTTAGAAAAGTCCTTAATGAACCTCCTATAAAAACTGGCATGACCAAGGAAACTTCTTATACCTTTAATGTCCTTGGGACACGACATCTTTTCAATAGCATCAACTTTAGCTTTATCAACTTCAATACCTCTTTCAGAAATTTTATGCCCCAAGAAAATACCTTCATTAACCATAAAGTGGCACTTCTCCCAATTCAAGACAATATTAGTTTCTTCACATCTCTGCAAAACTTGATCAATGTTGCTTAAGCAATCATCAAAAGAAGTTCTGTAAATGGAGAAATCATCCATGAAAACCTCAACAATATTTTCACAAAAGTCAGGGAATATAGCAGTCATACATGTTTGAAAGGTAGCAGGTGCATTACATAAACCAAAAGGCATACGTCTATAAGCAAAGGTACCAAAGGGGCAAGTAAAAGTTGTCTTTTCTTGATCCTCTTTTGACACAGGTATTTGGGAGAAACCAGAATAACCATCTAGAAAGCAAAAATGTGTATGCTTGGATAATCTTTGTAGCATTTGATCAATAAAAGGTAAAGGGTAATGATCCTTTTTAGTAGCTTTATTTAATTTGCAGAAATCAATTACCATTCTATAACCTGTAACAATTCTTTGTGGGATCAATTCATCTTTATCATTAGGAACAACAGTAATACCTCCCTTCTTAGGGACACAATGAACAGGACTTACCCACTGACTATCAGCAACGGGATAAATTATACCTGCCTCCATAAGCTTTAGTATTTCTTTTCTTACCACATCTTTCATCTTAGGATTTAACCGTCGTTAGTGATCAACAACCGGTTTCCTGTCTTTCTCCAATTTGATTTTGTGCTGGCATAGAGTGGGACTAAAGCCCTTAAGATCATCAAGAGTATATCCAGTAGTTGCACGGTGCTTCTTCAGAGTTTTCAATAATTTCTTTTCTTCATGCTCAGAAAGGTTAGCATTTATAGTAACAGGATATATCTCTTTCTCATCAAGATAAGCATACTTGAGAGTATCAGGTAAAGGTTCAAGCTCAAACACGGGATCACCCTTGGGTGGAGGAGGATCCCCTAGAATTTCAACAGGCAAGTTGTGTTTCAAAATAGGTCCATGTTTAAACAATACTTCATCTATTTCCCTTCTTTCATTCATAAACTTATCACTTTCATGGTCCAACAAATATTGTTCTAAAGGATCACTAGGAGGCACGGCAATAGAAGCAAGACCAATAATTTCATCTTTACTAGGAAATTCTTTATTGTGGGGTTGTCTACAAAATTTGGAAAAATTAAACTCATGAGACATATCCCCTAAACCAATAGAAACAATATCCTTGTTGCAGTCTATCTTAGCATTAACAGTGTTCAAGAAGGGTCTACCAAATATAATGGGACAAAAGTCATCTTGTGGGGAACCAAGAACAAGAAAATCAGTAGGATATTTAACCTGCCCACACAAGACTTCAACATCTCTAACAATCCCAACTGGTGAAATAGTATCTCTATTGGCAAGCTTAATAGTAACATCAATCTCTTCTATCTCAGCAGGTGCAATATCATGGATAACTTCTTTGTATAAGGAATGAGGTATTGCACTTGTACTAGCACCCATATCACATAAGCCATGATAGAAATGATCTCCTATTTTAACAGAAATAACAGGCATGCCTACAACAGGACTATGTTTATTTTTAGTATCAGGTCTAGCAATTCTAGCAGATTCATTGCAGAAGTAAATAACATGCCCATCAATGTTATCGGCCAATAGATCTTTAACCATAGCGACACTAGGTTCAACCTTAATTTGCTCAGGGGGTTTGGGTGTCTTAATATTACTTTTGTTGACCATAGTTGAAGCTTTAGCATGATCCTTTATTCTAATAGGAAAAGATGGTTTCTAAATATAAGCAGTAGGAACAACGGGATCATTATAAGTGATAGTCTTTTCTTCAACTTTAATAGGTGCAACTACTTTTACTTCAAAGGGAGGATTATATTTAAACCACTTCTCCTTAGGGAGGTCAACATGAGTAGCAAAGGATTCACAAAAAGAAGCTACTATCTCAGAGTCAAGTCCATATTTAGTGCTAAATTCACGGAAAGCATCGGTATCCATAAAAGATTTAACACAATCAAACTTAGGTGGTATACCTAACTCCTTACCTTCATCGAGGTCCCAATCTTCAGAGTTGCATTTAATTCTTTCCAATAAATCCCATTTTAATTTAATAGTCTTCATTATAAAAGATCCAGTACAAGAAGTATCGAGCATGGAGCGATTACTGAGAGAAAGCCGAGCATAAATTTTTTGAATAATCATTTCTTTTGAGAGCTCATGATTGGGGCATGAATATAACATTGACTTAAGTCTCCCCCAAGCTTGAGCGATGCTCTCTCCTTCTCGAGGCCAAAAATTATATATAATTACGATCACGATGAACAAGATGCATAGGATAAAACTTCTGATGAAATTCCAATTTCAATCGTTGGTAGTTCCATGATCCAATATCATCACATAGCCTCAACCATGTCAATGCATATCCCTTCAAAAATAAAGGGAAGACATTCTTCTTGATAACATCCTTGGGCATACCTGCAAGCTTAAATAATCCACAAACTTCATCCACATAGATTAGGTGCAAATCGGGATGTAATGTTCCATCACCTGTGAAAGGATTAGCTAGTAGTTTCTCTATCATACCCGAAGGGATTTCAAAGTAAACATTTTCAGTAGGTTCAGTACGTTGAGGAGCAACTCTTTGCTCCACTGGTCGGGGTGAAGATACCCTGAACAAGCCCCTCAAAGGATTATGTTCCATAGTAACAAGTGACAGTAAATTTCAGCACACTATATCAATTTTTCCTTACCAAATTCCACCTACAAAAGGCGCTTCACTCCCCGGCAATGGCGCCAGAAAAAAGTTTTGATGACCCACAAGTGTAAGGGATCTATCGTAGCCTTTTAGATACGTAAGAGTGTCGAACCCAATGAGGAGCAGAAGGAAATGATAAGCGGTTTTCAGCAAGGTATTTCCTGCAAGCACTGAAATTATCGGTAACAGATAGTTTTGTGATAAGGTAATTTGTAACGAGTAACAAGTTATGCAAGTAAATAAGGTGCAGCAAGATGGACCAATCTTTTTGTAGCAAAGGACAAGCCTGGACAAACTCTTATATATAGGAAAGCGCTCCTGAGGACACATGGGAATTATCGTCAAGCTAGTTTTCATCACATTCATAAGATTCACGTTCGGTATTTTGATAATTTGATATGTGGGTGGACCGGTGCTT
Organism: Triticum aestivum; assembly: GCF_018294505.1. Lineage (NCBI taxonomy): Eukaryota > Viridiplantae > Streptophyta > Magnoliopsida > Poales > Poaceae > Triticum > Triticum aestivum. The sequence goes on along the minus strand of NC_057800.1, from coordinate 393,570,195 downwards.
GGGTATTGCCCTTACTTAGACAAGCATCCACTTATGATTAACCCCCATTGCAAGCATCCGCAACTACAATAGAAGTATTAAGGTAAACCTAACCATAGCATGAAACAAATGGATCCAAATCATCCCCTTATGAAGCAACGCATAAACTAGGGTTTAAGATTCTGTCACTCTAGCAACCCATCATCTACTTATTAGTTCCCAATGCCTCCCTCTAGGCCCAAACAATGGTGAAGTGTCATGTAGTTGACGTTCACATGACACCACTAGAGGGATGACAACATACATCTCATCAAAATATCGAACGAATACCAAATTCACATGACTACTTATAGCAAGACTTCTCCCATGTCCTCAGGAACAAACGTAACTACTCACAAAGAATATTCGTGTTCATAATCAGAGGGGTATTAATATGCATTATGGATCTGAACATATGATCTTCCACCAAGTAAACCAACTAGCATCAACTACAAGGAGTAATCAACACTACTAGCAACCCACAGGTACCAATTTGAGGTTTGGATACAAAGATTGGATACAAGAGATGAACTAGGATTTGACATGAGATGGTGCTGGTGAAGATGTTGATGGAGATTGACCCCCTCCCGATGAGAGGATCGTTGGTGATGACGATGGTGATGATTTCCCCCTCCTGGAGGGGAGTTTCCCCGGCAGAACAGCTCCGCCGGAGCCCTAGATTGGTTCTGCCAAGGTTCCGCCTCGTGGTGGTAGAGTTTCGTCCCGTAAGCTTACTTATGATTTTTTTTCTCAATGAAATACTCCATATAGCCAAAGATGGGCATCAGAGGGCCACCAGGGGGCCCATGAGGCAGGGGGCGCGCCCAGGGGTAGGGCGCGCCCCCACCCTCGTGGACGGTGGGTGGCCCACCTTTGGTACTTCTTTCGCCCAATATTTTTTATATATTCTGAAAATAATTCTCGTGGAGTTTCAGGACTTCTAGATATATGCAGAATAGGTCTCTAATATTTGCTCCTTTTCGAGCCCAGAATTCCAGATGCCGGCATTCCCCCTCTTCATGTAAACCTTGTAAAATAAGAGAGAAAAGGCATAAGTACTGTGACATAATGTGTAATAACATCCCATAATGCAATAAATATCGATATAAAAGCATGATGCAAAATGGACGTATCAATAGACGATTGTGCTTAAAAATCGAACCATAATCTCTGGACATGTCTAAGAAAATAGCCATAAATTCCTAATACTACTTTACGTCATGTAAACATTGATTGATGCCAAATTTTGGCAACTGCCAAATGTTCGCTGGAGATTAGTTTGTATTCCAAATTTGACGCCATATTTTTTTACTATATATATAGGTGTTATCTGACGATGTTGACAACGAGTATCAAGATGGCCAGAGGTGGTACAAGAGGCAAATCCTGAGGGAGCTTTATGCCGGAATGCATAATAGGTGTATTATGACCTGGGACGGCGGCTTTTCATGCCCATTTTGTAACCAAAAGCTTCATCACGCGTATGAAAGTGTGATACTCTCAAACGTAACTATAATTTTTGATTGTTCCATGCTATTATATTATCTGTTTTGAATGTTTTATATGCATTAATATGCTATTTCATATTATTTTTGGGACTGACCTAGTAACCTAGAGCCCAGTGCCAGTTTCTGTTTTTTCCTTGTTTTTTAGCTTCATGGAAAAGGAATATCAAACAGAGTCCAAACGGAATAAAACTTTTGCGATCATTTTTCTTGGACCAAAAGACACCCATGAGACTTGGAGTTCAAGTCAGAAGAGCCACGAGGCGGCGACAAGGGTGGAGGGCGCGCCCCCTACCTTGTGGGCCCCTAGGTGACCCCCTGACCTAGTTCTTCCTCCTATATATTCCGATACATTCCCGAACCTCCAGAAGCATCCACGAAAACACTTTTCCACCGCCGTAACCTTCCATTCCCGTGAGATCCCATCTTGGGACCTTTTCTGGCATCCTGCCGGAGGAGGATTCGATCACGGAGGGCATCTACATCAACCCTATTGTCGTTCTGATGAAGTGTGATTAGTTTACCTCAGACCTACGAGTCCATAGCTAGTAGCTAGATGGATTCTTATCTCTCTTTGATTCTCAATACCATGTTCTCCTCAATGTTCATGGAGATTTATCCGATGTAATCTTGTGGTGTGTTTGTCGAGATTCGATGAATTGTGGGTTTATGATCAGATTATCTATGAATATTATTTGAATCTTCTCTGAATTCTTATATGCATGATTTGATATCTTTGTAATTCTCTTCGAACTAACGGTTTAGTTGGCCAAGTCGATTGGTTTTTCTTCCAATGGGAGAAGTGCTTAGTTTGGGTTCAATCTTGCGGTGTCCTCACCCAGTGAAAAAGTAGGGGTAGCGAGGCGTGTATTGTATTGTATCCATCAAGGATAAAAAGGCGGGGTTTACATCATATTGCTTGAGTTTATTCCTCTACATCATGTCATCTTACTTAAAGTGTTACTCTGTTCTTCATAAACTTAATACTCTAGATGCAGGCAGGAGTCGGTCGATGTGTGGAGTAATAGTAGTAGATGCAGGCAGGAGTCGGTGTACTTGACACGGACGTGATGCCTATTTAAAACTATAAAGAAGCTAGCCAACTCACCTCCACAAGGCTCCCCCGATTGAAGCTTCGTCGGCCATCGGATTTGCCCCTCTGGCTCGCCTGCACCGTTGGATCTTCACTTGCAGTCAAATCGTTTTTCACCTCCCGGTCATTTTCCTTGCCCAATAACAAGTGGGCTCGTCTCAAGCTTGCATTGGCTGTCTCAGCAGCGGGTCATCTTCGGGCGGGTGAACCTTTCCTCGCGCGCCGCGCGTCCCGTGGCTGGGGCGAGGAGCCCATTGGACATAACCGCACCAAACCCTAGCCCCCATCCACAGCCACCCGCTCCTTCTCACAGCCGCCACACCATTCCTCCGACATCGACGGTGCTCGGTTAGATCTGTAGGAGAGAGAAGATGAGAGGGGAGAGAGGAGGGAGAAAGAGAGGAAGAGGAGAGGAGGCATGGCATCAGATGGGAGAGAGGAGGGGAGGGCCAAGAGGCCAGCGGTGTGGGGTGGAGCACCGAGGCCGAAGACCGGGCAACGGACGCCTCACGGGATGGAGGAGAGGCCGGCGATAGGGAAAAGCGGGTGATAGAGGCCGTCACCTCTCCTCACCTCCTCTCATGTTCCAGTGGTGGCGCCGCTGGGGATGAGGGGAGCAGCAAGCGGTGATGCTAGCGAAGCGGTGGTCCATGGTGCCTTCGTCGTTGTCGTCCTCGGCAGAAGGTGAGGCCAAGATGGATCTCAACATTCTCTGTGAGATCAGAAGAAAAACTCATGCAGGTTCCCCTGTTGTTTCCCTTGGTTCTTTAATCTAATTTGGATATCTTGTTTTATGTTTTTCTGAACAAGATGTGTGCAGATCGAACGAAGAAGAGAAGAGGAAGGATCTTGAGGAAGAGGAAAAAACAAGGTGAGCTCTATCTCTAATCTACCTAGATATTTTTCATTTCCAAGTTATACTCTAAATCATGTATATGGACAAATTAATGGGTCTGATAGTGATTGTTTTTGTGTTTTTTTATTGGTTCATTTCTTGGTTATTTACTACTCTCACTTCAGGATGCTTGTTCATTCTTCTTACCTGCATTTCTCCCTCACTCCGATCAGGCAATGGGACTGTTGACCGGGTACCAGAGCTTCTTCAGAAAACCTATGATGCTTTTCTAAATCGCAATTTTGTTCAAGGTAAAACCAACCAAGCCGGAGACTACTACAACCCTTTTTGCAATATATAGTTGAGAGAATTCGCCCCTGCTACTCAATCATGTATATAGGGCTGCTAAATTATTATGCTTTTGGTCTTTTCTGAATTTAGTTAGCATAAATACTTCTAGAATACCTCTTATAATATGGAAGTCTGTTCATACAGCTCTGAATTTTGTTCCGTTCCTTGATGAATACATCGCTCTACAGGGTTGATTAAAGAAGTTAACTCTTCTTCATAGCATTTTTTCAAATGCCCTGATGGGACGACCCTAAACATGGATAGTTAAACTTGGTATATCAGCTCAAACACCTGATTGGTAAAATGGAGTTCTATTGGTCCTAACTGTTGTTCTAAATCCTTCAAAAAGAAAAAAAGTGATATACTAAATAAACTATCTGCTCTATTATTTTTATTTATTAGTCTTGATTCCATCCATGTATTTATAGTACCCTGGGTAGCTGCAGCAGTGGTGCTCTTTCTTTCTCTCTCTGTAGGGAACTTCCGGATGGGATTTAGACAAGGAAAAGGAGACCCATGCGAAATCGAGCGTCCTGGTGGTGCCTCGACCAATGCGGGTTGACGGATAGCACCGGTGAGCGTGGTGCTTGGTGCAGCGAGCTGGATAGGAGGCAGGAGAGGTGACCATGGGTGTGGCTTGGGGAGCTCCACACGCATCAAGCGACGATGAGTGCATCCAACGCCACCATGCTGCTGGTCCGGGGGAACAAGGTATTGGCATTTGTAGTTGTACAACACTAGCGAACCGGCAAGCAATGCAGTTGTTTGGTCCTTTCCCGTGTAAACTATGAACTGAATGGCCACTATGTTGATGCATATATTTATACAATCGAAGTTTAGTTTTATTATGTCCATATCTTTGATTCTTTCTACTTTAGTGTGGTCTGAGATATAATGATTTATTTCATGTCTATCTCATATATATTTATACTTTGTTTGGAAATTGCAGCATCCTCTCCTAACTGCTTCTACTGCACTTCATGGAAATAGCTTTTCTTTGCTAATGTGATTTGGATTTTTGCTCTACGCAACCATTTCCTGTGATTAGCTTCAGAACATGGCGAGAGCACGTTGGTCAAATTAGTTTGTTAATTTGATTCATATGCTTTGGAGAAAAAGCTATGTTCATAGATCATGTTGTATGCGCTTAGGATGCTCCCTTCTTTATTCATTAGATTCAAGCAGTTTGTTTGTGCAGCAATCTTGTTGCTGACATCATATTTTACAATTTGGGGTGTGGGTTTTGCTACTGGTGACACCCCATGAATAGTAGCTAGTGCGTACATTTTCATAGATATTTATATCATACTGAGATAACACTCTTCCAAGAAGAATGTTTGTTTTTATATACTTCTAGATGCTAATTTACCGTTCTTGATTTTGGCGGGGATATTCCTTCATTTGCTTGGTTGGCTGTCAATGCTCACCAATTTTTTAATATCTCCCATGGCTAAATTTAGTCCAACATTTCCAGTATGTATCTTCTTCTGCTATCAATGTTAATTCTTCCATAAGCATATTACTCTCCTAGCATTTTTTTTCTTTCGATGAAAAACACAGACACTTGTTCAGTTTTTTACTACATAGAAAAAGATAAATTCAATTTGGTTTCTAATGTTCATGTCGGCCTTTGCCTAAGCAAAAAAAGGTAACCAGTTTATATTGTAATCTGGTTTTTAGTTTCTCTTTGATTCAACCTTTTTTTGTGTGTTGTCTAACTGTTAGATTGTCTGGAACATCTCGGAACAACCTTTCGTGTCCCCGATATTATCTCGTTTCCTGAACAATATTATTTTATTTGCTTTATCTGCCACCATGAATTCCTAGAGTTCCTTTCTCTCCTTCCAATTGACATTCTTAGATGTGATTCTATTAGAAATTTTGTGCCATGACAGAAGTAATGGTTGATTGCTCTGGTTTAGCCTTTATGTCAGTTGTTGCTGAGGATCCAGTTTCTCATTTTTCATAATTTGTAGTACCAGTGATGTGTATAATATGGAAAACTGAACTGGTGTTTAGGGGTTTCAGTGCTTGACTGTTACTTTCTCGATTAGTTAGATCAACTGGTGTTTAGAGATTTCAGTGCGAGTGATGTTCCAGTTTCGATTGCAGGGCTTCGAGATGCACCATGAGGATTGAAACAAGTCTTATATAGGGCTGCTAAATTATTATGCTTTTGGTATTTTTTGAATTTAGTTAGCATAAATACTTCCAGAATACCTCTTATAATATGGAAGTCTGTTGGTAACAACACTAATTTTGCCAGTTTGTGGAACATGCTTCATTTTTGCAGGTAAAAGAAGGAAGAGAACATTGGAGAAAAAGGTAGCAGGACGGATTCTCTAAGCTTTCTCAAATGTTTGAACAATTAGAAGATAGTTACAATCATTTTTCTCTTGCCTTATTACATCTTGATGTTAATAAGCTTTGGAAGGTACTATGCGCCCCGTTCAAGGTTTACAGAATTTGCACCATCCTATTACAGTTTGTTTTGATGACATAATTGACCAGTTCTTCCTTGAGTAAATTAATATTGTGGATGCTACTCCTTTGTGCATTGTTACACAGAGTTATATAATTGTGAAGGTGTGTACACATCAACATATAATTCCCACGATCCTATTACAGTTTGTTCTGACGACAATATTGAGCAGCTCTTACTTGAGTAAATTGTGCAGCTCTTCCTTGAGTAAATTAGTATTGCAGTTACTAAGCCTTTGTGCATTCCGATACAGCTCTACTAAAATACTACTTTCTTATGCCCATTTTAAACCGAGACCCGACTTCACATCATTTCTATTCTCATCCATTCTCCTGAATTTTAGTCCGCTTCAGCAATGCTATGACCTGACAGTTCATGTATATATATGAAAAAATGACCGCAATTTTGTTGTTGTGATTTGGTCAATCCTCGATGTTTCGATTCCTACCAATCTCTCCTTTGTTTGGCAAGTGATGCCACCCGAAGGGCTGCAAGCCCAAGACAACATCGGTAATATCCTTCGCATATTTGGAAGGCGCGGAACAATATCGTTTCAACTTAGTCAGGTGCTGGCCCAAGGATGTTATTTCTCGCTGATGTTTTATTTAATTATTTTGAAATGAGACAAAAGACTTCCATTTTCATTGGCTTAGAAGATAGTGAGAATTGCCTGGTTAATTGAGGAAAACCGGGCTAAAACCAATACAACTCAACCCACACAACATGGGTACCACCGGCCAACCTGGCCACATGCTAACAGATGGCTACACACGCGAACAATTGACAACTCCGACTTTGAAGACGAGCTTCGCAAGGGAAATATGCAGGATTTGCGATGATCATGCCCTCCGCAAATGACCACCGAGTGTCTATCATCATCACCACCTGGACTCCCTCAGAAATCAACGCCCCCGAAACGGCCGCCTCGGCGAACCACATCGTTCGCATGAATTGTAGACAACTTTGTTGCTGATATGAATATCTCTGGATGTGATGTTCGTCATTCACATCTTATAGAATATATAACTCTGTGCTACCAAATTAGAATTTCTATATACATCTCATTATAGACAACAAAATATACCATGTTTTTCCTACTAAAGAGGATTAGATTTGTTACATACATTTTGTTTCAAATAGAACTCTATGTTACCAAATTTAATTGTGTATATACATCTGATTGTTGATAACAAGCCCTGTTTTTTTCATATAAGAAAGATTAAATTTGTTGTCATATGTGCGTACCCATAACTATATCAACTAAACCATGGATTTCTTTTCATCGCTAACATGGAATCAACAGGTCTCTGCGCCATTTGGCGCAACGGGTGGTTTAGTTGAGGGTACTTGCAGCATGAAACTATTTTCATCGACAACATGTCTTCAGCGGGTCTTTGTGCCATTTGGCGCAATGAGTCAACTAGTATTACATAATCATTACCTTGGATATCGTCATAACTTTGCGCTTTTCTATTAATTGCTCGATAACAATTTGTTTACCCACCATATTATTTGCCTTCATGAGAGAAGCCTCTAGTGAAACCTATGGCTCTCACGTCTATTTTCCATCATATTAGTTTCCGATCTACTATTTTGCAATCTTTTATTTTCATATCTATAAACCAAAAAACCCAAAAATATTTTATCTTTTTTTTAGTTTTATTTATCTATCTCTATCAGATCTCACCTTTGCAGGTGACCGTGAAGGGATTGACAACCCCTTTATCGCGTTGGGTGCAAGTGTTTGATTGTTTGTGGAGGTATTGGTGATTTATGTGTTCGTCTCCTACTGGATGGATACCTTGGTTTTTAACTAAGTGAAATACTTATCTCTACTTTGCTGCATCACCCTTTCCTCTTCAAGGGAAAAACCAACACAAGCTCAAGAAGTAGTAGGAAGAATTTCTGGTGCTATTGCCAGGGAGATCTACGCCAAGTCAAGCCCACCAAGTACCCATCATAAACTCTCATCTCTTGCATTACATTATTCGCCAGTTGCCTCTCATTTTCCTCTTCCCCACTTTAAAAATGATTTTTGAAAAGATTTGCCCTTTTCTTCGCCCTTCTTCAGTTCATCTTTTTGTTTGCGTTTTGCTTGCCCGTGTGTTGGTGTGTTTCCTGCCTTTATGGCTCAACCAATAATGTTGATCCTTACTATAAGAGGTTAGAAGAAATTGAGAATAATGTTAGGAGCTTCATGTCTTTACAATTTGAGCATAATAGTTTCTTTAGAAACAAGTTTAAGGAGCAGAAAACTTGTATGGAGTATATGAATAAAGAGCTCCATGATATGTCAAAAGAATTTTATGGTTTGAAATAGTATCAGTTTTCTCATCCTGAAAATTTAGTATGCCAAATTTCTGATAAGAAAGCTACTTTAGTAAACAAGATGGCCGCTAAACCGGAGTCTTTGAATAATGATGAAAATCTTAAAGTGATTGATATTACTCCTATTGAATATTTGTTTTCTAATATAAATCTTGATAAAGATGGGACTAGAGTTGAGTTAACTTTAGCTAAAAGGCATCCCAATGATTCAGAGTTTATAGATCTTGATGCAAAAATTGATAAAAGTGGGATTGGAGAGGTCAAAACTTTAAGTAGCAATGAACCCACTCTTTCGGATTTCAAGGAATTTAATTATGATAATTGTTCTTTAATAGATTGTATTTCCTTGTTGCAATCCATGTTTAATTCTCCTCATGCTTATAATCAAAATAGAGCTTTTACTAAACATATTGTTGATGCTATGATGAAATATTTTGAAGAAAAGCTTGAAATTGGAAGTTTCTATTCCTAGGAACTTCATGATGAGTGGGAACCTACTATTAAGATTAAGATTAAAGATTATGAGTGACATGCTTTGTGTGATTTGGGTGCTAGCGTCTCCACGATTCCAAAAACTTTATGTGATGTGTTTGGTTTCCGTGAATTTGATGATTGTTCTTTAAATTTGCATCTTGCGGATTCCACTATTAAGAAACCTATGGGAAGGATTAATGATGTTCTTATTGTTTCAAATAGGAATTATGTGGCCGTAGATTTCATTGTTCTTGATATATATTACAATTCTACATGTCCTATTATTCTTGGTAGACCTTTCCTTAGAACAATTGGTGCAATTATTGATATGAAAGAAGAAAACATTAGATTTCAATTTCCATTAAGGAAGGGCAGGGAACACTTTCCTAGAAAGAAAATTAAGTTGCCAGATGAACCTATTATGAGAGCTACCTATGGATTGCATACAAAATATGACAATACCTATATCTATGTTTTTATGCCTAGCTAGGGGCGTTAAACAATAGCGCTTGTTGGGAGGCAACCCAATTTTATTTTTGTTCTTGCTTTTCTGGTCATGTTTTGCAATAAATAATTAATCTAACCTCTGGTTATATGTGTTTTTTGTGTTCTAATTAGTGCTTGTGCCAAGTAAGACCTTTGGGATAGCTTACGGTGATAGTTGACTTGATCTTGCTGAAAAACAGAAACTTTTGCGCTCAGGAAAATAATTCTCATTTTTAGCAGAAGCGTGATAAAATACTGATTATTTTTGCAGAAAATTAACATACAATTCCCTCTATTTTCCTAATTTTTCAAAAAAAAAATGGAGTTACAGAAGTATTCGGCAGTTACAGATTGCTACAGACTGTTCTGTTTTTGACAGATTCTGTTTTCTTTGTTTTGTTTACTTATTTTCATGAATCCATGGATAGTATCAAGGGGTATGAACCATGGAGAAGTTGGAATACAGTAGATATTACACCAATATAAATAAAGAATGAGTTCACAACTATACCATTAGTGGTGATTTATTTTCTTATACTAACGGATCTCATGAGTTTTCTGTCGAGTTTTGCGTTGTGAAGATTTCAAGTTTTGGGTAAACATTTGATGGACTATGGAATAAGGAGTGGCAAGAGCCTAAGCTTGGGGATTCCCAAGGCACCCCAAGGTAATATTCAAGGACAATCAAGAGCCTAAGCTTGGGGTTGCCCCGGAAGGCATCCCCTCTTTCGTCTTCTTCTATTGGTAACTTTACTTGAGGCCATATTTTTATTCACCACATGATATGTGTTTTGCTTGGAGCGTCTTGCATGATATGATTCTTTGCTTTTTAGTTTGCGACAATCATCCTTACTGTACACACATTTTGAGAGAGACACACATGAATCGTGATTTGTTATAATACTCTATGTGCTTCACTTATATCTTTTGAGCTAGGCAATTTTGCTCTAGGGCTTCACTTATATCTTTTTAGAGCATGGTGGTGGTTTTATTTTATAGAAATTGTTGAACTCTCATGCTTCACTTATATTATTTTGAGAGTCTCTTTAAACAGCATGGTAATTTGCTTTGATTATGAATTTAGTCCTAATATGATAGGAATCCAAGAGGGATATAATAAAAACTTTCATATAAAGTGCATTGAATACTATGAGAAGTTTGATTCCTTATGATTGTTTTGAGATATGAAGATGGTGATATTAGAGTCATGCTAGTGAGTAATTGTGAATTGGAGAAATACTTGTGTTAAAGTTTGTGATTCCCGTAGCATGCACGTATGGTGAACCGTTATGTAACAAAGTTTGAGCATGAGGTATTTAATGATTGTCTTCCTTATGAGTGGCGGTCGGGGACGAGCGATGGTCTTTTCCTACCAATCTATCCCCATAGGAGCATGTGCATAGTACTTTGTTTCGATGACTAATAAATTTTTTCAATAATTATGCGAGTTCTTTATGACTAATATTGAGTCCATGGATTATACACACACTCACCCTTCCACCATTGCTAGCCTCTCTAGTACCACTCAACTTTCGCCGGTGCATTAAACCCACCATATACCTTCCTCAAAGCAGCCACCATACCTACCTATTATGGCATTTCCATAGCCATTCCGACATATATTGCCATGCAACTTCTACAGTTTCGTTTATTATGACACACTTCATCATTGTCATATTGCTTTGCATGATCATGTAGTTGACATCGTATTTGTGGCAAAGCCACCATTAATCATTTTTTGTACATGTCGCTCTTGAGTCATTGCACATCCCGGTACAACGCCGGAGGCATTCATATAGAGTCATATTTTTGTCCTAAGTATCAAGTTGTAATTCTTGAGTTGTAAGTAAATAAAACTGTGATGATCTTCATTTTTAGAGCATTGCCCCATCCGAGGAAAAAATAAAAGAGGCCAAAGAAGCCAACAAAAAAAGAGGCCAAAGAACCCAAATGAAAAAATGAGAGAGAAGAGAGAAGGGGCAATGTTACTATCCTTTTTCTACACTTGTGCTTCAAAGTAGCACCATGATCTTCATGATAGAGAGTCTCCTATGTTGTCACTTTCATATACTAGTGGGAATTTTTTAATATAGAACTTGACTTATATATTCCAACGATGGGCTTCCTCAAATTGCCGTAGGTCTTCGTCAGCAAGCAAGTTGGATGCACACCCACTTAGTTTCTTTTTGAGCTTTCATACATTTATAGCTCTAGTGCATCCGTTGCATGGCAATCCCTACTCACTCACATTGATATCTATTGATCGGCATCTCCATAGCCTGTTGATACGCCTAGTTGATGTGAGACTATCTCCTTCTTTTTTGTCTTCTCCGCAACCACCATATTCTATTCCACCTATAGTGCTATGTCCATGGCTCACGCTCATGTATTGCGTGAAAGTTGAAAAGGTTTGAGAACACCAAAAGTATGAAACAGTTGCTTGGCTTGTCATTGGGGTTGTGCATGATTTGAGTATTTTGTGTGATGAAGATCGAGCATAGCCAGACTATATGATTTTGTAGGGATAGCTTTCTTTGGCCATGTTATTTTGAGAAGACATAATTACCTTGTTAGTATGCTTGAATTATTATCGTTTTATGTGAATATTAAAATTTTGTTTTGAATCTTATGGATCTGAACATTCATGCCACAATAAAGAAAATTACATGGATAAATATGTTAGGTAGCATTCCACATCAAAAATTCTGTTTTTATCATTTACCTACTCGAGGACGAGCAGGAATTAAGCTTGGGGATGCTTGATACGTATCCAATGTATCTATAAGTTTTGATTGTTCCATGCTATTATATTATCTGTTTTGGCTAATATAAGCATTGCCTTGGATATCGTCATGACTTTGCACTTTTCTATCAATGCTCGACAATAATTTGTTCATCCACCGTATTATTTGCCTTCATGAGAGAAGCGTCTAGTGAAACCTATGGCCCCCGGGCCTATTTTCCATCATATTAGTTTCCGACCTACTATTTTGCAATCTTTTACTTTCAGATCTATAAGCCAAAAAACCCAAACATATTTTATCCTTTGTTTAGTTTTATTTATCCATCTTTATCAGATCTCACCTTTGCACGTGACCGTGAAGGGATTGACAACCCCTTTATCATGTTGGGTGCAAGTGTTTGATTGTTTGTGCAGGTATTGGCGATTTGCGCGTTCGTTTCCTACTGGATTGATACCTTGGTTCTTAACTAAGGGAAATACTTATCTCCACTTTGTTGCATCATCCTTTCCTCTTAGAGGGAAAAACCAACGCAAGCTCAAGAAGTAGCAAAGTGTTCTGGCGCATGCAAGAGGACGAGCCGTTGGCTCCTTCAAGCAGAAGTATTCTCACAGGGTGGCGCACGCCACGTATGCCGTGTAACTGGAGAAGCTTCAGGATCATGCTGGAAGATTAGATGAGATGAGATGTGGGATCGAACTATGTATGGCTATGTAGTGTCTTAATGACGGTTTAACTATGTACTTATGGTTGAACTATGCTTGTGTACGCTTATTATCTATGTATGAGTATGTTTAATCTATGTTTACTTATGTCTAAATGTGGGATGTGGATGCAATCAGTTAAGTTGATGGAATCTACCTCCTTCCTGGTTTATTAGTCCTCTTTGTAATTTGTGTTAAATTTTGACCAAAGATTTCACTCACAAAATGTTAGTGTATGTCAGCAAAAATTATATCGTTGTATGCGTATTTGAACATAGTGTTCAATGATATAATTGTTGGTTACATGCATAAACATTTGTTAGTTAAATATTTGGTCAAAATTTGGCACAAATTACAAATGGGACCAATAAACCAGGATGAAGGTAGTACGTCAATCGCACACGGTTCCTAAAATTGGAACCGTGTGCAATGACCTTCATTTTCCCTGTTACGTCCATCACACACGGTTTGCTCTAGCAAACCATCGCCCCCAAATTCTTTGTGGGATAGAAAACCCTCAACACTCAATTCAAAAAGGAAAAAAGAAAACCCTCATCATCCACACGTCACAAAAACCCTCACCCCGCCCGCCACCTCTCCGGTCTCCATTCACACCTACACAAGCTCCTCCGCGTCTATGCATGGCACTACCTATCGCCGCGGCAACCACTTAGCTTGATGCTTGTCGCCGCCGCTAGGCTGCCGACAAACTCCACCGCATTCGCCACTTACGCTTGCTGCCGCCTATGGCCATCGACTTTCTCGACCTGCTCGCGGTCAGCCCAGCTCCGCCCGGTTGGGGAATCCGCCATATTGAGGGTTTTTTCTCATGGACAACAAGGTAACTAATTTAATGAAATATTATCTCATGTCTTATCCCAGTTCATCTACCTCCTTTAATCACCCAGCCGAAATTGCCGTGAATTAAATTTTTATTCGAGCTGATTTGAGGATTTTCTTTCATTCATAGAGTGTACAGTGCACGGGCACATCAGGACTTTGCGGCCTCGGCTAGACATCCATGGAGTTACATCTCACCATACCAGATGACCTAAGGATGCGCACGGTATGTTCAATCTCACCCTTAATTGGTTGGCATGGCCTACTTTCCTGAACATATACTATATATTGCTACATTTGGATAAAAGGTGCCACATGCAGCATATACGTCAAAGGGTATTTTTTACCTCTTCTTTCTATATTAGGCAAATTAATGATGTATTGTTTTTTCGATTACTCTCATATTTCCATGACATCATGGTTACCCTATCTGTTTAATTATAGATTTTTGTCCTTTGATTTCAATTGGTGTACAGTTCTTTCAATTTTGCCCATATTTGCATGTTACCATATTCTTTAACAATCCTACCATTTTCTGTAGTGCGTCCCTTGCTATGCAACAGAATCTGTAGTACACAATATTTCCCTTTACATAAATCAAGACTGCAGGGATGTCATACTGAACACAAACCATGGATTTACAATCGTTGCTTCTGTAAGACTTGATGAATATGGTCACTCCTATTTTGCCAAGGGCCTTTGGATAGAAATTTCTAAGTTTTATGTACTGAAAGCTGGCACTAAAATTGCACTACACATAAAAGACCCTGGTCATGAGATATATGCTAACTTCCCTGATGATATCATCCGTCCAGATTTTGTTCAAAGTAAGTGTTCCTTTCGAGTATCTGCATGTTGACTTACCCAGCAATATCAAAGGAATTGTGTAGTATTTAAGCAACCAATTGTTACTCCATTTTCTTACTCCATTCCTACCTACTAACTTCTAGTTATCAATACACTTTTCTATTGCCCTGTTTTAACTAAATATTCACTATACTCCCATTACTATCAGAAAAGCGCTGATGATGAGGAGACTCCGGAGATGGAGAACGGGGCTGCCAACAAGAGGAGGCGGGTTTAGCAAGAACTGCAAGCAACTCCAGCAGGCCTAGACTTCATCAGCAGCCTCCCCGATGATATGTTGATAGTCATCATCTCCTTCCTCCCAATCAAATATGGGGCGCGGGCAACCGTCCTTTCCCAGTGGTGGCGCCCCCTATGGAACTCCACCCCTCTTGACCTCGTCGACACCCCCGAGCTCTGCCATGGCTATCGCAAAAGCTTACATGCATTCTCCAAGATCCTCGGCAGTCACCCTGGCCCAACCAGAGGCCTTAGCATGGTCAAGTTCTGTTCCAACGGCAAGGACCGAGCCAATCTTGACGACTGGTTCCGATCCCCCGCCCTAGATCAACTCGAGGAGCTCACTTTTGATGATGGGCATATGCGCTCGTTGCTAATGTCTGCGCTTTGCCTCGCGCCCATGCTGCACATCGACAAGTTTAGGAACTGTCATCCCCTTAATGACACTATAGCGACCCGACCTCAAACGGTTAAGTCTCTGTGCTTCAGTGTCATCCCTGGATCGATAATGCTGACACACACAGTACTCGAGGATTTATAACAGAGTAGCAATCACACACTTATTGCATCGAATGTCTCCAAAGAGAACTTATTACAATAATATGGCTTAAGACCATCTAACACGATAACAGCGGAAGTCTTGGGAGATAAAGTGAGTCCATCAACTCCAACGGCATAGCTGAGCTGCACGGCAACGACCTAACGAACCTTACTCCTCGTCTGAAAAGTCTGCAACATAATACGTTGCAGTCCGAAAACGGGTCAGCACATGGAATATGCTGGCAGTATAACACAGTAGAGCAAGAATAGAATAATGCTATCACTACATGCATATTTGGCTGGTGGAAAGCTCTATGGTTATAGTTTTTGCGAAAAGCCAATTTTTCCCTACAACAAAGGAATAGATTTTAATTTAACTATCATGGTGGTTGAAACATCATTGAGAAGGTTCCTCCAACTCAATCCCAATTAAATTAATTAACAACCCAACAATATTAATTTAGAGTGATGAGATACTTAAGATACTCCAAGTACTAGATACTCAAGATTGTCCATAACCGGGGACACGGCTAACCATGATTAGTTTATACACTATGCAGAGGTTTGCGCATTTTTCCCCACAAGACTCGATCTCCTCCGTTGAATTTCTCACACTATATGATGTTTGAGAAACAGATGACCGAAACACAGTCTTTCAGAAACATTAACTCTCTACTCCGGGCAGACCATACCAAACCTACAACCCTCTACCTGCTGATCCACCTCTTCAAGAGCTTCACGTAACTTACTCAACTATGCTAGAGCCCATAATAGCTTGTGGCTGCACACGGAAGTTTCTAGCATGAATAATATCAGTTCCCTTTGAGCCTAGGTGGCGGTCCATAGGAAGATCACACGGGTACTTCGGGATTTCCAAAAAAATACAGGCAACACTGGGTACTCCAGGTGCCTCAATCCACCCAGATGTGTATTTAAGTTGCCACCTTAAGTTGAACCATTAATTATCGATCTCACATCTGTCCTGGATTTCATTCACCCAAACCATGTATACGAGCATAGCATGGCAATATAAGCAATACGTAGAAGTAACTCCCAAGGGTTTGATAGTAACAGGGCAATAGGTTCCTGCCTCAACAACTACTTCCCAACCCACAAGTTAATGACATCCTAATCATGCAATGTTTGAGGATTGAAACTAATGCATAAAACTGGGTATGAAAGAGTATGATCAATGTGTTACGTGCCTTGCTGATGATCCGCGTAACCTAGAGCCTCCAAATAACATGCTTCTCAATCCGGGAATTCTATCACAAACAAACAATAGCATACATAAGAAATCAAGCAAAAAAACACGGGTAAACCTCAAATAAAAAGATCTAACCAGAAAGTTCAACTTAAGAACTCCGGTTTGCAAAAAGAATCAAATCAAACGAAGCAACAAAACTCAAACGGCGAAAGAAACAAGATCCGTTTACTAATCTGGACCTAGGTCAAATTTTATAGTAGCAAAAACTTGTGCAAGTTGGTTAAATGAAAAGAGGATCTCGAGGCGAAGATCTAGGCGCTTGAATCGCCTGATTCCGACTAACGAGCGAAAAGATAAACTAGAACGAAAATCAGATCAGAAATCGCGATAAAAAATAATTGCGGATTAATCCGATAAAAGAAAACTAACGAACAGCCTAACAAACGAGCGTTCGTTATCTGTAACTAACGGGCGAAAACCGTTCGTTAAAACGAACGTCCGCTAAAAAGAAGACCGAAAAGAAAAACCGGCGAACCGAAAAAAACGACTAGGGTTTTCAAAAAAACCGAATCGGTTTTCTTTGAAAAAAATCAGGAGGCGGCGGATCGGCGCATTACCTCTCCGGCGAGACGGGGCTCGGGCGGCGGGCTTGCGAGGCGGCGGGGCAGCTCGGCAGCGCGGGGCAGCAGTG